>NC_054376.1:64458495-65058495 GCF_017654675.1 Xenopus laevis
TCCTGGATACTGACCGCTGTCCACCTGTGCTACCAGCCATGGCTTTAGTCGTACACGTCGATGATGAGAGTTCATTTCTGCTTATCACACAGCAATCTTTAGACAAGGTTTAGCATTATATCATGCAGATGTCTCAGTCTCATTAGACTGTTCCCTGGATTATATAGAGAGAATTTATTTAGCTCTCATTAAAGGACAGTTAAAATAGTATAAAAAAAATTAATATTTATATTACTGAATCTTCAGTAGTGTTTCACAGGGAACATGGGCTATGTTTATCTTTATGTTAGTCATTTTACACTTACATAGTCACAATAGTGGGTTTTAAAAAGGCACAAATAGAAGGGAATTGTCTCAGAGATATTACCTGTGCCATGAGCAATGTTAAGAAAACAGAGGGAGCTTGGGGAGATTAATCCGTGGCTGAGAGATTGGTGTAGAGAGGAGGGCTTTGGGTTTCTGGAGAACTGGGCTGATTTCTCAATTGACTACAGGCTCTTTGCCAGGGATAGGCTGCACCTCAATGATGATGGTGCAGCTGCTTTGGGGAGAAGATGGCTAGAGGGTTGGAGGAGATTTTACACTGGGCATAGAGGGGGGGGGGTGTGCAGTAATGGATTTGATGGAAGACAAGTTAGATGAGGTTGTGGGCACAGAAAGGAAATGGTGGAGGGGATTTAGTTGGGGGTACTGTGGGGGGGACATGTTTGGTACCAGTATTAATTGTATGTTTGCAAATGCAAGGAGTCTGACTGGTAAAATGGGAGAGCTGGAGGTGCTAGCGCTGCAGGGGAAATATGATTTGATTGGTGTGGCCAAAACATGGTCGCATGACTAGGCAATTTACATTAGTGGTTATAATTTGTTTCGGAAGGACAGAGGCAATAGAAAAGGAGGAGGGGTATGTCTGTTTGTTAGGCAGGATTTAAAAGTTTATATAAATGAGGAGGTGATGTTAGAAAATGAGGGGGCTGAAGTCTTATGGTTGTAAAGAGTCCAGCTAATTAAGTGTAAGAGTATGATATAGACCCCAATGAAGTGAACAGGAGGAGGAGGCTAAGCTCATGATGCAAACAGAAAAGGCTGCCAGCACAGTGAATGGGAACAAGTTTATAAACTTGTTTATGGCACAGGTTGTGGAAGAGCCAACCAGATACCATGCTATACTAGATCTAATGACTCAGAACGTATAGCAAATGTGCTAGTGATTGAACCCCAGGGTAATATTGACCATAATGTCATATAATCTAGTGTTTGGTACAAAAAACAAATATACACTGGGACAACAAATAATTTCAGAAAAGCTCATTTTTGCTTCTTAAAAGAGCCAAAAGTTAGGGACTCCCAAGTGATTATATTTAATTACCAGACACCCTGGGCCGGTGCTCCTATCAGCAGAAATCTGCACCAGACCAGGATTCTTTCAGTGAGCACCACGGAGCGATCTTCTTCCTGCTTCTTTGGTTTTCAAATTTCCCAGGGCAGACGCATGCGCAGTAGAACAAAATAGCTGGCTTTTTCGTTAAAGTTCAGCCTTTCACTCTACGGCGCATGCACAGCCGTAAGAGGACTGAAGGAGCAGGTAGAGGATCACTCCGTGGTCGCTGGTATAACCTCGGGCTGGTGCAGTTTTCTGCTGCTAGGAGCACTGGCCCAGGGTGTCAGGTAAGTAAATATCACTTGGGGGGTTTCTAACTTTTGGCATCCCCAAGTGCTAATTGCCTTCTCCTTTAAGGGCTGCCCTTCAGAGTACTGATTGAGGCATGATGTTGTCTGCTGAAAACACAGAACAGCAATGGTTGTCATGTAAAATAATATATTGCTCCTGTTCTCAATTTATTTCCTGACAAAGTAAATGCAGAAGTACCAATGTGGTTCCTTTAAATAATGGTACCAGTATGGTTGTAACAGATACTGAAAAAGCAAATGGGCTAAATCACTTCTTTTCTTTAGTGTATACAATAGAGGAGTTTCAAGACTCACTTCATAGCTGCACTGTTGGCTCAGCTCAATCTAGTCAGTAGCTGACTCAGGATATGGTTCATAAAGCTTTAATAAAAATGAATGTGAACAAGGCACCAGGGCCAGATGGAATACACACCCAGGATCTAAGAGAGCTTAGTTCAGTTTTACACTGGCTTCTATTTCTGATTTTCTCAGACTCTCTTTCATTTGGTATGGTACTTGTGGATTGGAGGAAAGCCGATGTAATTCCTATATTTAAAAAGGGAATACGATCTCACACATCTGTGGTGGGCAAATTATTTGAAGGCTTGTTAAGGGATCACATTCCCCAAGTTGGGGTTGTTCTTACTGTAGAAGAGGCGCTTAAGGGGTTATATGATAACTATGTATAAATATATAAGGGGATAATATAATAATCTCTTTGATGCTTTATTTACCAGTAGGTCTTTCCAGCTAACACAAGGGCACCCATTCCGATTAGAAGAAAAGAGGTTCTGGCTAAATATTTATACAGTGAGAGCAGTGAAGATGTGGAATTCTCTCCCTGAATCAGACGGGATGGCTGATACATTAGATAGCTTCAATAAGGAGTTGGGTGGCTTTTTAGTAAGGGAGGGAATAAAGGGTTATGGAAGATAGCTCATAGTACAAGTTGATCCAGGGACTGGTCTAATTGCCATCTTGCAGCCATGAAGGAATTTTTCCCCCCTGTGAGGCAAATTGGAGAGGCTTCAAACAGGTTTTTGCCTTCCTCTGGATCAACTAGCAGTTAGGCAGGTTATATAAAGACTTAAAGGGTTGAACTTGATGGACATGTGTCTTTTTTCAACCTAACTTACTATATTACTATTGTTTGGCAAAGGGAACTAATTTGCAGGATACTAAACTTTTATGTATAATTCTCCATATTTCCTAAAATGGGTCTGTCCTTTCTAAAGTAAAACTAGTTACAATTACTGCAGCACTGATACTGTTTCCAAAGACTACTAAGAACATTAAGGCCGTGTTACACATGAATTTTCTCTGTCGGGTAAATACAGCATGACGTGTCAGTGCACATATTGTAGTGTCAAAGTGCATACATTTGCCTTTTGTCGACGAAATCGACCAATACAATTTTTTCCAGTAGCATATGGACCGTTATTCCAAATTACAAGAAAGGTTGGATTTTTGGACTTTGATTATTTCATTAACCAAACCTGGGGTGTCTGTGCCAAAACCAGGATATTCTAATTAGACAAATGACTGTGCAGAATGAGAATGCAGCTGTAAAAAGTGGGTGATTCTGGGAAAATTATAATGCATGGGAAGAACATCTAAGCATTATTCTTGCTATTAAGAGAAAAATATAGAAAATAATGAAAACAATTTATTTTTCAACAGTACAAAGTAGTTTTTTTAAATTGAAAAACAAGACCAGGCAGGCATCAAGGCCATATGACCATAGAAAACATTATGCTAGTTAGTAAAAGTACTAAATATGACTTGGATACTGCACAGTTAACAGGAGAGGAGCTGTTTCCACGCGACTTTAACAACAAAATGAAACCTAGATTTAGGATGCACAATATTAGCATTATTTTGTAGAAGCTTGAAAGTTCCAGTTGGAGGAAAGTAAAAGTGGGTGCTGTGGGGCCAAGCAGGCCATTACCTCTTGGCCCAGCTTTGTAGATTGCCAAGGGGTGGATTACGAAGAGTAACTAATTTTCTTTGAAAAATGGCAGAGCGTTTTTAAGTGATTATATTTAGAAGTTTCTTATTTACAGGAGATGGAAGCTTATTATGAGCGTCACAACAGTTCCTCTTTAAACCTGAAGCCTCTATACATCTCAATTGCCCAACCATCAAATACAATCAGTGAACCGTTATATATACCAGGTGCCTTTACTCCAACTCTACTGGCAGTTGCGGTACAAGAACATAGCAGGCACAAGGTATAGGGGAAATCCTATCTTCCTCCAATGAGCTTCTAAAAGCAGATATGAAAATCCCCTGGTTTGTGAAACTTTGTGGAACTCTTGAGCTCTGCAAAATATCATGTAACAAGACCCATTGATGGAAGCCCCTCCTGTTCAATATCAGCTTAACATGTGAGCAGGCGTCCTTCCTCCGGTCCAATAGTACAAAGTGCTCAAGTGTTTTGAACCAGCTTGACATGGGTATGAACCTAATCTTCTGTGTTTGCTTACTGCACTGACTTCAATTAAGACTATAGTGTAATATTGTTGCAATGTCTGTGTTTTGTTTTATGTTTAAATGCATAATTACAAACTTGTTTTTATAAAAAAAAAAATCTTCCTTTGACTATTTCCCTCCTTTTCTTTCTCAGTTTTAATTTTTCACTGATGAATCCTAAATGTTCAGCTCAAATAAATACAAACCCTAAGTAAAATGGCACATGGAACAATTTGCTGTGTGACTTCTCATGGGTTGGCGACAATATGAATACATCTATTATTTATTTCCGGTTATTTATATATCGCCAACACATTTCTGCAGCTCTTTTACAAACATTATACATCATTCAAATCAGTCCCTGCCCCAGTGGCGTTTACTATCACACTCCCATATGTAATAAAAGGCAGAAATGGTGGCCATAGACACACCAATATTATCGTACAAAAGATCTTTCGTATAATAATAGGTGCATCTGTTGTGGGAGACAAGGTGACCAGTATCAGTAAAAACCCTTGGCTATCTGTCATCTCGTCGATCAGGCAAGAATGAAAATTTTAATCGAGCACCTTTAAAGGTGCCCCAACATTATAACGTTAATCATCAGCTAGAGAATTCTTTTTGTTTTTACCTGCATATATGACGATTCAGCTCTTAACGCTAGTAGAGTGGAAGAAATATCTTTTTTACGACCAATGGTTGTGGGAAAGATCGCAATTGTAGCATGTATGGCCACCTTAAGTTAGCTTAAAATCAGTAACCCATAGCAACCAATAAGATGTTTTTGAACAGATGACTAGTGAATGCTTCCTGCTGATTGGTTGCTATAGGTATTTAGATTTATGGCAATCTTTGCTCCATTTATTAGATTTGCCCATAAGATCCTGATCACATTCACACTCACTATAGTCAATTTAGTGAGATGCCAATTAAATGAACAGTAATACCTTAAAGAAATGAAAATATACTGTACTTGTGTTGCACTGGTAAAACTAGTGTGTTTGCTTCAGAACCTCTACAATAGTTAACCACTGTAGTGGCAGAAGTGCTACCCAGTGAGCCATCATGAGCAGTGCATTATATATAATAATTATCACAGGGGATATATTTTATTGTGCATGTTATAGCGGTACACCATAATTTTTTTGGATTGAATCCCAAACGAAATCAGAATTACCAATTGCACATAATACTAAAAAAGTATGTTATTATTATAATGGTTTATTTACATGAAGCAGGGTTTTACATATGAGCCGTTTTATGCAATATATTTTTTAAACACCTACACTGTTTGGGGTATAGTTTTAATTCAAGCACCAATACAGCTTGATTACTTGAAAATCCCTTTTTGTTTAATTTTTAGTATGTTATAGAATGGCCCAATTTAGCAAGTCAAGAGGACAAAACAGGTATAAAGAATGTTATTAAATGAGTTTAAATGATCATATGTCAGGGGATATAAATGCATTTATTTTTAAGCACCCACTACAACAAACAAAAGTATGTGCACTTAGAAAGATCTCGGCACCTTGTTCCATAAAGAACACCCATTCATGAAATGGTGGGTTGAAAAGCATGATCACCCACTTCAATTAAACTTCAATGTCTAGGGACACAATTTTGTTTCACACACAAATTATTCTGAACTCTTCTAGGCATAGGGAGAAGGAAGGGATTTGAAACCCTCACTTTAGGCATGAGGGGGTTTGGAAAACACACTTTTTTTATTTAAATGATAGCATCAAGAATTTAATTGGTTTATTTTGTTCATGACATAGCCCCTCTCCCCAAAAAATAACCCACAAAAAAAAACATCCCAATTTGCCAGTGCTTGTCTGTCAGATGTCTTTTTATTCATAAGTCAGCTATACCTTCCTTCTTTTGAAAATCACTACACTGCCTTCAATTTTCTTAGAGTGAATTTCATTAGCATCACTCTCACTTACCAAGCTCTCCACAAGACTTCCTCACACAAGCTCTCCTCTCGAATATGACAAATGTTCTATTCCTTCCTCTTTCAGGATCACGCATAACCACTTCCCATGACTGCATACAAAAGGTTTCCATTATAAATCCAACATTATAGGATTTCCATTCTGCAAACCCTAGCGTACCATGCACTTTATGGTTGGCCACACATGCATATAGCCACTCATAACATATGCGTTGGTCTGGCCTGCAGGCCAACTTAAAGGAGAAACAAACCCTTAATAAATAAAAAAAAACCCTACCCTACATAGACATACTCCCTCCCCCCCCAGTCTAGTTGCCCCCGGGCAAATTCCCAGAACGCTTTACTTACCCCTCCATGCAGATTCTGTCCAGCAGAGGGCCATCTTCTTCTCTTCGGTAATCTTTGGAATGAGACCGGCAAATCGTCGCATGTGCAGTTAGAACAATTTTCTGTTTCGCGACAACTGCGCATGCACCAAAACTCACGAAAATTGCAGAAGAGCCGGTCTCATTCCGAAGATTATCGAATCGGCTCAAGATGGCACCTGGGAGCTCAGCTGGACAGAATCTGCACGGAGGGGTAAGTAAAGAGTTAGGTTATTAAGGGTATATTTCTCCCTTAAGGATCACATTTTAATGTGACCAGACAAAATAACATAAAATGCCTTGTCTGATTGTAACTGCATCTAGCTGCATACTAAGGCAAATTAATTCCCATAAAATATTATCTCAAGATTGCCCTTAGATTTTCAGATAGTTCACCAGAAATAAAGACTTCTTCCAATTACTTTCTATTTGTGATAATTTTTATAATACTGAAGTGTTAAGTTTCATTTTTCACCTTCCAAAGCAGCTCTGGGAGGGGGGTCACCGACTTGTTAACTGTTCTAAATTGATTTAGTTAAAGGCAGCTGTTAGAATTGATACAATTGTTGCTAATATTCCACAGATACTGTTGATTAATATATTAACTCATGTAGTCACTAAATGTATCCAAATGTAACAGTTCAGAATCTGCTCCAGGATTACTGTGCTGCCAGGCCGAGACACTAACATAAAACTTTAGACTTCAGTTTTGGGAAAAACGCTAAAAAAAAAAAAAAAAAATATGAAAAGCAATGGTCTTTATTACGGATGAACAATCTGAAAACAACTAAACTGAAAAAAAATTATTGGAAGGTGAACAACCCCCATGTTTGTTTTCCACTTAATAAATCTCAAATTTTTAAAGTTTTTTAAGAAATATAGAAAAACCACAAATCTTTAGAAATAATTGGAAAAAAACTAAATTTGATAGTTAGTAAATGACCCCCCAATTGCAATTGGTACATTCCAATGTTATCAATCCCCATATAATGCTCAGCTTGGTAGGGTATCTGCTTAGTGTCCTCAGCATTATTAGTTACCAGGCATATTAACATTGTATTTCACGGTTGTACAAAAGGAACCAGTTGAACTAATTTTCAACCAAAGTGACTTTGAATAAAAATTACAAGTGATTCAGAAGAATGACAAGTGGAATGTAATGGGGAAGTAACTAGGGGAAGTGTGCTTTTCAATATAAAAATAGAGCAGAAAGATCATCCCCCCAGATAGTTTGAGGAACTTGTAGAACACCAAACTCTTAAAACACATTGGCAGAACATCATGCCAACTAGAGGCTAAACTGTATAATGCTAGGCTACCTGCACAGGAGACTCTCCCTATGCCATTCTTAGCGTAGTAGTGTATTTCCATAATGCACAAACTAATTGAAGGCACCAACTTGCACAAGATAAGGATAAAAGATAAGGATACTTCACCCTAGCTTATCTCACTTATATATCTTCAAAATGTTAAGATTTATGGTCAATTAAAGGAACAGTAACACAAATAAATTAAAGTGTTTTGAAGGCATGACAATCGGATGTACTGTTGCCTGCACTGGTAAAACATGTTTTTGCTACTGGAATACAACAATAAACAAGCTGCTGTGTGGCTATGGGGGCACCAATTCAAGCCCGGGATACACATTAGATTACAGATAAAATCTAAAGAATCACAGTGTATACTACAGAGCTTATCTGTTATCTGCTCTGTATCCTGTACCTTTGCTTCTTTTTCAGCTTTGAATGGCTGCCCCCATGGCTATACAGTAGCTTGTTTATATAAACTATAGTAGTCTTTCTGAAGCAAATGTACCAGTTCTACCAATACAGCACAACAGTACATTATGGTTTCATTAACTGAATCCTGGATTCAGTGCATCTCTAGAGCATATACATCAAGACAATGCAGCATTCTCTAATAATCATCAGTAATAAGAGCCATAAGCCGTGGGTACCCTAAAGTAAAAGGCCAAGAGGTTGCTAGTCAGTCCAGGAATATTTATTGCCAGGATTTTTCCTTGCAAATACCTTCAGTACAGGTATAGGACCTGTTATCCAGTATGCACAAGATCTGGGGTCTTCCAGATAACAGATCTTTCCATAATTTGGATCTTCATTCCTAAATTATACTAAAAAAAATAAACATTAAATAAAGCCAATAGACTGGTTTTATTTCCAATAAGGAATAATTATATCTTAGTTTGGATCAAGTACAACGTACTGTTTTATTATTACAGAGAAAAAGGAAATAATTTTTACAATTTGGATAAAATGGAGTATATGAAAAACAGCCATTCCGTAATTCGGAGCATTCTGAATAATGGGCTTCCAGATAATGTATCCCATACCTGTATCTGAAAGCGATAATATATTAGCTGACTTAAGCAAATGTAGATATCAGAGAATCTTGAAAGATCGTAACTGGTAATGAAAAACATTGATGTATATGAATATTAAACAGAAAAGGAAAATATTGATAAAATCACCTACCTTTTTTGCACAGTTCTATAGATTTTGTGGTGATCTGAGTTGATAAATATGTTCTTATCCAAGTTTACTTGTTATAATACATACAGACAATCCAGGGCCAAAACAACCAGCAAAACAGAAGGCCTTCTGGAAGGCTGCAGAATAGGTGGCGTATAGCCACAGTGATTCTTATACTGGTCTAGGATGAACACGAGGCTTGTGTCAGAACCTTGTAGTGAAGGTGGAGGGTGGGAATTCAGGGCTGGAAACTGTGAAAATAAACAAAAAAAGCAGAAGCTAGCTGTGAAAGCAGAGGAGGGGGAAGAAATTCGCACTTCCTGGTTGTAAATTTTACATTGCAAAGAAAGAGCAGGAGGGCGAGGCTTGGCTTCAATGACACAAACCCCTCCCTTCCTGCAGCACCTGGGAGCCTTGTGACACTAGTGCTTGTGTACAGCAGAACACTTATATCCCATACAGGCAAACACAGATACATGTTCCATCTGTATAACTAACTATACACAGATACATTGTAAGGAAACTGCTACCCGAATGCAACTAATGATGAAAAATATTCTACCTGTGTATAGGTAAATAATGAAATGCAAATTATCTGTACCTGGCAAAAGGGAAAATTATGTGCTACATATTTACTGACAAAGCACGAAAAGCATATTACCTGGGGAAAGGAAAAGAAACGTGCATACCAATATGAAAGTAAAGAATACAAAGCATTTTACAAATATACGGGGAAAGCAAATGAAAATAAATGTGCAACTTGTAAACAGGTAACGGATGAAAAGATATTACCTGTATATGGAAAAGGGGAAGAAATATGCAATCTATATGAGAGTAAATGATGACAAGCATATTACCTGTACATTGGGAAAGCAATGTGCAACCTGTAAACAGGTAAAGAATGAGAAGCATACATTCCTGGCCATCCCCCGTCAACATGAGAAAACACGAATGGGTGATTTCCCTGACTCATTCGTGTTTTCTCATGTTGACGGGAGGGATGGCCAGGAAAAGAAAATTTGGGTAAGTACGGTAGGAATTTTCTCCTATCTACATGTGGGAAAAAGAAATGCATTACCTCTGAACAAGTAAAGGTGGAAAGTATGCAACCTGTTAACAGCAGAATGACTGGAATGTGCAATCCGCGCAATGGTAAAAGGCTGGAATAAGTGCAACCCGTGTACATATAAAAGGTATAGCTGTACATATAGGGGCAGATTTATCAAAAGGTTGAGGTGAATTTTCTAAGTTAAAAACTTCGAATTTCAAGCTATTTTTTGTGTACTTCGACTAGGGAATAGTCCAACTTCGATTCGAAGTTGAAAAAAACTTTGAAATTTATCATGTACTGTCTCTTTAAAACTTTGACTTCAACCATTCGCCACCTAAAAGCTGCCAAAGTGCTGTTTTAGCCTATGGGGGATCTCCTAGAACCTATATGGAGGCAATTGGTGGAATTTTAGAGATCGAAGTTTTTTGGGGGGGAAACTTTGAATCGAAGTAGATCGAAGGCGATATTCCTCCGATCGTATGATTCGAAGTAGGCCGAATACGGACCACTTCGACCTCTACTTGGTTGGTCTTTTTGAATTCGAAGTTCGACCCTTGATGAATAAGCCCCATAATGTGCCAACTGGATTCCTGATAAGTTTAAATTCAATAGTAAGATATTTTCACAACAGAACAAGTGTTTGTTTCCTATTTCTATGTATTATTTCTACCTTAAGAATAAAATAAAATCTCTCTTTCAAAATGAGAATGAGCTAGTGGGCAAACTTGTGTCATCACTGCTGACAAAAGCAGAAGGTGTGTTGTTTGGAGCACTAGACGCAAATTTGGAAAAACAAAGCACTGCATATTAATGATGTGTGGGTCGGGCAGGTTCTCAACATGTTTAATTACTCAGAATTTGTGCTCTTTCCCTCTTTACTGAGGGAAAACTTTTAGGCATATTATTATAATCATTAATTATTATTATTAACCCAGCAGTCCCTGTCCTGGAGGAAACCCATATAGAAACCCATGTGTTCACAGGGAAAACTCCTTGCAAGTAGTGCTCAAGCTGGTACAGAACTTGGAACCCAAGTGCTACAAAGCAACAATGCTAACTAATAAGCCACAATGCCAAAACTAGAACGGATATTTCCAAGACAGTGTGAGCTTTGTGCCTAACTCTATTTGTGTACCAGGATATAGGACTCTAAATACACACACAGATAAATATGTTACCATATCCTTTTATAATACACAAAAGCCATGAATATCCTGTAAATTATATCCTTATAAACAGTGAGTAGTGATGTCATCAGTTATAAACGGTGAGTAGAGATGTAATTTCTGTCACATGACTCACTAAAATTTGTGTATTATAATTAATAAAGTACCCCCAGTTGTAAAATATGAGGATATTATAAGTTACCTCGGAGTTCCATGACCTGTATAAAAACACTCGGCCTTCGGCCTCGTGTTTTTATATGGTCATGAAACTCCTCGGTAACTTATAATATCCTTATATTTTACAAGAGGGGGTACTTTATTCACTATATATACAACAAAACATCACTAATTTGAATAGCCTTCAGAGGGACCTGATGCTTAGCAGCATGTATGCTACCATCAACCCCCCCCCCCCCCCCGGTGTCCACCCTGCTTTTAAATACACCTTGAATACCTTGAAAATAATGCAACTGCATCAAGTTTTATTTGCTCTTTTGGGGTTGCAAGGAATTTGAAGCAGGTGCGATTAGAAAAAGACCCCTACAGGTAAGATGTAGTTCAGCCCAGGGCACCTTCAAAGCACAACTCATGTATGTAGCTTTTGGCATTGCAGTGCTGGGAGTTATAAGATAGCAGAAAAACACATACACCTTGTTCCCCTAAACTGACCCTTGAGGTGGGTTGGGGGTTTATTCGGGGAGAATACATACTTTTCATTTAATTTAGGTTTTAATTTTTGTTTTGTGGCAAAATCTGATAAAAGCAACTGGAATGTTCACAAAACTTCTTACGCCACATGGGAAAACAAATATAAATTCATCCAACTGCATATTTGAGTAGAAGCACGTAGTAACACTCAGAGGGTGTCAAGGTGGCATAACGACCTGAGCTGTCCCTGGTAAGACGCCAAAATAAATTTTATTTTCAGCTACTAAAGCTCTGTACTGCCTTGAGAGTATCAGTTTATCATTCAACCATAACAACAGCTCTGCATATAACCGGCCTGTATGGTACTGTGGCACAAAATGAGTTAAAAAAAGGCATGAGTATGACCCTGCTGCACTACTGAAAATGTGGGATCAACCATAATTTTTACAGGCCAGGCGGGTAAAATACAGGCCAGGTGTCAACCATATTCCCTGGTAAAGCAAACTAGAGGCAGCTGAAGAATTGTTAGGTTGGATTTCTATGTGCAAAATATTACATTTGAAGGCTGTGTCTTTTTTCAGCAATATGTTAATATATAACAAGGATGCAACTATGCACCTATGTCTTTAATCTGGCTGTTCTGAACTGAAGAGCAATTTATGAATGTGTAGGGGACAAGACGAATCCTTCCCCTGTTTTTCTGCCTGTGACATCATCCAGCCCAGTTACAGGCTGGAGACCGATCCGATTGGCTGGTGCATCCTTGGGAGAGAGGGTGTGCCTGACTTTGGAGCCAAATGTACAGGGTCTCCCAGAGAGCTGAACAGAGCCAGCACGAGTAGCTGTAAGACTGTCAAGTACAGAGAAGCTGTTAAATCTGTGGAGGTACAGATTGAGCCCAGCCTGTTCCCTGCCAAGCTGCTAGAGACTCAGAAGGAGAAAGGTGCCACTGGTGAGATTTATCCTGCTGCAGAGCTGCCTATAATCTCAGTGTGATTGCCTCTGAGAGCACCCCGGTGAGTGAGCCACCCAAGGGAGGATACTGGCACTGATACAAGCGTGGGGCCCCAAGGTGAAGACGTCTTGTGTATTTAACTGCTACGTGGAAGCTGTTGCTAAATTTCAAAGGGAGAGATACTTTTGGGAAATGGTAGTGCTACCTGGGGAATAAGAGCTCTGGGGAAGGGATATTCATTTGAACTGTGTGGTTATTAACCCCTTCTGTAGGATTGGGACTTTGTTATTAAAAAGGACTGTGTTGGAGCAACAGATAAGTACCTAATCGTGATTTAGGTAGTGTCCCCAGTGTAGGAGGGCATGGTGTATTAGTTTGCCCAAGTTTTACTGCAGTTTATATTTGTTTCATTTGCAAACTGTGTATTTTTCCTAGTGGAATCCCCGAGGTGTGCTCCTCAGTGTTCCCTAGGTGGAGGCACTGCACTGTATTTCCCAGTTCCTGGTACTTTTCATACGCAAAAGGGACTCAGGGCGCTGGATTGCCAAGGGTAAGTTGCTATTTAAAGAGAAAGTAACCAAATTAGGGTTATAAATGGTTAATATGATTTAAAACCATGCAGAAAATGATGCAAATGTGCCCCAATAATACATAAAGCAGATGTAAACCCCAAAATATATATATTTGCCTAAAGAGAGAATCTGGAATTCCAAGCAAGGTTCAGATAAACATTCATTGAAAAATTCCAACGATTTTAAAGTTATTTGTACATGTCTATCTCTTGCAATTCTCCGCACTTGGGTTTGACTACTGCAACTAAATGTTATTTTTGGAAGCAGGACCCATTTATAGTACAGGTGTCACGCTTTGTAAGGATTTAAGAACGCTTCTTACCTCTGGCAAACAACTAACACATTCAGACGCTCCCTATTCCACTGAATGCGTCTTATAGCAGATGCGATATGCCTTTACTCACAACATGTAGAGGCACTGCACAATCCAGCAGCAGCAACAACTCCATAAACACATCCACAATCCGGCTCCAGACCAGGCATGCAATGAGCAACACTTTCCTGTCTCCTGCCCACATGGCGGTGATTGGTGGAAAACGCCAGGCGAACGATTTTCTAAGCGCCTATTGGACAAAGGGAGGCGCTAACTGTTTGAAACCAAGGCAACGAGACGAAAACAATGCCAAAAGGAGGCTGGAGTAGGTAAGTAGGTGTATGTATCAAATGAAGCCTGTGTAGCTTTTTTTTTTGCAGACGACGTTCACCTTTAAATTAACTGTTAGTATGGTGTAGAGACTGATATATAATTGGTTTTCATTTTTTAGTATTTGTTTTGAGTTATTTAGCTTTTTATCCAGCAGCTCTCCAGTTAGCAGTTTCAGCCATCTGGTTGCTAGGGTCTAAATGACCCTAGCAACCATGCATTGACTGGAATAAGAGACTGGAATATAAATAGGAGAGGTCCTGAAGAAAAAGAGGAGTAATAAAAAGTAGCAATAACAATGAAGGTGCAGCCTTACAGAGCATTCGCTTTTAGATGGTGTCAGTGACCCCCTTTTGAAAGCTGGAAAGAGGCAGAAGAAAAAGACAAATAATTCAAAAACTATAAAACATAAAAATATTAGTCCAATTGAAAAATTGCTTATAATTGGCCATTCTATAGCATACTAAAAGTCATCTTAAAGGTGAGCCACCCCTTTAATTAATTGCCTTCCTTTTCATCCTCTTTCCAATTTAGAAAATAAATTGCTGTTTGTTTGTTGCCGGTCACAAACCCCAGCAACTAAAATCTCTTAGTCTCTGAGGTTAACACTTTACTGTTATCGTTACTTCTTTATTATTCATCTTTCTATTCAGGCCTCTCCTGTTCATCCACCTGTCTGTCCATTGCCTGGTTGCTAGCCAGGTCTGAACTGAGATGCAAAATAGCCCCTGACATTTCAAGTACACTGAGGCCCATAAAGGGCTGCTCCTGCCATGAGGCAAGGTGAGCCAGTTACGAGGGGTTGCAAAAAGCCACCTCTTGTAGCTTTAAGGGCTTTAGCACACGGGCAGATTCAGGGAGGTTTAGTCGCCTGGCAACTTATCGCTTCTTCTTCGGGGCATCCATCTCCCCGAACTGCCTTCCGCCTGCTAAAATAAAAAATTGCCTGCTGCAATGCACTCGCGGCGCTTCGATATCCGAAGTCCTTTGAAGTTTCCTCGTGAGGCAACTTCAGGCGACTTCGCTGAATGTCTGGGTTCTAACCTGTAAGTTTGGCTCTGCTAGTGCAGAGAGTGCTATTGCACTAGCGATGCCACCCCCCTTTGACCCGTTGTTGTTTTAAAGGGCACCTTTGGTTGGGGATAACATTTTTACCCAACAGGTGCCCTTTAAGCAAGGAGCAGGAGAGGGATGGCATCAGCAGCCCAAGGATTGCCCATGGGCCCATACATCCCCCACAAGCTCAATAAATAATGATTGTCTATGGCATCTTACAGCAGCACCTCTGCCATTTACAAGAATCTAAAGATTGTCTTGATTATGTTGCTAGGATAACATGTAGGGATGCACCGAATCCAGGATTCGGTTCGGCCTTTTACAGCAGGATACAGATTAGAGCGAATCCTTCTGCCAGGCCGAACTGAATCCTAATTTGCATATGCAAATTAGGGGCAGGGAGGGATATTGCATGACTTTTTGTCACAAAACAAGGAAGTAAAAATGTTTTCCTCTTCCCACCCCTAATTTGCATATGCAAATTCGGTTCAGTATTCGGAAAAATCTTTTGCGAAGGATTCAGGGGTTCGGCTGCATCCCTAATAACATGGGCCTTAGCTGCTGAAATTGTTCCTGTTTGCTAAACTATTATAACATTGACAATAACTTACTTTTTAGCACAGCTCCTATGTTTAGTGAAGTGCAATGCAAATAAGTTGTAATGCAATATGTAGTGTCATTCACACAAGTATAACCACTATTTCAGAGTTAATGCTTGCAAGTTTTTGATCAATTCCATATTCTGCTATAAATACTGCAGGTCTTTTTTGTGCACAAGACAGTAGTATCAAGAAGTATCAGTCAACTGCATTCATACAGTAATTCCATCAATGCATTATTATTTTTAATATCAGTAATTCTGTATTAGCGCTAGTTATTAAATGTGCAACTCATTATTCACACTCCCACTTTAGAAAAAAGAGGTCTTATTCTGGGTCTCCTGATAAGGTTAAGACTGACTGTCCTAAGGAAATGCCCACGAGTGCCCAGTGAGTGAGCAATTAGTCTGCATGCCAGACTAAAATTTTGGGTAAATATTTTTACTACTAAATACAGTACTATTTTTTATAACCTTGATTTTGTCAATGAAAATATGATCAGAAGCAGCTTAGAACTAAAATACATTATAATATTGATTTTTGCATACAGTAGCTATGATGAATCTTGCATTTCTAGGACGTTTCAAAGTTATTTCCTTTCAAACATCAAACATGCCCTACTAGCTGTTATGCAGCTTCCAAATTGTTGAAATGGCATTGTTATCAGCTGGACATGATATGCATAGCTTTTTCTTCCTAAGATATAATCCAGTCCCTTTAAGTATGATTTCTGGTATAGTGTTTATTGTGATGAAAACATGTTTATATCCGATTCTGGAGAAGTTCTTATAAAAAAGACCTGTGGTGTGGGGAAATGAGATTGTTGTTGCGGGAAGTGTGAGCTCAAACAGTCTTTTTGTTTTGGAGAAATAGGGGAAGCCATCATTTCATATCGAAGAGGCAGGTGCTGCCATATACTGTACCTCTCTTCCTCCTCTAATTGCAACTACTTTTGTGTTCATGACAATAACTGCTCCTGCATTCCACAAACACCAGGGAATAAAGATCGATCCCTATTTCACATGACAAGCTATTTTCATTGTCACTCATCAATAATGATATCTCTTTCCTTTGCATTAGTGCCTATGTTTGTATAGTCACACATTCTTGTAGAGGAAGCAGACCCCTCAGTCAGGGCTCCCAGCCTCCCTCCCCGGTCACAGCTGCAAACAGGAAAAAAGATACACATGGGGGGGGGGGCCCAGTCCAACCCTGCATCCAGTGAGTGGCTGCTGGTATGAACCAAGCCGTATTTTTTCTTTCCTATTTTTTTGTGCCTGTGTGTTTGTACTGCACACCTTATCCATTCTTTGTCTTTATTAGGTTCATGGCTCCTTGGTTTATTAGATGAGTCAGTGCACAACATGTTCTATCAGGCCATTGCTCTGTTCAAATTTTGGCTACATTTCTCAATACTTGCCTAGACCTGCAGAGAGGTTGGAAAGATATATATTGGCATCCTGCGTATAAAAAGATGGATTTTTGTGGCATTCTACAAGCCTGGTCATTACTCTTTGAACTGTTAATTAGAAGCTGAGTTAACTTATTCTAACTTACCTGAACATTAAAGAGTTCATTTATAATTTTACAAAACCGAGCAAAGCTTGTATTAGGGTTACCACCTTTTGGCCCGGTTGAATCTGGGCATGGGGCGGGGCCGTGGTGCATTGGGTGCGTGGTTGTGATACTGCAGGGGGCGGGTTGTGGTGTCAGGGGCGGGGCTATGACATAGTGATCAGTGATTGCCCATTTGCTGCATCAATCATAGGAAACCCTGCCCGGTTTTCCTAATTTGGAAAACCATCAGGTAGTTTTGACCCTGGCAAAACAGGACAGGTGGCAACCCTAGTTTGTGTGTTATCAGCTCACCATCTTTATTTCACACATACACAGATACTAACTTCACAGTCTCCCCCCAATATTGCCCACGGCTGTGACATTCTGGCATCCTTCAAAATCAGTTAACTTTATAAAGCTTATCAGCTTATGCAATTACAGAAGAGTTTGGTTCTGCAGTGGTTTACACCAGCAACAATACTACAGTTTAGAATCAAACTAAGGGCCATGGCACACTAAGAGATTAGTAACCTGCAATAATTCTCCTCTTCTGTGGGTGACTAATCTCCTGTAAATGCTTTCCCACAAGGGCAAACTTCGGGCAACTTTGAAAGAATGCAGCTTCTCACATGTTTTTACCACCGGTGATTTATTGCCACTTTATCACCAGTGGGAAAGCATTGCAAGAGATTTATCGCACACAGAAGAGGAGGGTTATCCTAAAGAGGTGTAGAGCATACAAATGTGGCATTCAGTCTATACCAACAGTACCTTTTATTCACTAAAGGTGGCCATACACGGGCAGATAAAGCTGCCGATATCGGTCGTTTGGACCGATTTGACAGCTTATCTGCCCATGTATGGGGGCTTCCGACGGGTCTTCCCGATCGATATCTGGCCACGATATCGATCGGGAAGGTTGGATTTTTACCCGACCGACCCGTCGGAGCCGCTTGGCTCATCGTAATTCGATCGTTCGGCCAAACGATTGAATTACCCCCGATATAGCCACGCAGTTTAGTGGCATATCGGGGAAAGATACGCTCATTTGGCGATGTCGCCAAACGAGCGGATCTTTGAGTCTATGGCCACCTTAAGGCCTTTCATGCTTATAGCCAACAGCAACAGTTTGACCCTTTTCAACCAAAACTACCACAAGTATAGTTCTATACATTTTACAGTGATTTCACAGAAAAAATAATAACCAGAATGACTGAAAACAAGTGCTTTGGCTCTATAGCTCTATGTAAAAATGTCAGCAATTGGTGGAAGTACAAAGCCCCTTGCATAGGTGGAGTCCTATATAAAGACAGACATGTTACTTACTTGGACAGCAGTTGACTATGGTTCACAAAAAAATATATATTTTATTTTAGGACAGTGATTGAAAGAGCAGCCCATGAGATAGTCCCTTGTCCAATGCCAGGGATGCAGTCAAAAGGAAGGAGCAAAGAAGAAACTGTCATTTTATACCACCTACAACAACGGTCATCTTCTGCCTTCCATTTTTCTCTCTTTTTGCTCCTTTCCAATTGATTCAATTGGAAAGGAGCAAATGATGCTTCAATTCCTTCATAAGGAATACTTTATCAGTCTCCTAAAGGAGAACTAAAGCTTTAAGGAATTGTTCAGTATAAAAATAAAAACTGGGTAAATAGGCTGTGCAAAAAAAAGTTTTCAATATAGTTAGTTAGCGAAAAATGTAATGTATAAAGGCTGAAGTGACTGGATGTCTGACATAACAACCAGAATACTTCCTGCTTGCAGCTCTGCACTGATTGGTTACCAGGCGGTAACCAATCTGGACTTGAGGGGGGGGGCACATGGACCTTAACTGTTTGCTTTTGAATATAAGGTGCAGATCAATAGCAAACTCAATGAACTAGTATTTTTCATGTGGCCCCCTGACTAACTCAGAGTTAGAGAGCTGAAAAGCAGGAAGCAGTATTCTGTTCGGTTCTGTTAGACATACAGTCACTCCAGCCTTTATCAATTGCATTTTGGCTAACTAACTGTATTAGAAAAATGTTTTATTTTGCACAGTCTATTTATCCAGTTTTTATTTTTACACTGAACTGTACCTTTAAAGGGGTAGTATCAGGAATAGGTAGCCGAATAGAAACTCCTAGCATCTATTTAGATGCCATATTAAAACCATTTGTCAATAGTCTTCCATCATTCGTACAAGATACATTTTGGATCAGTCATTTGGATGGAATCACACTTGAAGAGAATCAATATTTGGCATGCCTAGATCTAGAATCTCTATATACTAGCATTCTACATGAGATAGGTCTTGAATCAGTGAAAGAATCACTTAAACAGAGAGGTCAACAATACTTGGGACACAATAAAATCAGAATAGAATTATTGGAGTTCATCTTGACACATAATTATTTTACATTTGACAATAAATATTACCACCAGACAAGAGGCACAGCCATGAGAAGCCCCCGTGCACCCACTTATGCCAATATTTTCCTGGGATGGTATGAAAGGAATTTTGTATTTGGGGAATGTTTAGCCAAATATACACAATTAATTTCATTATGGCTACGCTATATTGACGATATAGTCCTAATTTGGTCAGGCACAAGTGAGCAATTTGCTGAATTTGTGGATGAATTGAATATCAACAACATCAACTTAAAGGTGACTGCACAATTGGGCAGAGAGACAGTTAATTTTTTGGATATTTGGGTCTATCGGGATCAACATGGCAATCTTTCCACATCCCTGTATAGGAAAGAAACTGCTACTAATAATTTGTTACATGCCAATAGCCAACATAAACACGATTACAGGCATCCCGGGAGGACAATACCTCAGAATTAGAAGAAATTGTAGCACACAAGAGGATTTTAAAATAGAGGCAAAAAAATTTATGAGCGTTTCAAGGCAAGAGGCTATAGCCACAATTCTCTAAAAAAAAAGCCTACAAGGTGGCGTTGGAGAACGACAGACTGTCTCTGTTAGTCCCAAGAAAAGGAATTAATCTTAAAGAATGTTAACACTAATATCCAAGTTTTCAGACTCATTGGTGAATACAGTGCAGAACATAATAAAATCACACAGATTGTGAAAAAACATTGGCACATTTTACAAGATAAGCAACTCAAGTTATTGGTAAAAAACCTCTGATTCCTTTCAGACGCAGCAAAAATTTACGTGCCAAACTAATTTAAAGTCACTACACCCGTTCAAGTCTACGTGGCTAACAAATAAAAATAAAGGTTGCTACAAATGCGGGGATTGCTTGGCATGTCCATCGGTTGAAAGGAGATCCACAATAATGAAAACAAGGACCAACTTGGAGTATGAATTAAGAAATTACATGAATTGTAAGAGCACGTGCATAGTATATGTAATGACATGCATATGTGGCAAGAAATATGTGGGAAAAACATTGAGGGAATTCCGCAGGAAAATCCTGGAACATGTGGGAGAAATAAAAAATAAAGGCAATACATCAATAGCAAATCATGTTAATGAGTCTCACGATGGTAATATCAATGTTATGAAATTCATGGCAGTTGAACAAGTCAAAAAACCACTCGAGTAGGAGATGTACATAAAAAATTGCTCCAACAAGAAGCACAATGGATTTACGAAATGAATAGAAAATCCCCTAATGGTTTGAATGAGGGATTTACATTCACCCCATTTTTATAATAATTTAGTTTTTGACTTTGATCTGTATTTCCGTCACTTATGCACTATGAAGAAAAAAACAGTATCATTTGTAAATAAAGTTAAATATTAGTTACTGACAGAAATAATATTAAATATTGAAATGGCTGAGGTCCAGCCAGCATATAGTTACTGTTGCAATATGTGCGTAACAGATACAGGTTAGCGCACTCGCATAAGGCATGGAGCTCGAGTAAGGGCAACGCATGCACACTGTGCTGTAGGGAGAAGTGAGCCGCACAACTTGCCTGACGAAGGACTCATCCAGAAGTGAAGAGGAGAAGGCAGAAGTACCACATGCAGAAGAACGCTGGAGAGACCATATTTAAAGCGAATGTGGATGAGTGCACATCACATCATGGCCCTGAAGAAGCCAGTAACGGCGAAACGCGTAGAGCGGCATAGGTAGAGATTGGTAAGACAAGCTCCAAATCACTCCCTATGTAGATAGGTGGAATTTTGTCGTATGGGAATATTGGAAGGGAGGGGGGCTTCTGTTTGCTAGCAACACGTTAAGTGCTATATACCGACTGATGGTTAGCACCGATGGTTTAATGAGTCCACCACAAATCCACTTATCTGACTTTGAATTGTGTGTTTTTATGGACATTGTCCAACACAGCGTGACAGTTATAGTGTGTGTGTATTGTCACTGATGGTGCGGTCTAGATTTTAAATAATTTATTAAAAGTTATATTTTAAAAGGTAATATGGTTGGTCAAGGTTGAATTTTTGGTGTAATTAGCCATCTGAACTGGGTTGCTGGGAGGGCAATAGTTAGCACACAGAGGATATGCGTGCTATCTCCAGTATTTCTGTTTGTTTATGTGGTTCACCTTTATGTTAACTTTTAGTATGTTAGAGAATAGCCAGTTGGTCTTCATTATTTATTTTGTATAGTTTTTTTTTTTTTTCTTTTCTTCTTCTGGCACGTTCCAACCTTCAAATAGGGGTCACTGACCCCCATGTATAAACAAATGCTCTGTACAGCTACACATTTATTGTCATTGCTAATTTTGTTTACTCATATTTATTGTAAATGTATTGTACTTAAATATGTTTTTATATGGATTTAGGAGTGCACCCACAACCCCCCTTTTTTGTACTTAAAAAGTAAATATTGTCATTTTACATCTTTTCCCTTGAGCCTTCATTTTATGAGATCACCTGACCTGAAATACTGCAGCTCTAAATGTAGATGTGTGAAAGCAAAAGACAGAACTCTGTTAATTGGCTCATGTGACCATGTTTGTGCGCACCATGAATCGTAGAATCCCCCGGGACGACCCTTAGTTCTGAAAAATATATCTCTGGAACAAGCTAAAGAGAAAAAGTATATTGTTTTGTTTATTTACATGAAGCAGAGTTTTACATATGAACTGTTTCCAGTATATTTTAATAGAGACCTATATTGTTCAGGGTTATAGTTTTCCTTTAAGGCAGACTCTGGCACCTAAAACTTATACTGACTGCTGTTAAGCTTTAGTTGTAATACTGGTTTCAGCAAAGTGAGTATTAAAGGAGGTGTTTATAACATTTTTCTAATGTGGTCTAACTGCAGAGCATTTAAGAGCAGGTCAGCACAGGACTGGTGTCCTTGTTAGGCTTTATTTCCCCTTTAACCCTTAACAGTTTTTGTGACCATTAACATGTTTACATATTTCAGCTGCCTTTTATATGAGATTTTGTTAATTTATACCAGTGGTAGCCAACCAGTGGCTCCAACCCCTTGGATGTTGCTCCCAGTGGTTTCAAAGCAGCTGTTTATTTTTGAATTCCTGGCCTGGAGGCAAACTTTGGTTGCATAAATGAATGTGGTTTACTGGTAAAATGGGTTAGTGACCCCTGATTTATACTTATCTCCTTGTAGAGACACAAATGTTGACAATACTAACACTATAAACATTGCTTCCATTCAAATGCTTAAATCAATTGTAAAATAAATGACATACCTAATAAAAAGGAGTGAAAACACATCAATGCGATTCTTGTGTGTCCTGATTTTGCTGAAAATATTTACAACTTGTTTACTAAACTGCAGACAAGGTGCAAAGCTAATAATTTATTTTTTAACTTTGCTTCCCTGGCTGCAGCCAAAGGCATGCCGAATATTGAATATGGATGTGATTCAAATTCACCTCTCACTCCTCTGTTTAGTTGAGGGTCAGATGACTGTAGCAGTTTTGTGCCACTTTTCGTCTCAAGCATTGTTTAGAAATAGTTTCATAAAATGAAAACCACTGACTCTTGGCACAAAGAGTTAGGTCTTTCAACACAGAAATAAAAAAAACACTGCAATGTTAACAAACACCCACTACCTAAATGTTTACATTTTACATAAACCATGTACCAGGCCAAATACACAAGGGTCATAAAAACTGTCATCGAGAAATTTTTGTTTTATTAACAATCAAATGGACAGACATTATGCATAACATGAAGTGGCGACCCAGTCCCTCTACTTCATCCTAATGAATTGGCAAGAATTTACAGATTATCATTTTTTGGAATATTTGAATAAAATTAGTCCGTTGCCCCATTTCCTGTATGAGCTTTATGTGAAAGTTTTTCATTGAATGATTTAGTCCAATTAAAAATCTCCGGGTAGCAAAGATTACAATTTTTAATTTACTGGAAGACAAATTTAATGGATTTGCAGAATGTGAGTAGGCATGAGGGGATTAACATTCAATTGAGTCCTCCGGAAGCTGCATGAGCGAAGCTGGTGTAATGATCTCACTTCCCATTGGAGGGTGCTGTTCTGTCTGATCTCCCTCAGTCTCCACTGCCTCTTCATTCACTTCCTCAACTACAGGCAACCTGGAGAGAACTGGGGGATCTGGCCATAGCACTGCACCATCTTGTTTTTCTGCAGTTTGCTTACTGGCAGCAGGGTTTGAGGGTTGCGCAGATGAAGGGTGGAAGATGTAACTTTCTGCTGGCCGTGACTTGAGTGGATGGTTCTCCTCCTGTTCATTGGAAACCAGAGCTTGAGTAATCCCCACTTTTCCTGAATGTAGATCTTTTTCTCCATCAAGGTGTGTATGTGGAATGGCATTTAAAGTATCCGCTAGAGGAAAGAAAACATAATAATATGAAGGCCACAATGTTAATGCATTATTGCTGTATTTTGCCCCTTGTAATATTTTATACAAAATACTGCTTATTTTATATCAGGCTCCAACACTCTACTCAGTCATTATGTACAATTATACTTAATATAATATTCAGTAATATTATGCCTAAAAATTAGGAATGCATCAAATCCAGGAATCGGCCGAATCCTTCTGCCCGGCCAAACCGAATCTGAAGCCTAATTTGCATATTTGCATATGCAAATGAGGGTCAGGGAGGGAAATTGCGTGACTTTTTGGAAGTTAAAAAAAAAGCCAATTCCCACCCCTAAATTGCATATGCAAATTCAGGTCGGTATTCGGACAAATCTTTCACAAAGGATTCGGGGGTTCAGCCAGATCCAAAATAGTGGATGAGTTCCCCTACTAAAAGTAAACAAACACAAGAGGCCTGTTTGCTTTGAACTGGATTGCCAAGTAGAAATGTTGGCTCACTGCAAATAGTGCCCCCAAAATGAACTTAAGCCTCATGCTGATCAACTAGCTTTGCAATATAAAGCCACAAAATAGTGCTTTTACTGAAAAATGTCTCAAAAATAAATGAGGGATACATTTGGTAATGCAATGTTGCTTTAGAGAAATTGTAGGCAACTCAGTGTACTTTAAAGAATGTGGGTTAAACGTTATATATATTTGACAACATTGTTGCCACCATCCACACCACCACCTGTATGTATCCCTGATTGCTTCCACTTAAAAAAAAAAAAGGGGTCGATCCTTTGAAAAGCATGTATGGCCACATGTCTGGCGCTATGCTATACATGTCGTAGCACATTTACCCCCTAATGTTATAAAAGGCACTAAGTTTGCCCAGGAGCAGTAACCCATAGCAACCAAGATGCTTGCTTTTAAACCGGTGACCAGTAAATGCTACCTGCTGATTGGTGGCTATGGGTTACTGCCCATTTTTGTCCTGCAGATAAACGGAGGCTGAGAATCCACCCCTGCACATGGGTGCTCTTCTATGTCTGCGCCTAGAGCCAATCTGATGGCATGGGAGCAGTCATCCTGGTTAAAGCATGGAGATTATGAATTGTGAGATCTTTGCAAAACCTGCCTTCCTTGTCCTTGCCATTTTTGAATGGGGATCTTTCTACACACTGGTTACCAGGGGAAATCACAGCCACTGCTGGTGCCTTCTTCTGCTGCTGTTTAGCTGGATGACCATCTGCTGTGCTTGGCTCCTTCTTAGTGGTTTTCCCAGTGGGGAGGTGCACAGGGGTTCTCTCTTGGCTACTATTTTCCTCTCCTGGACTCTCCATGTATGCTGCATTTTGGTATCCTTGTTCTTCTGCCTGTAACGATGATATGATGATTTTCCAGAATCAACTAGAAGAGAAGAATTTGTGCACACTAATGTAGGGCTGTGGCATAAGTGCTATTTACAGTTAGTGGAATACCAACACCAAAGAACTGCAGGGTATACCAGGGACTTTGTTTGTTTGTTTTCCCCCTCTGCAGCAAATTGGAGTGGCTTCTGGTGGAGTTATTTGCCTTTTTTGGATAAACTAACAATTAGGCAGGTTTCATTTAGACAAAAAAGGTTAAAGGGACAGTATGGGGCTTGTGCTGAACATGCTTTTTGCATATTGTTTACTTAAAATTCTTATTCTGGCTTCCGTTTATAGACCCACTCCGTCCCACCCCACCAAAGATGTCACAAAGGGGCCAGGGGACACGTGGCTATAAAGTCAGAAGCTGGCAGTTGAAGGTGGCGGCCAGGGAGAGCAGGAATAAGAGCTTGATACCGGCAAAGTGGGGTGCGGTGTCAGACCGAACCCAACCGACCCACGGGTATCGGGCCGGCCCACATATCACTACTGCTGAGTCCATTTACAAGTCAATGGCAGTGGTCCCTTGAACCATTTGAATATGTTAATTGCCTTCCTGACATTCAAAACTTGTTTCGAACTTTTAGGTCGGGACTATTTGATCGAATATAAAACATTTGAATTTTTTCTTTAATAACTCGAGTTGTGAGTATATTTGAATTTAATTTAATTCGAGTAAAAAAAATTCACATAAATTCGAAATTCGACCGTTGATAAATCTGCCCATAAGTATCCATTAAACCCAGGGCAGCCATCAGGGGGGGACAGGCGGGAGAGTTGTAGGGGGCCCGGCCACGCCACACTTTCTTGATTAACCGGGCCTCTGCTTTCTGAGAGCTGCTGACCTCGGGAATGCAGGGCGGGAGCACAAGGGGAGGTATCTTCTGTCCATTACTTTACCTTTTTGGTCATTGAGTTTAAGTCCCAGTTGAGCTGCTCAGGGATTGGATAGCTGAGGTTTGAATTTCCCTCCAGCTCATCCAATCACCATGCAGCTTTACCAGGATTTGAAATTCTGTGACCAATAAGGGAAGAAAATGCTGTCACTGGAAGAAGATGCAGCCACCTGTGCTCCCCTCCTCCCTTCTGTAGTTGGCAGCTAACTGACAGCAGGTGGGCCACACTAATGAAGTAAGTGTAACATGGCAGGGCCCCCTAAAGGTAACCCTTTGTGGTCCCTGTTGTTTGGTGGGGCACGTTTTTTTACATGGACGTTTAAGGGGGGCCCTGTCCACCAATTTTCTTATAACGTGTGGGGGGGGCCCTAGCCACCAATATTTTTTAATGTGGGGCCCTGACCACAAATGTTTTTTTCAATGTCTTTTTGTCATTAATGCTTTGGACAATCATATTGTTCACAAATGGTGTGACTTGATATAGATAATTTGTTTTGATTCATAAACATCCCAAATATAATTGTTACTCTATTTAATGTTTATTTTCCGTAACTAAAAGCAACTTGTACTGTACTAGGACTCTACAGCTTATTGCTCCTCATATAGTACTGTGACAACTCACCGTGTGGAACCACTGCAAGCTCTTTCAGACCATCAAAAAAGAAAGAAAAGAAGACATGAACACAGCAGATAATGCAGGGGCCTTTGTCTAAAGGTGAAATCTAAGGCAAATTTAGGAGATCCCTCATAAAGATTAGAAATAGTACCGCTGGCTAGGGATGCACTGAATGCTGACCCTCCACAAAAGATTCTGTTGAATAGCAAACCAAATCCAAACCCTTTATCATATATTTAAGTTTGAGAAAATATATGAATTTTGGACAAATTTTGTACAGGATAACAAAGGAAAAACTGAAAAAAATGAAATATAGATGATCTATGACATTTAGGAAAGAAGAGATGCAAATGAAAACAGAGCAGAAAACCGTGTTGCAAGCAGTATATGTAAAAACAAAAATGACCGACTGCACTGAGATATTCACCTGGATCATCTAAAATAATCCACCTAAACACAGAATTTTATCATTGTAAAAGACTGCACATTTGGTAGGAGTACAAAGGCATTTTGAGAGGTAATGAGTAAAAGCAGGAGAAGTTAGTAGAGATAGAAGACTGTTTCAGATGAAATAGAAGCCACTGTAATGGTGGGGAATAGGAATTAGATGGCATGCAGTGTGGGCAAGTGGTAGTTCATGTGATGGTACATGCAAATTGTGTGTGTGTCTGTGTGGAGGAAATAAGGATATATAATAATAGGGGTGTAATGCGGATATGGGATTATAACTGATGTATGGAGGTGATGTAGTATGACAATTTTTGGAAAGTATTTCATGGAAGTACAAGTAGTACATTATAATTATCATTCTTTATTTGAGGGAAAAGTTACCAGCCTACCACACTTGGGTGCTTCTCAGTTACTAATGAGGTACGGCTCCTCCTGTGTTGCTGCTGCCGGTGACCCCTCAGAGTCCAAATCAAAAAGAACAGCAGGATCCCAAATAAGATCACAAGAGCACCTAGTCCACCTGCAACAATGGGGAGGTCTGGCACAGTGAACATAAGTCGTGGTTCTGATGGATCCAGAGGAGCTGGAAACATAATTAGACAGATGGGAAGTTTTATTAAGCAACTCTGGAAAAGACATTTAGGGACCTTAAAAAGACAGTTACAGTATCATAGCTATAACTTTATCAGGTGAAAGTAACAACACAGGATCTGAGAACTAATAGGTAACTCAACATTTACAGGGTAGTGATCAAAATTGTAAAGGAGACAATCTAAAGGGAAGTGTCAATGTGATAAAAAAAAGTTAATGTGATAAAAAATGTTAACTAAAGTGTTTCCCATGAGTGTAAGAGCATGTCTGCTAGTGTTCATTCAGGCAGAACTTTTGCCTGGGTATTGATATTGTTGCACTGTGCGTCTCACTTCACACACCAAAACGGTGATATCAGAACAGTTGCATTGTACATGCGTTTTTTTTTGTGAAACTGCGTTTTTTGTGAAACTGATTAATTAGACATCCACTACCATAATCTTTTAAGCAGAATAAATATTAAAGGAATTTGGAAGATCATGCATGTGAGTGACATACAATAATGAAAAACACTCTGGCTTGTTATCATACCTGACTGACCATAAGCCAAGACATTCACAACCACTGAACAGTTTGCAGCTTCTCCTGATTCTTCATCTCTTGCAATAACCTACCACCAAGGCAGAAGAAAATATATATAGATATATGGACAGCAAACCAATACCTACATGGAAACTAACTGTACTTATAGTGCATATATATATATATATATATATATATATATATATATATATATATATATATATATATATATATATAAAGTTCAAGAGGACCCGCACACCTTGGTTAGTGAACCAAAAATTTCTTTATTTTTCAAACTTGGATGCACAAGTTTGAAAAATAAAGAAATTTTTGGTTCACTAACCAAGGTGTGTGGGTCCTCTTGAACTTTACATAAATATTTTGACCCAGCACCCACGTTCATGGAAGACTGGTTTAGAGTGCAAGGTGATTCAGGTTATATATATATATATATATATATATATATATATATAATGTAAGTGTATGGAGGGGTTGGTGTGAGTGTGTATGCATGTGTGCTGGGTTTCATTTGGAGGGGTTGAACTTGATAGATTTTGGCCTTTGTCCATCCCATTTAAACTATTTAACTATGAATTGTTTAAACAATTATCAGGGGTGCTGCTGCCATATGATGAGTTGAGAAACTTGCCTCAGGTGGCAGTTCCCTGTAAGTTACCAGGGGCTGCAAAAAGCCAAAATTCCAATGAACTTGGCCACCTGACAGTGGCAAGCCCTTATACAACCCTGGCAATTATGATAATAGTCACTTATGGTCTTAAAGGGGTTGTTTACCTTCAAACACTTTTTTTCGGTGTCAGATTGTTCACCAGGAATAAAGACTTTTTCCATTTACTTTCTATTTTCTATTTGTGTTTTTCTAATATTGAAGTTTCATTAAAGGCAGCTGTTCTAATTGATACAATATGTTTATATTCCACATATACTGCTGAGAAATGCAGTATAAATAGAGCAAATTGTAACAGTCCAGAATGCTCCTGGATCACTGAGCTGCCAGACTAAGACACTAGAGACGCGAACATTTAGGGGCAGATTCACTAACTTCGAGTGAAGGATTCGAATGAAAAAAATTCGAATTTCGAAGTATTTTTTGGGTACTTCGACCATCGAATTGGTTAAATTCGTTCGAATTCGAACGAAATCGAACGATTCGAAGTAAAAATCGTTCGACTATTCGACCATTCGATAGTCGAAGTACTTTCCCTTTAAAAAAAACTTCGACCCCCTACTTCGGCAGATAAAACCTACCGAAGTCAATGTTAGCCTAGGTCCCCATAGGCTTGCTAAACTTTTTTTGATCGAAGGATATTCATTCGATCGTTTGATTAAAATCCTTCGAATCGTTCGATTCGAAGGATTTAATCGTTCGATCGAACGAAAAATCCTTCGATCGTTCGATCGAACGTTTAGCGCTAAATCCTTCGACTTCGATATTCGAAGTCGAAGGATTTCAATTCGAGGGTCGAATTTCGAAGTATTTTTAACTTCGAAATTCGACCCTTAGTGAATCTGCCCCTTTAAATGTTAAACTTAAATTTGGGGATAATGGTAAAAAAAATGGAAATGTATTTAAGCCTTATTTGCTCCACCTGTTGTAGGTCTTGCTTTTCAGAGGCTCTTACCTGCAGCAAATACCTTTTTGTTGGCTGTAGTTGGTTTGTTCTAGCAATCAGTAGACCACTCTGTGTGATCTGGAAAAGCTGACTGTTATTAGACAAGGAGTTCAGACTAAGTCGAATGTGGGGATTGGTGCCCTGAAACCAGCAAGACAAATAAACTGAAGAGAAAAAAGAGCAATGTATGAAATGAGCAAAAACAAATGGATGTAGCTAGACATGAAACCTTAGGTCCATGCTCTGAGTCTCACAAATGCTGCTTTGATTGCAGATTAAGGGTCAGAATGATCAAGCAATTCACAAACATTTTGTTTAATGGGGTGGAAGTGTTTATCCAAATCCATATGCTTTTATGTAAATATCATGCAGGGAGAAAGGATTTAGACAATACACTGTTAAATATGAAATGAAGATATTGTTTTACTGTGTGGTAACCATTATTACTGCTGAGTAACAAATATATAAATCACATTATAAATCACATAATAAGCCCATATCTTATTTCAGTGACTGCAAACCTACAGCAGTGCCAGTGAGTAGCCATGCTAGTAGGTTTAAGCCTTTTGTCTTTTTGGAGAGAAGCAACAATGTGCTTAAAATAAAAGAAGGCAGACTGTTTTGTAAACAGAATAATTAGAAAATAGAAGATATAGCATTAGTTTACTATGTGCTCTATAGCCACAAATGCAATTGCTCAGAGCAACCAATCAGGCCGTTGATTTCATTAAAACGTACGGCTGATTGTTTTCTATTAGAACAATTAGCTCTAATGTCAGTACACGAGCCTCTGAGTTGTAAGGTTGTAATAAGAGACAGGAAAAACTTATGACTAACTGAGGATGAGGATTGTGTTAGTATCAGGAGATTTTTCTCTCTCTTACATTATGAAAGTCTCCATCAGAAGGCAGGAGTGAGAGCAGTTTGCCACTGTATGTTCTCACAAGGGCTGCCGGACTAGGATCCTCCTGCACAAAGGCCTGATACTCAGTAGAGCCAAAGAATGGTGCATGATGGTTAGTTGCCATAACTCTTATCTCCACCTCAGCTATTGCATACTTCCTGGGATCGCCAACTTGAGAGGCCTACAAAAATAAAGATCAGTCAGAGAAAGATATTTGCAGAAAGAGCAGGTAGAAAAACTTATTACGCATTAACTTAAAGGGATACTGTCATGGGAAAAATTGGGAATCAGTTAATAGTGCTGCTCCAGCAGAATTCTGCACTGAAATCCATTTCTCAAAAGAGCAAACAGATTTTTTTTATATTCAATTTTGACATCTGACATGGGGCTAGACATATTGTCAATTTCCCAGCAGCCCCAAGTCATGTGACTTGGGCTCTGATAAACTTCAGCCACTCTTTACTGCTGTACTGCAAGTTAGTGATATCAACCCCCTCCGTTTTCCCCCCAGCAGCTAAAGAACAATGGGAAGGTAACCAGATAGCAGCTCCCTATCACAAGATAACAGCTGCCTGGTAGATCTAAGAACAACACTCAATAGTAAAAACTCATGTCCCACTGAGACACATTCAGTTGCATTGAGAAGGAAAAACAGCAGCCTGCCAGAAAGCATTTCTCTCCTAAAGTGCAGGCACAAGTCACATGACTGGGGGCAGCTGGGAAATTGACAAAATGTCTAGCCCCATGTCAGATTTCAAAATTGAATAAAAAAAAATCTGTTTGCTCTTTTAAGAAATGGATTTCAGTGCAGAATTCTGCTGGAGTAGCACTATTAACTGATGTGTTTAGAAAAAAACATGTTTTCCGATGACAGGATCCCTTTAATAAGCACACATTCCCTGCCGCTCACTACCTTCACAGTGATCATTTTCAATGTCTTTGTGACTAAGATCAATTTAAACATGTAATATAAACAGACATAATCAGGGAGCATTTTGTGTTATTTTCTCTATTATAGTCTGGAAAGAGATAAACATTGCCACATTTATCAAAGCAAATAGATTTGTCCATTTGGCAGAAAATGCTTTGATATTTTAAGCAGTTTTAAGGAACAGTAACATCTAAAAATGAAAGTGTTTTAAAGGAATGCCAATATAATGCACTGGTACAACTGATGTGTTTGCGTCAGAAACACAATTATAGTTTATAGAAGCGAGCTGCTGTGTAGTCATGGGGGCAGCAATTCAAGCACAGGATATACAGTAGATAACAGATAAACTGTGTAGAACCCCATTGTATGCTATAGCTTTTATCTGTTATCTGCTGTGTATCATGTGCCTTTTCTCCTTTTCCCCTTTTCCAGCTTTGAATGGCTGCCCCCATGGCTACACAGCAGCTTGTTTATATCAACTATAGTAGAGTTTCTAAAGCAAACACACCAGTTGTACCAGTGCAGGGCAACACTACATTATATTGTCATTTAAAACACTTTTGTTTTTTGATGTTATTATCCCTTTAAACACCATTCTGCTCTATGTGCATTCTGCTGTGCAGCAGGGCTGAGATCTAACACCCCACTGAACTGTAAACTCCCAATAATAAAAAATAAATGTTTATAAGTCACCCTAATATTACATGCTGATCATTTCCTGCTCGTATTGGGTTCAACCATGTCCAATATGTCTATCTTAAGCTCCCACAAGTAATGATGAGAGAAACAGGTTCATGTTTGAAGGGCCAGATGGTGCACCAGATATAGCGAAGGCTTCGTCTGACTAAAACTTGCAAAGCAGCACATTGGATGTTTGGATCTTGATGCAGGGACAGTGTGACACATGGGTCAATCTTGATGCATAGCAAAATTCTAGTGCGGATTTGAAGAACAATTACACTAGGCTGTTGCTGTGAGTGACTGAGTGGGCAAAGAGAGACATTTACGTCCACTACCTCAATTGAAATCACGAAAATTTCCCTGCAGTTAGTTCTGCACAGAACCCCCATTCATTAAAGGTACTTGCATCAAAGGGTCTTCTCATTTTCGTATAGTTTCGATTTGCGTCAATCAGTCCTTCCCAGCTCCTGTTCCAAATTGAGTGCAGTTGTGCTTATTGATAATGGCCAACCTTGTAGCAACTGCCCCCACCAAACCAGGAGGTAGCTTTAGGGATCCCACATTGGTTTGTGTCAATCGCCTCAGTGAAGTTGCGCTATAATAATAGGGTGCAGGTGTTACTTACACTCCAAATGGCAGAAATTACGCCAACTGGATTTCAAAAATATTCTGCACAATTGCGTCTGATTTGCAGTGAAGTGCAGGTGCAATTTTGACACATTAGGTGCAATTGCGTCAACACTGTAATTCTGCTAAAGTGCTGCATTATGGGAAAAAATACAATTGCACTCAAAACTGCATTTTGCTCACTGCACTGAAATTATTGACCCATTCTGTGTGAGCTGGCATGTGTGCACTTGACTAAGTCATAGCTGTGTCTTCTCTAGTTTTTATGTGCTTGTCCTAGGAAAGCACTCACCATCACCTTCAGAACAAGGATAGACAAACTACTGCTGATCTCCACAGGATGAGTTAGAGAGATGGAGCCTGTAACATTGTCTATATGGAACATTTCACTGTCAGAGCCTGCATATAATTAAAAGGAAAAAACAGGTATAATAAACGGTATCATAACTGATATTGGAACATATGCATAAATGTCAGGGGTGCAAGTAGATTTTCATGTTTTGTCTAACATTCCATGTATGGATGCAAATACCTTTGTAAATGAGCCCTCATGTGAGATATTAGCCTTATGGGGTCAGTCAGACATTTAAATACTTTCCTATGCGAAGTATATGGAAAACCAGACAGTTTTTATATGTCAAATATTGTATAATTATTTCTTTTTTGCTTACCTGATAGAAAGGAGTAGACTATTGGAGCTAATATTCCTCTGTCACCATCCTCTGCAATAATAGGCCCAGGGGAGAACACAAGGGGCACTGTCTGTCAATGCAAATGGAGACACAACACATGGGAAATTGCTATTTATATGAAGGCATCCTTGTGAGTCACTTTATTGTTTACATCCCAGCATGATGTCTAGTTCCAATGTACTACAGACCAATGTTTTTCAGAATTATATGGTTGACAAGGCTCACCCTTAGCTCACAATAAGGTTTCAGATGCATTAACTGATCTAGCTGCCTTCCGTTTGGGCCCCCTTAACTTCTTTAGAATCCACCTTCCTAGGATGATCCTCGCTGTTTAGGAACCTTTCCTATAAAGTAAGGATAAGTAGCCCTGGAACACTTACCTGCTCCATCCCTACTGTAATATTTGCCCGGTAAGTTGGGCTCACGCAGACATTGAGACCATCATGTGGCATATAGATGCATGGAAGGAAATAAGGGTATTGGTCATCTCCATCTAGCACAGTTATCCGTACCCTTGCAGAGGTACCATAGCGCTCTCGGGTACTTATTTCCTGTGGCAGACAAAACAATGAATTGTCATGTAACCCATTGCTAAGAAAACTATACACTATATCCTATGTAAAAACTTTATGGAATTTGAATATTTACCGTATAAAAAGTACTTTTTATTAATGATAGCTTTCAGTATTATATATATTATTCTGTAAGCCTTGTTAAATTATTTTACAGCACTATGTAATTTTCTGGCCTTTCCAGGCAACGTGATATCCACAAAGGTGACTCCATTGTGTGCCTAAAAATATGGCAGACACACAGTCAGCATCTGGAGGTAATAGTGCTATAAGATGGTCACCCCTAGCCACACCAAGGCTCAGAAGATGTGGGCACTGCCACAAAATTCCTATTTGGGCAATGGCACCACTGGAGATTGTGCTTCAGGACACAATGGCTAACTGTCTAGTCACCTTTGTGGATATTGCATTGCCTGGCAAGGGCATGCACCTATTGGTACGCATGGAAGCTCAGTGTGCAAGTGAAAATCCACCTCTGTTCTCCTTGGGCGATGGTTTTGTTGTACTAGATATGCCAGTGGCATACAACAGTGCAGCATAGGATTCTCTATTCTCTGAAACATACAGGCACTAGCTATGACATACACAATAGGACAGGGCCTCTATATAATAGACAATGGTCAGTATACTACTCCCTATTGCAGTTTCTCTGATCTTTCTCTAGTTAACTGGTTACACTTACTTTCCTGATGATGTCTTAACTTGTTAGCATTCTGTTCCATGGAAAATATTACTTACATATTATATTAATTTATAAGAGAATTTTCACTACTATATTTAAAACAAAACTAAATATCGGATTAAAAAGAATAAAACAGAAGGGTAATTTAGACAAGCTGTTTGATGACAGTGTCTTGAGATCTACTGATCACCAACTGAAGGTCTACTGGTAGATCCTGATATACCTTTTGGGCACCCCAGCTCTGTTTGTTACTTGTTTACAACACCTGATGAAGGTCCCTGTATAGGACCAAAATCTTGAGTATTCTGCATGTACTGTATTTTCTGTTTAGATCAATCTTTTTTGCTATTTTTCAAATCATGAGAATGCTGCAGCTTTATTAATTTTTATATGTTTTTGTTGCTGCCGCACCCAGTATATGGTGTGCAACTGTGCACAGAGTGAAATATATATATACATATATTGTAATGACTGGGACTTCCCAATGACACTTGATTGTTACTAGAAACAAATGTTGAGGGTTGAGCAGCTTGACAGCAAATTGCCACCTTCTTGTTTCTGGCATGATGATGGCATTACAATGTATGAATATGTTAATAAAGGTATGTAAACTGTTATCCAGAATGCTCGGGACCTAGTGTTTTCTCGATAATGGATCTTTCCTTAAGTCTACTAGAAAATCATAATAAGATTAAATAAACCCGAAAAGTTGGTTTTGCTTCCAATAAGGATTCATTAGTATGGAGCATGTACAAGGTACAGGTATGGGATTCATTATCTGGAAACCCATTATCTAGAAAGCTCTGAATTACAGAAGGTCGTCTCCCATAGACCTCATTTTAAGCAAATAATGTACATTTTTAAAAATGATTTCCCTTTTCTGTGTAATAATAAAACAGTAGCTTGTACTTGATCCAAACTAAGATATAATTAGTCCTTATTGGAAGCAAAATCAGCTTATTTGGTTTATTCAATGTTTACATGATTTTCTAGTTGACTTAAGGTATGATGATCCAAATTATTGAAAAATCCATTATCCAGCAAACATCAGGTCCCAAGCATTCTGGATAACAGGTCAAATACATGTACTGTTATATTATTACAGAAATAAAGTAAATAATTTTTAAAAATTTGGATTGCTTGGATAAAATGGAGTCAACGGGAGACAGCAATTCTGTATTTGGGGAACTTTCTGGATAATGGATTTCCTGATAATGGATCCTAAACCTGTACAGTGTAATGGTGTGTTTTTCCCTATTAGTATAAGATATTGATGCTTTCCCGCTGCTGTAAGTGATCCCCGCTGTCTTTAAAAAGAGAAGGACCATCTTTAGGGGCATAATGTTCTGTTCGGTTTTCACTAATAAAGGGCTAACATTCCTAAATGTCAGTTTGAGAAAATGATCCACAGCTAAAGTATAAGCCTTCTCGACATGTAAAGCATGGAGGGACAGACTGACCACATTTCCCCTCATGTTTTCATGTTCACTGCAGCTAGAAGTAGTGTAACGTATAATTAGGCTAAAAGATAAGAGATGAAAGAGGATAAAGGGAAGACTTATCCTCACGCTTCCAGTGCCATGACCATTTAGGGACACTTGTTAGGCTTATAGGTTATGAGAAATGCTATTAGAAGTGCTTACAGAAAAGTAAGATTACTGGCAATGTATCGGATTATCAACCATATTAACCACTTTTGCTCCTGACAAAATATCTCTTAAATTCTATTCCAAAACTGCTGTATAAATTATATCTACTCCCTGAATGCACATCTCTAGAGTTTAGAAACTGTAAGATTTACTAGTAACTCTTACTTTACTAACTGTAAAAGTTACTCAAATACTGTCAACTACCAATAAAATCTCTGCATATATCTGACATATCAATGTGTGACTGTCACTACTATTTGTCGGACATGACTTTTGTACAATTGTTGCCTGTAAATTAATGGGCAGAACATTGTCTGATTTGTTGCTTTTCCTATTTTATTTAATCTGAATGTTTAGAAATAGAACAGCAGTAATTGCAGCTCATTGGAAGGTGCAAACGGCTCCGACTACATTAGCTTTAGTGAACAAAATACAGCAAATATGGAGAATGGAATACTTAACCGCTCTGTTACATGATAACTCAATGTCCTTTCTGGAGGACTGGTATCTTTGGGATTCTTATCATGACCAAATTCCACGGTAAACCATGGATTCTTGTGAATGGGGTGTGGTGTCTCCCTGCGCCTACGGTATGGGGTTCTTTTCTTTTCTTGTCTTTTGCATATTTGCTCATTGTGTAAAAGCGTAGTTTCCATGTATATATTATTTTTGTGTGTCTTGCATATCTGGGGTTCTATTGGAGGTTCGTGGGCACGTGCTGCTCCCCGTCCTTGATGACATCTATTTATGGGGATGTAACTATTGCACTGTGTATCTTTTGCTATTTGTCACAGATTGTAACATTGGGACTCGCTTTTGTATCCTTTGCATTATCATCCTGAGGCATGTTTTGTCTTATGCTGTCATGTATTGTGATTTAAAACCAATAAAAATATGGTTGAAAAAAAAAAAGAAATAGAACAGCAGACTGAAACAAAGAATAAAATCTGCACGTCTATGGCCAGCTTTAGTTTGAAAGAATCTACATATCTGTTGAGACTCTATTGCAGCTTACTATTTAGACCACTTAAAGGATAAAAGTGTCCTTAATCTGAGGTCCTTCATAAATGAAAAACGAAAGAAAACCGCTGATGTCAAGATAGCTTATCGTAGCACTCATTATAGATACACTCCCCTGCTCATAGTAGCCACCTCATTCATAAAAGCTGTTCATACACGTAAAGGTGTATTAATTAGAAAATTAATTAAAAGAAAGTGAGGTTACTTCAGTAAAGGAAGCAAACAAACTGCAAGTTTAAAGGAGACATATAGTATAAGTTAAATCGACTCTTATCTTGTAGGCAATAATGAATAATGTATGGTTTCATTATGGGCAAAAAATGATCATTATCTTTGAAATGTCCCCCTTTATTGGAGCTTCCTATAGATCTGCTACAGTGATTCAAAGGAGAGGTGGGAGTGTACTAATGGTCCCTGCCAAAAGCACAGTAGGAGGGGAATAGCCAATCACAGCCCTGTATTCACAAAAAGCAAAGACATACTTCAGTTCCCTATCAGGTCAGCCTAACTGCTGATTGGTTCAGATTCTACAGTGCAGTGTTCTGCTAGCTCCCCTGTACAGCCTGGAAAAGGAGGCAGCAGGAGGTGGAATAGATGGGCGGGACCAGTAGGGTTTTCACTGAAAGTTTCAATAAATCAACCCGAAATTTAACAAAGAAAGATGATAAACTTCTGGGGACATGTCTGGACATTTCTTAACCATAGTAGTGCTGTTATACCTCTTGGATGCTACAGTAATCCTAAATCTAAGGCCTAATCCTAAACATAAAGCCTGATTTTAAAGATCATATGTAACCACAACACCAAAACATTGCAAGATCCTGGATTATGGTAATGTATATACTAAAATAAGGCACTAATAGGAGTGAGTGAGAAGCTGCTATAATCCCGCCATATCCCTCTCTTGACTGCAAAGACTGCTTAATTACACAGGTCAGCAGAGTAATGTGTAAAGTGAGGCTAATGCCACTGCTATTCCCAATTGCTTTCTATCTTCAGTTGTTTAATGTTTATATTGGTGTACTAACTCTCCGGAACTCTCTGGAATCTCTCAGATTACTCCTGTGCCTACAGTTCAAGTGACGGCTCTATCAAGGCTTAACAAGGGCAGTAAAAGCAGACAGTGGATACAGATAAACTTCTGGTACAATGGCTATACAATGGCTGGTCACCTCGAAAAGACTGGCTCAGCACAAAAGCTCAATGGCACACAGGCATTAGGTTAGAACAAAAAGAGCTTTCTCACCACAGCATGGATAACAACCTCCAGCTCCTGTTTACTTTCATAGTCCAGAGGCCGAGACAGAAGTACCTTCCCATTGCTTGGCAGATCCATGTGGAAATATTTGAAGTCACCCTGGAAAACCAAAGGAATCTGATATCAAGAGATTGGTTTTTAAGGGACAATCTCAATGTCTCTGAAAGTTTTTCTATGTGCATATGCAACCAATTATTTTATTTATTTCCCTGCCTTCTTAAAGAAACATACCAACCAATTATGCACCCTGAATACACACATCAGTTGCCTCTTGCTCTGCAATACCTATGTCTGAAAGTTGCTTAAATGATGAGTTGCTGGCATTTTACTGATGATAATTTAGTTTACCTTGGCACACACACAATGTAACCAATAAATCAATTCACATACTAATCAATAAAATTATGCAGACTGTGGCCCGCTCCTTAGAATTAACCAGGTACATAAGAGTTTCCAAACATTTGTAGTAAAATCAAGTTCATATAGCCAATATAGTACAATATTGTGCAACACTATGTGCCCCATTCCCTTCACTAAAACAGATGGTACATGGGTTTACAGGCAGACAGAAACAAATGAATATTTGCTCTGCACTTCTTATTGAACATACAGTATATTCACCATGGTACTGGACAGGCAAACAGGAAAGTAATCTATCTTCCAATGAATAGAAACTTACTGTGGTCTGGTCTATGACATACATAAGGATATCACCATCTAAGTCCATGGCCTGAGCTGTGAATACAACCGAGTCAACCTCAGTTAGCTGGGAAGAGAAACATGCACACTGATGAAACATAACAGAGTTTGGTTGCTAATTGGAAAGGAAGTGAAGCAGAGAAATTGGTGCAAACAATGATTGGCCCCCAGGACACATGATAATCTAATGCAGGGGTGTCCAACCTGCGGACTGAGGGCCACATGCGGCCCAGGATGGATATGAATGTGGTCCATTCAGTTCCAGAGGAAACGTCATAATAATTTAATAATACGTCTATTTAATATCCAAGTGTCCCATATTCCAGTGTATAGCTCCATCATGTTATCCAACTGGTATTGTAGTTCTTTTCTGTGTATTTTCTTTACTTTTACAAATCAAAAGTGTTTGTGTATTTCATGTGTGGCCCCAGACAATTTTTATTTTTCCAATGTGACCCAGGGAAGCCAGAAGTTTGGACACCCCTGATCTAATGGTTCTGCTGGGTCTGCATAGAAACCTGAACATACAATTTTGTAAAGTTTTGTAGAATATATTATATTAGCTATACATTTAAATACAGTATGTAGAATATTCATGGCCCTTTGACTCTCATGATATAAATGCCCAGGAACAGGAGGAGTACAGAGGTGCAGGCCTTTGAATAAATAAATATTATAGTCTGTGGCATAACAATATTCAAGGGGCAGATTTATCAAAATGTGAGTTCAGATTTTAATAAAGAGAACTCGCCCACGTTCTTTTCATTGCTATGGGATTTTTTGAAACATATTTATCAAATGGTGAGTTCCAATTTTCACCCATTGATAAATATCCTGCTTAAAAAGATATCACATGTATCCCTATTCAGAGGTGTATCCAAAGTTAGAGAGCTTTGCTTTAGCTTTTTTCAATTATTTTATAAACCAACCTCCTATAGCAGTCTTTTAAAAAACAAAGGTTGACACTATCGGCAGGAGTGATTTTAAGGCTTGGGGCAGATTCCCTAAAGGGCGAAGTGGCTAACGCTAGCGTTACTGCCCGCAGGGACTTCGCAGTGTCTTCGCACTCTAACGACGAATGGCGAATGGACGTAACTCTGCAAGTTCACTAAGATGCGGATTTTACTGAACGTTACCTCTTTCCCAGAGTTTACTTCACCAGCTCAGACCAGGCAAAGTGCAATGGAGTGCATAGGACTTCCTCAATTTTTAGTGCAAAATTTTTCTAAGTCCCAAAAAAAACCAACTTTATCATTTCCCACCGTATGCAAATTAGGGAATACTAGCGCATCTTCGCTTTGATTGCTGAAGTAATGCTAGCAAAAATTCACCAGCGTTCGGCGCCCTGGACGTAACTTCGCACTTTAGTGAATTAGCGTTGTCCTAGCGAATTTACTCCTGCCAAAGTGTTGCGATGGCTGCGAAGCTGTCACTGGCGAATTTTCGCTGGTTAGGGAATTTGCCCTTAAGTAAAGTCTATGTTAGTGAGATATGTGTACTTTGTTTCAGTACACAGTCCCTTATAAAAAAAACATGTGAATCCATCCCCATGACATTCAGAAGCATCTGTGTCTAATAAAGTAGGTAAGTAGTATTCTAGGTGGGTTAGGATAAAAGAGAGGGCCTGTATAGACCTGCAATAGATTCAGTAAACAGTAAATCTTCCTATGTGTGCTCTTTAATCTAGCTGTCGGTTCTAAGGTGAATGGCTGTGCCTTCTGGGGATCAATGCACCTAGCCTGGATGCAGTAATGCAACTGAACACCTATAGTTTAATTATTCTAGGTATGTTGTAAGGCACTATAACACAAATCTGCAAAATAAATATAGATTACACACTAGTCTATATGCATATAGCTTTTCAGGGACAGGTGTTTTGATCTTTATCAGGGCTACAATGAGTTGCCATGTCTGCTATGACTATATATGTCAGCAATTGTATGACTCCACCAGAACAGTATTGTCACAAACTGACAAGCAATTAATGTGTGGAACATCAGACACAAAAGACTGTTAAAAAAAGTAATTTGACAATGGAAGATTATACAAATATATGTAATGAAACACTTTTTAAATTGTGAGCAAGTAACATCCAGTATTTTATACCATGGAGCCCAAAAACAAAGACAAATTCAAACATCTGCTAAAATGCATTAACCTTACAAAGGAATGGCAGCAGACTAATCATCATGGAACTTACTTCACTGATGTTCTGAGCAGCTACTGACTCCTCTAAAAAAGTTGGTATATTGTCATTCTGGTTGAGAACTTGGACAATAATTCTATAATGAACCTGGAGAGATAAGACTGAACATTGACTATGTAACCCAGAAATTCAAGTCCACAGCTACCAAATTCACATTAACAGGGCAGTCTTTGCTACCTCAACAAGAAAACATATAAAAATGGATGAAACTAGAGCACTGTAGAAGAAACCCATACTCGAGGGACTCCAAGCCAATGTTCCCTATAATCATAACGGGTTGTTGTTCTAAATGATCTTAAGTGTTCAATGTTTGGAAAATATGTTCACAGTATGGTAGATGGTTCCATGGCAATTGTGAGTTATAAGCTTGGAGAAGAAGTTGTTTTTTTGATTCATGACTCTTGGCCCTGGAGGGACAATCTTAGGCATAACAAGGTTCAGAAATCCTCAGCTTATCAACAATCTAGCCATAGCCCCAAGTATATCTAGGACAGCAAAAAAGTGTTTTTCCCAAACCATACCCTAATGGACCTTCTAGCTATTACATAGCCATTACTCCTAAATTTCACCTTCACTGTCCTGTAGCCTAACTGTACTGTAACCACTGGCTTAGAGGGAACATAGGCTGGTGGAGAAAGATGCAAAAGGCCAGACACATGCTATAACATTTAGGGACATACCATTTATACAACTCTTCACTTAAAGGAACAGTAACACCAAAAAATGAAATTGTTTTAAAGTAATGAAAATATCATGTAGTATTGCCCTGCACTGGTAAAACTAATGTAGTGTTAGCTTCAGAAACACTACTATAACAAGCTGCTGTGTAGCAACAGTGGAAATTGAAAAAAAGCTATATAGCACAAGTTAAATAGTGCATAACAGACAACACCATTGTGTTCTACAGAGCTTATCTGCTGTCTGTTGTGTAACCTGAGCCTTTTCTCTTTTGAATGGCTGCCCCCATTGCTACACAGCAGCATATTTATATAAACAATAGTAGTCAGCAGTTTTACCAGTGCAGGGCAACACTGCATTATAATGTTATTACTTTACAGGAATAGTTCAGTGTGAAAATAAAAACTGGGTAAATAGATAGGCTGTGCAAAATAAAAAATGTTTCTAATATAGTTAGTTAGCCAAAAATGTAATGTATAAAGGCTGGAGTGAACAGATGTCTAATAAAACAGCCAGAATCCAACTTCCTGCTTTTCAGCTCTATAACTCTGAGTTAGTCAGCGACTTGAAGGGGGGCCACATGGTACATTTTTGTTCATTGAGTTTGCAATTGATCCTCAGCATTCAGCTCAGATTCAAAAGCAACAGATATGACCCATGTGGCCCCCCTCAAGTCTCTGATTGGTTACTGCCTGGTAGCCAGGGTAACCACTTCAGTGTAAACCAAGAGAGATGAAAAGCAGGAAGTAGTGTCTGACTGACATGTTATACATCAAATCACTCCAGCCTTTATACATTACATTTTTGGCTAACTAACTATATTAGAAACATTTTTTATTTTGCACAGCCTATCTATTTACACAGTTTTTATTTTTACACTGAACAATTCCTTTAAAACACTTTCATTTTTTGATGTTACTGTTCCTTTAAGACATGTATATTGTCATACATATTAACTGTATATCATATATGTAAAAATGTATTACCGCTGGAAATCCTTCTTCTGAACAGGTTAAAGTGACCAAGAGGACTGAGGAATTCAATGCCTGCAACAAATGAAAGCATAACACACAATAGTTACAAATAGAATATATTTCCAATGTTAGGCCAGAAAAAGTGTCTTGTTCTTATATTTCTAAAATCTGAAAACAGCTTCATAGTAAACACATCTCTTACTCTCTATACCACCAGTGTGACAAAAAACTTTCTGTTTTTCACCAAAAACACATCATCTGCTACAGCTGACAGACTTTATTTGCTGGTCAGTTTGTCCCTTACTATGAACAAACACTTTTCTAACTCCTGCTAAAACCAGAAATGATCCTGTCAGATAGTGAACAATGGCCCATACTACCTTACCTCCCTGTCCAATGTTTTTCCAGAGGACACATTGAGCCAGATATTTTTTCCATCTAAATAGAACCAGTCAGCGTCTGTACCACTCAAACAGAACTTCACTGTGCTAGTTACAGGGTCACCAAACACACTGAGGTTGGCCACAAATGTTCCACTTGGGCTGTTCTCATGGATTTCTCTGAAGATGTTGCCACCACCTGAGCACTGATCACCTGGGATTAGAAATAGTAGAAAATTATAATGGATCATTCTTTATTATTTATGAGACACAGCCACCCAAGTATTGTTAATAAATAAAAATTGGGAATTACAGGAATACTACTGAAATATTTTAACAATATGGCAAATCAGAATATTATCAGAACTAAATAACATAAATGGCATTAAAGTAAACCTCTACAAAAAATCACTTCCAGAATGTTCATGATACATCTTCATTTAAAAATAAGGCAGTCTTCCTAAAAAATGTTCATACTTTGTCTTAATAAAATGTAATGGCCTTGAAATTTAGACTATATAATTAATATTTACTTGCATCAACTCTTACCAAAAATAGTAATTTCTTCATAGGTTATTTTGTATTCTCTGAACAATCAGAATCCGATCTGTGCTGCAGACAAGACCTTTAGGTCTCCACCATATATTGTTTGCATATGAAAAAATTTTTAAATCCCTGGCTGGGCGAATACTCATAATAAAAGATATTAGTTCTATCTCTATATAAAAATAATTGTTTTGTTTTTACATCAAAGGTCTATCATGAAAAAGTAACAATGTCAGTGATCCTGCAGACCAGTGCAGTCCTGTTAGCTGAGCACCACAGTTGACTTTTACAGGAATATCTCAACACCACTTCCATGTTCATCATCTCTGGCTACATCTGTTGCAACATTCATTCCCTTCCGACCTTGCATTTCTTTTTACTTTTACTCCATTCATCACCTTTGCTGACTTTCCATAGCTGTGATAGGATTGTATTAACTGACAACTCACACACTGCTGTGACAATCCAAGCATTTATATTTCTCCCAGGACCAGTTTGCTTTTCTCTATACTGATAATACATGAAGTTGCAAGTTATTGATTTAAATTGAAATTGCTTAAATTAATCTAAATCATATGCCTTTAAAGGGTCAGTATACTCCCCTTTTCAACATTAGTGCAATGATTAGGACTGAATATAATTGTTGCCTATTGTTATAAATAATATGTATGCGTTTAGTTCTTCATCTAAACAGAGCAAGCTCTGAAATGAAAAGTAAAGTCACATTATACTGCATTTGTACAATGGCACAATCACAACAAAGTCGTCTACTGAGCAGCCCCCTGTAGTTTAGCAGAATGTGAATTTACTTAAATTCTTATATTTTGCCCTGTTTAGTGCAAGGTGTAACAAAACCCATAAATATTTCTTAATTAAAACTATAGTCAAAAAGTATACTCAACATAGTATACTCATTCAATAAATTAATGTTGAAAAATAGGATATACTGACTAGTGATGGGCGGTTTTGCCGTCGGCGAACAAATTTGCGAAACTGGCGTGAAAATTTCATTAAAAAATTATGAATGCGTGTCGGAATAGTCAAAACCGTTGCGCATCAACATTATTCGGACGCCCACTGATTTTAACGCTAGCGAATTTCGCTGGACATTCGCAAAGTTTTTGCCGAAGCGAAATGGGACAAATTCACCCATCACTAATACTGACCATTTAATATGGAGAAAATGTAAAACTGTACAGGCTGGTCAGGCAGGAAGTTAGGCACCCCTGTATGAACAATTTCAAACAGAATGCATATGTAGTTCCTTGTGCTGTTGAATGAATAAGCACCAGTAATATGGGGTTGCAGCTTAATTAATTTCTTAGCCGTACCTGAGGTCATCTGGACATAAAAACTGAGCACTAGCAACAAGATCTCCAAAGGAGGAGGCATGGCGATGGTGCTCTGATGCCCAGTGCAACAAATGAATGAAATATATAAAATCCTGCAGGAAGAAAGGAGATAAATCAAATCAATTGATACCGTAACTAGGTTTACTGATTTTAATGGAGAAATAATATTATTATACACAATGGCTAGATTGCTCTTACACACATATTCATAAACCTTACCACCTAGGTGTAGTATTAAATGCCACTAACAATAGCTCTTTAACATTACGAGTTTTATGCAGAGATACAGGCATGATTACCTTGTACCCTGTATAAATAGCATTGCCTATACTAACGTTTATGCAATAGATCAGCTAGGAGAACAATGCCATAATATAAGCACTTACAGAGTGTCTAAATCTCCAAATATTGTTTATTCTTTAGAGAAATTAATTTCCATGATATTAAGAAAGTTTGAAAAATCTCTGCTACAAACCTAAGCATACACTGCACATCTTAATGTATTATGTTTTTTCTGCTCCTAATGTTAGTTTCATTAGGAAGGCACATGGCAACAAATTCTTTGAATTACTATGGGTGCCAGGGATGCTTGATGAAATTTATATTTTATCCTGCTTGAAACCAGGTCCGGACTGAGAATTAAAATAGGCCCTGGCATTTCAGGTACACAGAGGCCCAATCAGCCCACATAGAGGCCCAAACAGCCCCCACCAGCCCACTAAATACTGACTTTCTATGGGACCTTATAGCAGCCCCTCTGGCATTTGCCCGAACCCATAGATTGCCAGTCCGGGCCTGCCTGAAAGTGATGCAGATCAGAGTGGTTCCCATAAGCAGTGCACCAGCTACATTCTAACTACACTAATAAGCTCACAGTTTACTGGGAGAAAAGTGACAGCATTAAGTTCACAAAAAGGTGTACTTACTAACTCCACAGAGGAGCCTTTCTATGCTATGAAATATAAGGGACACCCACAAAAACTGTACATAACGTACAAACTCCATGATAGTATGATGAGCTAAAAGCTCAATTTAGAATACTAAGGACAAGAGCGTGTGCAGCCAAACCTTTTTTCCATAATGTATGAAACATTCAGTATTCAGATATTGTTTTACTTTGGTATTGGCAATGCAAGTTTCAGGCAAAACTTACAGTATATGCATAGTAAAACGTTTAAATCCTTAATGACTTAATGCGTTGAAAGTGAGTGCATGGCTGACCAGACATTTAGGGGCAGATTTATCAAGGGTCGAATTGAAAATTCAAATTCGAATTTTCGAATTTTTTTATGGTCAAAACTGTCAAATTCAACTAGGGAGTTATATAAATTTGATTCGAGTTTTTTAAAAAATTTGAAATAAATTTTCGAGATTTATCATACCTGGCCATTTAAGAACTCAAATTCAACTATAAGCCACCTAAAACCTGCCGAATTGCTGTTTAAGTCAATGGGAGACGTCCAGGAATCAAGTTGGAGTTGTTTGCAGCCTTCCTGACATTCAAGTTTTTTTCTGAGAAAAAGCTTGAATCAAGTTTAATTCATCCGAGTTTGAAAAATTAGATTTTTTAAATTAATTTCAATTGGTCGAATTTTGAATTTATGGGAGTTTAGGGGAGGATGATAATTAGAGTGAGTGCTCATTTGCTGCTCTGTTTACCCCTGGAACAATAGCTAAGCGAGGATTATTTTAGGGACAGTGGCCTTTTATAAAGTTCTAAAAAGGTTTGTTGTTTGTTTTTTGGAAATTATTGCAATCAGTATAATGTAGGTTTAATACATTACTTTCTCCTGGTATCACATGCATTCACCTCTGCTCCAGATTTCCCTTTATCACATACATGTGCTCACAACAGCTGTAGGTGCTAATGCCCCATGCATTTCATTTTAAAGTATAACCTAATTTCATTTTCTGCTCTCTTTCAGTAATAGATGGTCCCCTTAATTAAAGGCAACAAACTAATCTCTCTTTAATATTCTTCAATGTAGAAATTGGGCAGCTGATAAATGCTAAAGCTTAATATAACTGCCCACAAGTGTACTTTCCTATAAATTAGGATACACATGCCCAGCCCAGGCTCCTGGGTATATTTGTGTGTGATAATCCCTGAACGGTTGCCTACAGATTGATGCTGTCAATAATGATTTATTATCCAAGAGATTATCATGCTGTGAGCTGTAGACCTGTCACCCTCCCTTGTCTAGTGACTGAGCATGAACCACGGGCATCCTGTGAGTTTGATAACATAATCTCTAGGACAGCATTGAACATGTGATAAATGATTGGCCGTTTGAGTGTGATACAAACCTAGTATCCATAGTGTGTAAATACAGCATGGTTTTATTTTTTATTTGTATTTAAAACAAAGTGCCACTGATTTACAGGCATAATAATATCTAGTTATGGAGATAAGAGCAAGGATGAAAAGCAGATTAGATGTATAGCAATGGGAAGAAAAGAAGATTGCAGAGAAACAGTGAGGTGTGGGGGACATCAAACAGAATTTGGAAGGATGAAGACACCATCAAATCCTGAGGACACAAGAGAATGATTTTTTTGTTTGGTATAAGAGAAGCTAAGTTTAGGGGCTTTGCGCATCGTCATAGTTCCTTATTCACTTTTTCTCCATGCATCCTACAGGGCAGATTTACTTTCTTCTCAGTTACTAACCCTCCTTAAAACCTTCATAGTTCTTAATGGTGTAAAAACCTAAATATATGAATAAAATGTAAAATGTAATATAAATAAATAATAATATAAAATGTATTAATACAAAATATTCTGCATGTAAACAAATTTAATGCCAAATTTTAAGTGCAGAATGCTTTTGCTCTTTGCCATTTAGCCCTATTAGGTAAGATATTTGCAAGGAGGACCACACACAACTAAAATTACATTTTGCAATAATGTTGAATGCATCTCCACTTGCAGAATAATCAACCCTGATTACAACCTTCTAAACTGATCTGTGAAGAGAAACTATTAACATTAAGTAGAGAAAATTAGCCATGTGTGTCCTTACCTTACTCATCAGGCTGCAAAACGCGATAATCTTGGTGAAATATGTACCAGGGGGGTTCTCTTAGCATAATGTGCCCAGGTTATTCTTCAGTGAGTTCCATAATCTGGCAAGGAGGGTCATACAGGCACACAACACTTGCACTCTAGACAGAGTTAACAGACGGGAGATACAAAGCTCAGAGGGCTTAAAGTAATACCCAGAGAGGAGGCTGAGGCAAGCAACTACTGGGGAGGAGGAGGGAGAAATAGGCAGGTGTACGTACAACATGTAAGGTAGGTTAAAGAGAAGAAGCAAACAATGGAACTACTTAAAATGTTGAATGGAAAAATCTGCATCTAAAAATGTGTTCCAGTGCATGATATGAGTATTTTGTCCAAAAAAAAGAATTTTCTGAAATGTGTACCTGCTTCAAGGCAGTAGATAAAGTCAAATGTATCCTTCTTTTAAATAGAGATTTTGGGTCACTGTCAAGTTTCCTATAGACTTTACTGTCTGTAAGTTGTTTTAATACCACGATCCTGAATATTTCTTTATTATGATAGCCCCTCCTTTGTTAGCTGGTCGAATGATGATATTAGGGTCACTGTCCAGCGTATTTATAGACTCCCTTTCTACTCGGTACCTGCACCACCGACCATATCATCTACTTCATTCCCTTGTGGACTTATGTATATTAGAAAAGCCTCCACTAACTTTAGGGACAGAATGACAAAACATTGCTCTGCCATACCAGGAGCTCTGGCTACAGGCAAAGCAGATACTCCAGTAGCTGAAGATTGTCTTCATTACCAACATAGCCTGCCCAGCCTAAGATGCATGATCATAGATCACATTCCAAAACCCCCAAGAGGAGGCTACCATGAGAGACTTTTACTCCAACAAGAACTGAAATGGATACATAGACTCTGGACCATTAGCCCCTCTGGACTGAATGAACTAATTTCCTATACCCCGGACTTTGTCATAATACTAATAAGGTTGGGTTGATATGCGGGAAACCTGAGTCTGTCTATGGTTATTGTTCTATTGCTTTTTTGAGATAATTCCATATTTATCTATTTTTCTGTGTTGATATGATATCATTCAAATGGTGTGTAGTTTTTTGCTTCCATACTGGCCATGGTTTGGTTAGCTAAATTGATATATTTGAGCATTACTTTGGACAGGCCAGGTTGCTAACCTCTGGCTCTATAATAAAAACACTAATGATAGAATTCTCATATTTCTGTAATGTGCCTTTTTCCCTTTCTTTCTCTCTGTCCTTTCTTTCTCTTTTTTCTCTGATACTACCATTCACTTAAATGGTAATGTGTATTTTGCCTAATCTATAAAATACCATTGGTCCAGAGGACTCATTTAAACCCAAAACGTATGTTTTATGATGAGGTAAGTAAGATACTGGAGAGTGGGGGAGATTTTGCGTTTGATACTGTGCCCCACAAACGTCTGCTTTCTAATCGAAGGTCTGTTGGGCTTAATGAAGTCGTTTGCTCGTGGATAGGAAACTGGCTACAGGATTGGGTACAGAGGGTGGTTGTTAATGGGACATTCTCTACTTGGAGTAAGGTTCTTAGTGGGGTTCCCCAGGGCTCGGTATTGGGTCCACTTTTATTTAACTTGTTCATTAATGAATTAGGGGAGGGTATTGTAAGTAATGTATCAGTGTTTGCAGATGACACTATCCAGCCCGATTAATTCCATCCAGGATGTGGCATCCTTGCAACAGGATCTTGACAAACTGGCAATCTGGGCAGCTAAGTGGCAAATGAGATTCAATGTTGATAAATGTAAAGTCATGCACCTGGGATGTAAAAATATCCAAGCCATTTATACCATTAATGGGACTGCACTAGGCAAATCCATTATGGAAAAGGACCTTGGAGTCCTTGTAGATGATAAATTTGGCTGTAGCAAGCAATGCCAGTCAGCAGCATCAAGGGCAAATAAGGTCTTGAGTTTTATTAAAAGGGGCATATAGTCACGGGAGGAGGGGGTCATTCTTCCACTGTATAGAGCACTTGTAAGGCCCCATCTAGAATATGCCGTACAGTTTTGGTCTCCATCACTCAAACAGGACATTATTGTATTAGAGAGGGTACAGAGAAGGGCAACTAAGCTGGTGAAAGGTATTGAAAATCTTAGCTATGAGGAAAGACTGGCCAAATTGGGGATGTTCACGCTGGAGAAGAGGCGCTTAAGGGGTGATATGATAACTATGTATAAATATATATAAGGGGATCGTATAATAATCTCTCTAATGCTTTTTAGCAGTAGGTCTTTCCAGCTGACATGAGGTCACCCATCCCGATTAAAAGAAAAGAGGTTCCGCCTAAATATTCGGAAGGGTTTTTTTTTACAGTGAGAGCTGTGAAGATGTGGAACTCTCTCCCTGAATCAGTTGTACAGGCTGATACATTAGATAGCTTTAAGAAGGGGTTGGATTGCTTTTTTAGCAAGTGAGGGAATACAGGGTTATGGGAGATAGCTCATAGTACAAGTTGATCCAGGGACTAGTCTTATTGCCATTTTGGAGTTTGGAAGGAATTTTTCCCCCTCTGAGGTAAATTGGAGAGGCTTCAGATGGGTTTTTTTGCCTTTCTCTGGATCAACTAGCAGTTAGGCAGATAAAAAAAAAAACAACTAAAAGGTTGAACTTGATGGACGTGTGTCTTTTTTTCAACCCTACTTACTATGTTACTATGTATGTGTTTTATTCTAATACTGGTGTTATACCAGAGGCAATACAGCTGTTGCTTTGATAATTGCTCCTGACATTACTGATACAGTGGCTAGTACAGGTGGGGCTTGTGGTACTTTTTTATATTCTTATTTTGATCATCCTGGTTTCATTCTTTATCACGCTGCACCTTTTCTGTGTGGGGCTCACTATGTTGTCCAGGTACAAAATCAAATACCATTATTAATCTAGTTACAGTGGTGTGAAAAACTATTTGCCCCCTTCCTGATTTCTTATTCTTTTGCATGTTTGTCACACAAAATGTTTCTGATCATCAAACACATTTAACTATTAGTCAAAGATAACACAAGTAAACACAAAATGCAGTTTTTAAATGAGGGTTTTTATTATTTAGGGAGAAAAAAAATCCAAACCTGTGTGAAAAAGTAATTGCCCCCTGAACCTAATAACTGGTTGGGCCACCCTTAGCGGCAATAACTGCAATCAAGCGTTTGCGATAACTTGCAACGAGTCTTTTACAGCGCTCTGGAGGAATTTTGGCCCACTCATCTTTGCAGAATTGTTGTAATTCAGCTTTATTTGAGGGTTTTCTAGCATGAACCGCCTTTTTAAGGTCATGCCACAACATCTCAATAGGATTCAGGTCAGGACTTTGACTAGGCCACTCCAAAGTCTTCATTTTGTTTTTCTTCAGCCATTCAGAGGTGGATTTGCTGGTGTGTTTTGGGTCATTGTCCTGCTGCAGCACCCAAGATCGCTTCAGCTTGAGTTGACGAACAGATGGCCGGACATTCTCCTTCAGGATTTTTTGGTAGACAGTAGAATTCATGGTTCCATCTATCACAGCAAGTCTTCCAGGTCCTGAAGCAGCAAAACAACCCCAGACCATCACACTACCACCACCATATTTTACTGTTGGTATGATGTTCTTTTTCTGAAATGCTGTGTTACTTTTACGCCAGATGTAACGGGACGCGCACCTTCGAAAAAGTTCAACTTTTGTCTCGTCGGTCCACAAGGTATTTTCACAAAAGTCTTGGCAATCATTGAGATGTTTTTTAGCAAAATTGAGACGAGCCTTAATGTTCTTTTTGCTTAAAAGTGGTTTGCGCCTTGGAAATCTGCCATGCAGGCCGTTTTTGCCCAGTCTCTTTCTTATGGTGGAGTCGTGAACACTGACCTTAATTGAGGCAAGTGAGGCCTGCAGTTCTTTAGATGTTGTCCTGGGGTCTTTTGTGGCCTCTCGGATGAGTTGTCTCTGCGCTCTTGGGGTAATTTTGGTCGGCCGGCCACTCCTGGGAAGGTTCACCACTGTTCCATGTTTTTGCCATTTGTGGACAATGGCTCTCACTGTGGTTCGCTGGAGTCCCAAAGCTTTAGAAATGGCTTTATAACCTTTGAAATTGAACTCAAGTGTGATAAACCACAGCTAAGTTATTTTTTAACAAGGGGGGCAATCACTTTTTCACACAGGCCCATGTAGATTTGGAGTTTTTTTTCTCCCTTAATAACGTAAACCTTCATTTAAAAACTGCATTTTGTGTTCAATTATGTTATCTTTGACTAATAGTTAACGGTTTTTGACGAGCAGAAACATTTAAGTGTGACAAACATGCAAAAGAATAAGAAATAAGGAAGGGAGCAAATAGTTTTTCACACCACTGTACATGGACAATCTTCAACTAACTTCTAAATGGTTTCTTTAGAAGAGTTGTTTATTTTTTGTTGCTGATGACAAAACAGGTTGATTCTCTTGAGCCAATTTTGCTGGGTTTTTGCAGTGGGTCCAGTTTTCATTATGCAAACGTTATGTGCAAATGTTTCCTGCTGGAAACATGTGATGTAATATGATGTCACAACTAACACCTCCCGCCTCTCATGTTAATTAGACACGAGTTGTTTGTGTTTTTTCGCTTTAAGAAAGGCTACAGTTGTAGCCGAAACATCAGTCACCAATAATAAAATAACCTAAGTCTACACAGTAAAAATTGCAAGCAAAACGATCTCAAATGAGGCATGAGTGATCCATCTAAATTTTCCATCTAAAATGCTTCTCTGATGAATGCACATTACTGGCCTCATGCTTTAACAATGACTCATCCTGCATGGTTTTAAAAGGAACTACATTACATTTCACAGATTACTGTATAATGTAATAATTTTGGTTGCATTGGTTTCCTTTCAAAAAGACATTCAAGAGCATTACTAAAAAAGTGGATTTGTGGTCTTAATGTGGCCACTAAATGTCAGTAAAAACAGACATGTGGTTGAATATCCAGCCCTGAGTTTACTAATGTCCTGAGTCAATGGATTCTCAAAATACCAATCACAGCTGTCAACATCAAAATGGCCAAATACATGATAAAAGAATGTAGGATCACATAATGTAAGAAATTATATTCTGTCATTAGAGGAAAAACATAAAACCAAGTGCATGACTGCAGGGCCCTAATTAATGAGCATTTTCAATATATCTTGGTAGAATAGGTCACTTTACTAATATTTTTGGTCCCTAAATTGAATTTGCTCTGGGGCCCATTTGAAAAGCTGATTAAAATGTGATTGTGTAGTACAGTGGCATAGTCTGTTGCTAGTGGTAAGAGTTGGGTTATATGTCCCATCACAGAGACACATTGCCTATATGTTTGTTTGTAAACTTGTCTGCAGTTTATTAAGCAGCTGCAAGCAGAGAGTAGAGAATGAAAAATGGTCAATAGATCAAGACCAATTTCCTTTATGCTGAAACATTTCATTGGATAAGCTTTCTGGATATTAACTGTGCCAGTATGACAACCTCCCACAATGCTTTATTTTACAAACTACATCTAACGGAGGAGGAATACGAGTTGCATAATTAAATCCAGCTGTTCCAGTGGGGTAACCTTTCAACAAAACCCTGCAAATCCCCGTGGAAATATGCTTTAGCTCTCTAAGCTCAGTAAGTGACAGCAGCACAGAGCATGTGCAGTGAATCAACAGAAAAGAAGATGGGGAGCTACTGTGGCATCTTTGGAGATACAGATTTTTACTGCTTAAGAGTTGTGGTTGCCTTGGGCTGGTACAGAAGCCCAAAACATAATGTACAACATTTCTACCCTACTTCTTTAGTTAAGCGTCAGTTCTTTAAAGGCAAAAACAGGTGGTGGTTTGTCACAGTGACTTTTAAAAACCTGCAATCGCACGACTTATCGGTTGCAGGTTAATGCACATGTCGGAAAGTGTGTCCTTGCCCTAAATTGTGCTCATCACTTAATCTCCAAAATGAAAAATGTTATATAAACTTTACCTCTTGAAAGAAACGTTCTAGTTTTGTACGAATGATGTTACTCTATCTATAGTATCCCCCTCTCTTCATGCAGCTTTGTGTTGGAGTTGGTTATAGTGAAAGACAATATGCAATAATACAGTGTCTAGGCAAAGAGAGTACATGCCAATGTGTTTGACCTCACTGCCCAGCAGAATCTGACTCCAACTCCTGCATGTAGAGAGAGAGAAAGAGATTGGTATGATAGGAGGATAAATTAATTTCTCAGAATGTACTACTTAACGTAGAATGTTCCATACCAGTATGATATGAAGTGCATAAGAAGTTTTCGTTTTCACAATAGGTGCACTTTAAAATTATACACATCAAGAATACCAAAATCTTTAACATTTTACTAGTCACCTAAATTATAAGAGTCTGGTGGATGATGGAGGAGTGTCTACATGTTACTTGCCTTGATCACTTACAATGGCTTAATGCACACAAGCTATTTTTCTGCAAATAACCAAAAACAGAGCTTATTTTTTTATAGTTCTATAAGAATATATTTTATTAGGAAAACCATCACAACTTCAATTATAAGGTAAAGACATACTGAACATCTCGGTTTTTGGTGCCATTCCTTATGTGGTTGGGATTCATATATATTTTAGGATTACCAACAATGACTTATAAGCATTGACATTTTGTTCCAGTAGTACAGTCCCAAAAACATTTATAGTAGCCACTGTACACATTTAAATGTAGATGGGGTAAGCTGCCAAACACTGACCTCTCAGTAACCTTAATGAGCATTTAAATATTTTTTAAATTAATTATAAATAGTCTATCAAATAGTCTATAGCTGAGCAAAAGCAATATGGAGACATTTCTAGACACTACAGACTTTAACAAAAAGGGGGCAAAGCAAATTTGGCATTTGCAGTTGAGGAGATAACACACAGCATGTAAACACAAATGAGGAGAGACAATTCCATTTTAATTTTATAATCGAGATTTAACACCCATACAACCAAATAAGGAATCCGGCAGGATCTGAAGTATGGAAGATCCCTGCATTTGTTTCCCGAATTACCGCAAATCATCCACTGTAAACATTCCCTTGGCTCTGCGCAGTATAGAGTCCTTGGTTGCATCATACGGATGTTCTTTTGAAGGGATCTCAAGTACTGCGGGGATGGAGATCGTGTGCGCGTCAATTGCATGGCGAATCATCTCAGCAATGAACTGGTTGATCAAAATAATCCCTATATCATCACGATTTAGAAAACTTCTACAGATATAATGGATAGAAAAGAAAAGAATCATTATAGAAGTAAATATACAGTAAGCAATTCAACTAATTCAAAGCAAAATCTGCAATAATATATGTTTTTAAAAGAATCATATGAATCCCATGGTACCACCTAAAGCTTTAAGGCAACCTGGGGGCCCAACACTGTTAACAATGTGCCAACAATTTCAAATTCAATTGCAATGACCCCTGTTTAGGTTTGCACTAAAGACTGAGGTGGCCACGTAGCTTCAGAACTGTGAGAAATAAAAAGATATAGCTGGCGCAGCGGTTATACGGGTACATTTAGAAGGTTGGTGGACATATAACTACAAGATACAAATATTTGCTCCTGTTGCTTATACACAATATATTTATGCAATATTAGCCTGTAAACCAATCCGTTGGCAATAATGTAGTTTGGGGACTTACAGACAGATGGACAAGCTGTTCTACAAGAACAGTCACATGCACCTCTAATATAATACAGTGAAACCTCATTTTTACATCCCCTGATATAATTTATATAATGAGGCGGCCTGAGAATCTCGCCTCAGGCAGCAAAATTTGGGTCAACGGAAGGGGCAGCATTTTAGCCGCTGTAATATCTGCAACTAACGTCAATTAAATATGCGCCTTGCGTCGGTTCCCTCCTGCTGCCCTCACTTGTCCAGTGCAAGAGTACCTGCGCAGCAGCACAGCGCTCCGAACCTTACATCATCAGTTCTGCGCAGCAATCGTGTGAATTCTAGGGCTAGGTGGCGCTGGACCGGTGCTGGTGTGTCTCATGTGCACAAGCTCAGGGCAGGCAGGGTTTATTCAGAAACCACATCCACCACAGGTACAGAAGAAATCTTTGGAATAATTTTATACTCGTACTGAGTCTGCCTGTTATTTCTCCAGTGTGTGTCATCAAAAGCCAGTATGTATAAAAGTCCGCACTTGCCCAGGTGCCCTTGCCAATTCCAGTTGTGCAGGCACCAACAAATCTCACAATATTAGCCTGAGGGCAATGGCACCTAGGGTTACTTTGGGCACTATGAGCACCTCGTTTTTTTTTTAAATAAAATTAACAATACAATATAAAATGTAATTCCTGAAGTGGCGTGGCACAGGGGCTCATTGCTATGCTTTCGCCTCAGGCAGCAGAAAGGTCAGAATCACCCCTGCCTATAATACATTTCCCTGATTTTACATTCTGCAGGATTTTACACCACTTTTTCTGGTCCCCTGGAAAACGTAAAATGGGGGTTCTACTGTAAATACATGAACAGCAGGCGCAAGGCAGAGAAATAAACCAACAATGACTGGGTTCTACAAGAGAGCAAAGAGCCAGGCAGTCTCTCACAAGTTTACAATAATCAGGCTGTTCCCTACACACAGCAGCCATGGGAACTGGAACAGGCCACTATGTATAAGGTCAGCTGACAAAAAGAGGAACAATGAGTCTCCATACAGTAAAGGGGGAGCACAAAATATTGCCAGTTACATATTTATTACTCTAACACTTACTCTAAGGCTTCATTCTATACAATTCCTTTTCATTATACAGAGAGGTGCCCAAATTCTCCTCCAAATCCCAGCATCCCTCGCTAAACACAAGGCAGCCTGTAGGCGATCTCTCTAGTCCCTCACTCCAGCACATTTGCACTCACCAGAAGGACCCCTGTCCCTCCCTCCTCACCTGAACGTCTCTTCTATCTCGGTAACGCTCGTCTCCTTCTCCACCACCAAAAAATTTGGTTTTCGGTTCTTGTTCAGCTCCCCTATTCCACCGAGTAAGAAGCCGGTGACTGTGTCCTCATCCCCGATAATAGCTATCAGTTTGCCTCGAATTAGACCCCCTGCCATCTTCTGTCAGTTACACTCGCACACCAGCGCGAACGTCAATACACTGCTCCAAGCACTATCTCCGCCTGCTGTCACCTGATGAGAAGAACCTGTCACATGACTCTAACGTCACGCCCAAATACGCGACTGTATCAGCTGAGCTGTACGTGGGCGTGTCCTAGTAATGTCAATCTGTAGCTCAATAACTGGTCCACAGTTGCGAATAGGATCAGCCTTCTGCCCTGGTTGCGCTTTCAAACCTTGTGGATGACCCTTAGCATGTAGGGAACGCCATGTATGTGGAATCAATACTGGCCTTTCGTCCCCAGAATTCCTTCTTTGCAGCTTTATTAAAGGAGAACTAAACCCTAAAAATGAATATGGCTAAAAATACCATATTTTATATACTGAACTAATCAGAGACGTAACTAGAGGGGGACGGGCCCTGCCGTGGGACATGCAGCCGGGCCCCACCCCCCTCCGTACGGCCGGAAACGGACGCATTTACGGCCGCATTTCCCTTAGAAGAGAGTGGCGTGCGAGCTGCCGGGGGCCCTGAGGGGGTGCAGGCCCTGGCCCAATCGCACCCCCTGCTCCCCCGGTAGTTACGCCACTGGAACTAAAGTTTCAGCTTGTCAATAGCAGCAATGATCCAGGATTTCAAACTTGTCACAGGGAGTCACCATCTTGGAAAGTGTCTGTGACACTCACATGCTCAGTGGGCTCTGAGCAGCTGTTGAGAAGCTAAGCTTAGGGGTCGTCACAAATTATCCAGCAGAAAATGAGGTTTTCCTGTAATATAAGCTGAAGCTACAGGGCTGATTATTAAATTCTGATGCTAGTTGCACTGGTTTCTGAGCTGCCATGTAGTAATTATCTGTATTAATTACGAATCAGCTTTATATTCTGACATTTATATTATATATATATTAAGTATATTGTACGTTGGTCCCTAAGCTCAGTAAGTGACAGCAGCACAGAGCATGTGCAGTGAATCAGCAGAAAAGAAGATGGGGAGCTACTGGGGCATCTTTGGAGATACAGGTCTTCCCTGCTAAAGGGCTGTGTTTGCCTTAGGCTGGTTCAGAAGCCCAAACATAATGTACAAAATTTCTACCTACTTAAGTTCTTTAAAACGTTCCAAAATTGACAATGGGTAGATGATATCTTTGTATTTGCTGACAGTTTGCACGGCCCCATCAGAAATCACAGGCTGTTGGACATGCATTTCTTAGCCTGGCCCATCACCCCCGCCTCAGACCTACACATATTTCCTCACCACAGTAAAAAAGCCACACAAACATAGGTGCTGCAAACCTATTGATGCAAAATACTTCCTATTACCCCTTGATTCTCTCCTGTCTGTAATTGCCTTGTGTTGGCTGGAGGGGTCGGCACCTCTCCCAATTGTATCAAAGAAGAAATTTGCCAAACACAAAAGGCTAGTGTAGTGGGGAAATCCCCTGCACATTTATTTAGTCATATGATGTAACGTTTCGGGGGCATGCCCCTTCCTCATGTTTGAGGAAGGGGCACGCAAATCTATTGATGGCCAGGGTCCCCCTTAGAAGTTAAAAAAATAGTAGTGATCAGGGGACCCCCATAAAGGTTAAAAAAACTTAATTGGTTGCCAGCCTCCCCCCCCCCCACAGGTTAGAAAACCCTGTTGGTGGCCAGGGTCCTACCCTACAAGGCAGAAAAAATATTGGTTGCCAGCCCCCCCTTAAAAGTTAAAAACACATTGGTGCTCAGGTGCCCCATTCAAAATTTTAAAAAAAATTGGTGGCCAGGCCCCCCTCCAACTCTAACTAATTCAGAAAGTGCTGCACAGCCAGGCCCACCTTTAGGGTTGCCACCTTTTCTGAAAAAAATTTTTGCTCTTTTTTCCCCTTTAGGTATGACCATACCCCTTGTGCCCCCCTGGTGACGACCCTGGTTTCTAGCATCAATTACCTCAGCAAGGAGATAAGGACTTTACCCATATTTGTTCCTAAATGTCTGGCTTTTTAGTCTAATTCATTAATCAAACCTTCTTCCCCAATGCAGAGGCTGAGTCAGAAGTTTTTCCACAAACAGGATGACTGAAAATCAGCCAGGTTTTCTGTAGATGCTGGTTGCCTGACACAGATGATTCACATAGCAAAGCCTTTATATTTTTGGTACAGTATGAGGGGAGCGCCATTTCAATGCATTACCTCCATTAAGACCATGGGTTTGATTTATTATGCAGGTATGAGACCTGTTATCCAGAATATTATAGAATTGGGGGTTTTAGATAATGGATCTTTCCATAATTTTGGATCTTCATATCTTAAGTCTAATAGAAAATCATATAAACATTAAATAAACCCAATTGGCTGGTTTTGCTTCCAATAAGGATTTATTATACCTTAGTTTGGATCAAGTACAAGATACTGTCTTACTATTACAGAGAAAAAAGAAATCATTTTAAAAAATTTGGATAAAATGGAGTCTATGGGTGATAGCCTTTCCGTAATTCGGAGCATTCTGTACAACGGGTTTTCAGATAACAGATCCCATACCTGTATATGAAACTGGGGAATCCTGAGAGAAATTTCCATTCCGCTTCCTGATTTTGCCAGGGACAAAGAATTTACTTAATTTGATCTGTGGGGAAACAGTGCCCAGCAGCAGCACTAGATCCTATTATCAGGGGTTCAGGTTTTATGTGGAGAAATTATTTGGACAATATTTAGGAATATAAATTGTTAGATCTGAAAGGCAGAGTGCGGTAACATTTTCCAACCCTATTAAACCCCCCCCAACATATTGCCAGTTTTAGAGTTTACCATAGCACTGTTGGATCCATAACTCTTCCTAAAACATCTCCTGAAATCACTATTACCAGGTACAGTATAACTCGGTAATCCATTTTATGGTTACAACACGGTTTCAGAAATGGAAAGTTTATGCATTGTAAGGAACAGATTAATATTATTTCTACTTTAGTTTCAGGCTTATCATTGTAAGAAAATATGATAGAAATCTTACTTACATTCATTAAATAGTTTCTTTTCACAATCATGTTTTTGCAATCCACAATCTGTTTTTTTTTAAGAAAAAAAACACAAAGCTTGCCACCTAAACAGTTTTTTACAACAATATGAACAAATAATAAGAAACCCTCCACTAAGTAATGCATCTTAGTACAGGTACTATATGTAATCCGTTATCCGGAAACCCATTATCTAGAAAGTTCTGAATTACGGAATGGCCACCTCCCAAAGGGGCAGATTCCCTAAAGGGCGAAGTGACTTCACTAAGATGCGGATTTTACTGAACGTCACCTCATTTGCCAGACTTGCCTTCGCCAGCTCAGACCAGGCGAAGTGCAATGGAGTGCATAGGACTTCCTAAATTTTTAGTGCAAAAATGCTGGCGTCTTTTCCTTTTTTCTGAGTGATAGCCTGCAAAGGTCCGGAAATTTTTTTTTGGGTAACCGTGTTCCCCCCTCCATTTTCCAACATATGGAACATAAATTATACAGTGGGCTCATGTGTAGGGCATTATAACAACTCTATTTTATTCATTACGCAAATTAGGCAACGCTACCGCATCTTTGCTTTGATTGCCGAAGTAACGATAGCAAAATTTCGCCAGCGTTCGGCGCCCTGGACGCAACTTCGCTCTTTAGTGAATTAGCGTTGTCTTAGCGAATTTATGCCTGGCGAATTGTTGCGATGGCATGCAAATTTTCACCGGTTAGGGAATTTCCCCCCATAGACTCCATTTTAGCCAAATAATCCAGATTTTTAAAACTAATTTCCTTTTTCTCTGTAATAATAAAACAGTACTTTGTACTTGATCCCATCTAAAATATAATTAATCCTTATTGGAAGCAAAACCAGCCTATTGGGTTTATTAAATGTTTACAGGCACATTTAAAGCCTTTTACAGACGCATCTAGTACAGGCTGGCTATATGATGTTTTTGGGAACACTCAGTACATGGGAAGGTAAATAATAATTTGGAGGGATACATGAGACTCACATTCTTCTTGTTCTACAGCACTGTTGTAGGCAATCACCTTTTGCAACACTAAACATATTTTAATGCATGCTTACAGGAAAACTATACCCCCAAACTATGTAGGTTTCTATATAAATATATTGCATAAATGAACTCGTATGTAAAACCCTGCTTCATGTAAATAAACCTTTTCTTATAATGATATAGTTTTTTAGTAGTTATTGTATGGGATACGTTATACGGAAACCCGATATCCAGAAAGCTGCGAATTATGGAAAGGCCTTCTCCCATAGACTCCATTTTAGCCAAATAACTCAAATTTTTAAAAATGATTACCTTTTTCTCCATAGTAATAAAACAGTACCTTGTATTTGATCCAAACTAAGATACAATTAATCCTTACTGGAAGCAAATCAAGTCTATTGGGTTTATTTACTGTTTACATGATTTTCTCGTAGATTTAAGGTATAAAGATCCAAATTACCGAAAGATCCATTGTCCGGAAAACCACAGGTCCCGAGCATTCTGGATAACAGGTCTTATACCTGTATGTACCATTTGGTAATCCTAAATAGAACATTGTCATTTTAAGAACTAAGGGTTGTCCCATTGCACCATTCAATTCATGGTGCACACAAACAAACCAAGGGCACATATACATGTTAGGTCACATGACCAAATTAATGGATAATGTTCTTTCCCTGGACGTACTCCAGCATCAGCATTCACCGGGATATCCCTGTCCCATGCCCCATCAGAAGTACCCTCCCCAACTTTTTAAAAGCACCCCATCTATTGCGCCTTTTTTTCTTTCTGCTTTTCTACGTAGTCCTTTGATTCACCCATGCAGCTATGTCCCTCTTCCTGGGTCCATTGTAGTTCAAGGTTTGCTCAGTAGGTGGAAGTATCATTTTGGATAAAAGGAGAGCACAGTTTCTCAGGGCTTTTCCTGGGGGGAGATGAATACAGGATTGGGTTTGGGCAGTTCTCAGGACTGTTAGTTAAAAGTTCAGTATAGTTAACATTGTTATAGTAGCTCTAGGAGCAAAAGGCAGGGCTAGGTTGTGTAGCCGGGCAGCTCGAGGTCCCAACGAGGAGGACAGTGGGGTTAGTACCCTTGTGGTGATCAGTCACCAGCATAGGGACACAAGTGGCTGAGCTTAGAGCAGGAGATTTGCCAGGGAGCAAGACACCACTGGTGTGTGGGTGAACTCAGGGGCAGGAGGTCTGCCAAGAAAGCAAGATACCACCAGAGCATGGGTGAACACAAGGGCAGGGGGAGCTGCCAGAGAGCAAGATACCACTGTGAGTATACCTCTGCTGGGGAAAGGATCACTAAGACAGGCAGTACTACCTCTGAAGAAGAGATTTACCAAGAGGATTCTTATCTGTTAGTGTGTCAATCTATTGAGAGGATCTCTGGGATTGATGTGAATTAGTACAGACTGCCATTGAGAACTTCTGCAGTCACTATAGGCCTGTCTGCTTTATCAATAAAGAGGTTTATTTGTTTTGTCAGGCCCACCTACAAGTGTGCTACATTGCCATTTTCTACTTGGAGTAAGGTTCCTAGGGGGGTCCCTCAGGGCTCTTTATTGGCTGCACTTTTATTGAACTTGTTCATTAATGACTTAGGGGAGGTTACTGTAAGTAATGTATCAGTGTTTGCAGATGACACAAAACTATGCAGCCCATGTCATTCCATCCAGGATGTGGCATCCTTGCAACATGATCTTGACAAACTGGCAATCTAAGTTGCTAAGTGACAGATGAGATTCAATGGTGTTAAATGTAAAGTCATGCACCTGGGATCTAAAAATATCCAAGATATTTATACCCTTAATGGGACTGCACTAGGCAAATCCATAATGGAAAAGGACCTTGGAGTCCTTGTAGATGATAAACTTGGCTGTAGCAAGCTATGCCAGTCAGCAGCATCAAGGGCAAATAAGGTCTTGAGCTGTATTAAAAGGGGCATAGAGTCACGGGAGTAGGGGGTCATTCTTCCACTGTACAGAGCACTGGTAAAGTCCCATCTGGAATACGCTGTACAGTTTTTAGAGAGGGTACAGGGAAGGGCAACAAAGCTGGAACATGGTATGGGAAATCTAAGCTATGAGGGAAAACTGGCTAAATTGGGGTTGTTCAATCTGGAAAAGGGGCATTTGAGGGTTGATATGATAACTATGTATAAATATATAAGGGGATTATTATAATAATCTCTCTAATGCTTTATTTACCAGTAGGTCTTTTCCACCTCTTTATTGATCCCGATTAGAAGAAAGGAGGTTCCGGCTAAATATTCAGAAGGGGTTTTTTTTACAGCAAAAGCTGTGAAGATGTGGAATTCTCTCCCTGAATCAGTCCTGCTGGCTGATACATTAGATAGCTTTAAGAAAGGGTTGGATGGCTTTTTAGCAAGTGAAGGAATACAGGGTTATGGGAGATAGATCATAGTACAAGTTGAACCAGGGACTAGTCCAATTGCCATCTTTGAGTTAGGAAGGAATTTTTCCCCCTCTGCGGCAAATTGCAGCAAGCAGTTAGGCAGTTTATATCTAGAATTAAAAGGTTGAACTTGAGGGATATGTCTTTTTTTCAACCTAACTTACTATGTTACTATGTTAAAATGGAAAAACGTTTTTCGATGTAGGGGTCTTCAGGGATCAAAATTGTTCATATTTGCTATTTTTGCATACATGATAAATTATATGGCTTTAAATTAATGGAAAATATTACTGTTTGAAATGTATTTGTAAACAACTCTCTCACCTTTAGATGGCAGTGCAATATCAACACATATGGACTATGGGCTTTCCTCTACCTGATGTATGCACTTCTTATAGTTGTTATGGCTGCTGGTTGCATCCTTGTGAGAGTGTGTTTATTCAGTAAGGGTCGATATGGAATAAATACACAATTTTGGACTAAGTCCCGAGAGTACAGCAGTCAGAATAAAGCCATCAAAGTCACATTAGCAATACATTTTATTTTACGTTAGATGCACCAATTAAAAGATCTCTAACAAATAAACACAGACTTTTTAAGGCCTGTGCAACGCAGTCACATGGCAAAGGTCCACATGACCTTGATTCTTTATCACAGTGCTTCGACAACCAATCTTATTCGTTGAGACTGGCCATATCAGGGGTCAAGGGATCAATATGTTTATAGCTTAAATGTTTTTATTAAAAAATATATATTTTGCTTGAGATAAGGTATTAAATGTGAATATATTTTATAAAAAAACCTGGATCAGTAGCCTCAGTTTCTTCCATTTGTATCAAATCAATTCTGATTTATTATATTTGAAACAATTATATTTCATTCTTTGAACTTTCCTTCAGGGATGCATTATACTGCATATGTCAGGTTACTTTAAAAGTCACCCTAATCCTTCTAGCTGCGATTTTTTTGTGCAGCTAGTGTATCAATATGTTATTTTGACACAATAGAAATGAGGAATCTAAGAAAAACAAATAACCAGATATGTGTAAATAAAGTAAGGTTGGACATAAAGCAGCTATGTGCTGTAGTACAAGGAATTTCACTGTCGATATTGCCAATGGCTAGCAGTAACCTGCTTTGTTGACCCCTTGACCTCTGATACCTCCTTTAATCATTTAACTCAAACCCCCACCCAACAATAGAAAAAAACACAAAAAGCGCATATAAAACACAACAGGTAGCAACATTATAAAATAAAACACCAGCCGGAATATAAAGGAACATTTTGTAAGAAGCAAAATGGGCATTGTGGGTAACGTGCATGCTTGCTGCCCTCCTCTCCCTGTGCCCTGCTTCTGGCATATCTGCTGTGCCTGCATGCAGTAGGAGAGTTCTTAGGTTATATGTGCAAAGGCACTTAGTGAAATTATGGTATCTTGCTATTACAGTTTGTTTTTTTGGTTCAGTGCATTTGCATAAAAAAATAAGTGTCATGTCCTTCAGTGGCACATAGGGCTTGCTCACTGTGATGCCACCCCAATGTTAGGGAATATAGAACTGTCTCAAGGGACAGAAACTTGAAATGGACTCCCAGGGACACTCTGGTCCCCCCATTTGACGATCAGGATGTAGTCCCCTTTATCTTTAACAGTGTAGGTCACATTGTATAGTCTGTTCCCCATGTGCTTTACATACACCTCCTCACACGGGGTCTTTGGCCCATGCACTCCTACCATCAGCATGTTGGTGCCTGTAAAATACAAATCAATAGTCAGTCAGTGAATATTTATCCGTTATATAGCTATCAATTCAATCCCATAATAAACCCAATAATACAAAATAAACCTAATACAGGATATTTTCTTATTCAATGCAAATGCTTATGCTATATTGGTTATTATAAAAATAATCAACTCATATACCTGTTTGTATTAAGTGCACCTGAATGAAAAATAAGAACTAGTTTAATTTAATAATATATGATTTTTTTAAAATGGATGTTGTATTTTACCTGCTTTGCTGCAATCTACAGTGAATGTGTTTTTCTGTCCCACAAAGGCTTTAGACAGGCCAGGCCCACGGGATACCACTTTAGAAGCATCTGATGAGAATTTAGGCCCTGCCATGCCATATTCCCCAACAGATGCAGAGGATTTGGTTACAGTTTCCACCAACACTGTGGATGTTTCATGAAGGCTGTGGCCACCTGAAAGACGTGCACCTGTGAAAGTAAACAATAATAAAATGGGTTAGAAACCAAATGGCACTGTATTATTATCAGGGCCGGATTTACATAGGGGGCGCCCCTAGGCCCACTACCGTTCATCACCCCTGTCGCCTCCAGGGGGACAGGAGCAATGGGGATTGGGGCACGGGAAATTAAAAAAATTATTGTCTCTCCAGCGCATCCCCTCTGTTTGTGAACAAATGTGGGTGTGGTTGGGCAGCATGCCGCCCCCCTAAAATCCTGCCGCCCTAGGCCCGGGCCTAGGTGGCCTTTCCACAAATCCGGGCCTGATTATTATGGAGCACATTTTAGCCATGTTTGGCAAATTCTTTTTCTATACATTTGTATGTAATAGATATAGAAAAAAACACACATTTATAGATAAGTCAGTAGTACACAACCTGTATATAAGGAATACCTTTAAGTATGTTTTTGTTAATAATGCATCTTAGGTAAGGCCATTTTCCTTATTAATCATGTGTGTGGCACATGCTATATTCTGTTTATCTCTGTCTTCTACCGATACTGAATAATATCTGGCTGATTGCACCACAGATACTGTATGAGAAGCCATGGAACATAAAATTTTTTAAAAATGCCTCAAGGCACACTAAGGGGGTTATTTATCAAAAGTTTAATTTTGAAGTTACGTGAATTTTTTTTAACTCTAATAAACTTGATCGAATAGGAACGACCTGAAAATCCAAATCGAATTTGAATGTAGTTTTCCACTGAAAAAACCCCCCCATCTTCAAATGGTTCAACGGACCTCTGCCATTGACTTCTACATGAACTTGCCAGGTTTTAGGTGGCGAAGTATCGAATTAGAACTGTTCTAAGGTCAAGATGTGATAAATCTCACATTCAAATTCAAATTCGAGTTGGTGGTTTTAAATTCGAAATTGTGAGTTTTGACCAAAAAAAATTAAAAAATTCTAATTTACCATTCGAACATTAGTAAATGTGCCCCTAAGCCATTTTTTCACGCACCTGTCACTCTGGCCTTAAATGGACTTCTTACAATGTGTTGTGGACCTCCATATTTGATGGAAATCAGGTAGTTTCCAGGGGCCATTGGTGTGTAGGAGACTTTGTAGCCTTCAGGGGAATCCTGACAATCCAATTTCACTTTAGAAGGTCCATCAATAGTCACAGAGAGAGATCCAGCTCCAGCATTCAGAGTGCTTATAATGAAATCAGAGGGTCTGCCTGTAGAGGAGGCATGTCAGAGAGGCCAATGATTATGATCTTATGTCTGCATATGCCGCAAACTGTTATAGTGCTGAAAGCACTTGTAAAAATATGAGCTCACTTAAGACATTAATATTTATATAGCATTACCAAACAATATGAAGAAAAAAAAACATATCCAAAAATAATGTCATATATACTAATAAGCCACAAATGTTACCTGTGACTCCACTCTCCAGTCCAGGCCCATAAGCAGTAACAAGGCCAGGATCGCCTGCTTGACTTTGTTCTCCCACACGAATCTTGAAGGGACTGCCTGGTATGTGGCGTCCATTGAATTTAACATCAATGGAGTGCACACCATTTTCCCGTGGAATGAAACGGATTGAGTACTTATCTAAAGAAATTGGAAGCAAAAAGAGTATAGGTAAATAATGTAAGCATACAAAGCAGCATTTCATCAACCAAACATGTCCTTGTGTATCAATCTTACCACTATCAACTTCTGTTACATAACACTCTTCAACCATTCCTGATGAGGTGTGAACCTTGGCATCTATCACTCCACGGGCTCCATTCAGTTGTACAGCAAATGAGGCAGGTTGATTAACTATTAATCCGGTCTCCTGTAAATAATAATGGTTATATTGAATAGCATGAACCAACATTTGAGTAAACAAAAGAGAAATCTTGCCCCCACAGAGTTTTGGTTTGTCATTTATAATTCATAATATGGTTCATTTATGATAATATGGTGCTGCGCTTTATGAAAAACAAAAGTGCTTTATGCCTTCCATGCTACATTGGACCACTATACTGCCTTGAGCATAAGGTAAGTACAGTGATCCCTTTACTCTATAGATGTGCCAGCTGAATCATGTAGTTTTCTTGATATGTATACTTCAGAATGCCCACACTGATGCCACAGAAATTTGCACCTCATTATACATTTTTTTCCCCACTCACAATAATATTGGAATTCCAGGATAATGTTAAATGGTTGCTCTGTTTTTATGCCCAAAATTAGTAAATGAGCTGTAACATCAATCAGGCTGCTAAACAATACATTTGATAACAACAACTCAGGAGTGTCCCAATAACAGCACAAAGACATTCGCACCTGTAGGCTGGTGACTGTCAATCGCCGGGCATCATCAGAATGAGAAGCAACAGGTACTACAAATGGGCTGTCTGGAATGTGCTCATCATTGAATTTGATGGAAACCTCATAATCACCTGAACAGACAAAAATTAAAAGGTTTATGCCATTAATAAACTAAGTTTTTGTTCATTGTCTGAATAAATTCTCTATGCATTTTCAATTTATTTTAAGAAAGGTGTTTTGATAATATAATCGGTTCAGTAAATCATAGATATTTGGTGAATATGATCTGTACAAGAGTTAAGAAACCAAGGACAATGACCTGTTTCCATTTACTGCCTGCACCTCCCACTGACTTTAATGGGAACGTGGCAGTATGTGGTGTGCAATTGTTTTAATTTGCATTTTCAGACTGTATCCCTTCTGTACATGTGGTGTCAGGCAGTTTCCATAGAAGACAAACTATTACTACATGTGTCCTATTAAGTATATCTATGGAGGCACAGAGCAACATACAGTACATTTATAATTTTACTAGATGTTGGTATTTACATACTTTCTTATGATTGCTTGACTATGTTTGCAAGCCATGCAGTGCGCCTGTTTTTTTAGAGCATTTGTGGGAATGAGAAAGACTTGGGTCTGTATTTTGTATAGTCAAATAATTAACTGGTTTACCCATCGTCAATTTCTCCAACTAACCTGCTTCTTGTACAGTGTAAGACACCCCACAGGATCCATCCTTACGATCCTCAAAAGAGATTTCTGCTTTACTTGGACCTTCCACTGCTATTGACAGACCTCCAGCTCCTGCTTCTCGTGTCCAGATGCTAAATTCAGCTATAGGAATAAAGGAAAACATTCTGTAAAATCATGAAATTTACATTCAGAATTGTATTTTAATAACTACAATCCTTTTTAATTTAATTCAATTTTCTTTTTCACCTTCCAGTTTCTTACCTGCTACACCTGCAACTCCCCTTTCCAGGCCAGGGCCTCCAGCCCTGACTTTATGGGAGCCTCCCTCACCCATAGGCCCAACAGTGAACTGGAAGGGACTACCAGGAACATGCTGGCCACGGTACTTGACACTAACTGTGTGAGCACCCATCTCCTGTGGCACAAAACGCACACTGTATGTGTTATCTTCACCATCAATTATTTCTGCATCTGCTGTCTGTCCAGAGGGGCTTGTTACTTGGGCTGTCATTTCCTGGGCACCTGCCTCTCCTAGATGAAAAGTAATATAGCACCATTTTAAAAGTGCTTGTACTAGGCTCAAAAGCAAAGTACAAACACATAATTACATTGGAGACATTGTTCAGCACAAATATTTTTCAAAAACAACATTGTAAAACACATTTCTTCGTACATGCCAATAAAAGTTCCCAAACAAAAGTATTTAAAGTGGTTCCTTAAATTGCCAATTTAACAGGTAATCCTGCAAGTTTTAAGAATACTTGGGAAAACATGTGGTGCTGGTCTGAAACCTTACAATAATTATTTTTCATTATTTATGAGATAAAAACAGTTCTACATTGTCCTATACTGCTAGTAAGATACAACATATAGCTTAGCTTTTGGCTATCCTATATCAACACCTTCTGCAGTATTTTTTACTAAAATGTGGGGGGGTGGTTAATGGTTTCAGTGAATGCAAAACAAAATTATTATGGCTGAGGAAGTAAGAAGTTTTAATTTAGGAAATGTATTGGTATACTATATGTTTTTAAGGCTTATCACATAAATATACTTTTTAAGTTTGATGATCTTGGGCTTCCAAATCTTATCAATGGAATAATATGCTTATTAAATGTGGTGTTTTGTTTGTTTAAATATGTAAGGGGTTAGAAGGGTGGTTTTTTGAGGTCTTCGGGAATGTGGTTTCTTGGTGTAGTTTTTGGTAGCAGGTGAATGTAAGTTGGATCACATGTATGTATAATGTATAATAGAGAACAGGAGAACAGGTACAATAAGTTCTCATTTCCAATTTTAAATTAAGTATTATGTACTTGAGTAGCACTCACCCTCCTGCCGTGCAATGCTGCTGAATGATCCTAGGCTCTCCCGACCCAAAAAGTCTCCAAACACGTTATGGAAAGGATCACCACCAACTTGTGTAGACTCCTCCACACGTACTTCTCGCTTTGTCTCACCTCCTCTGGTCTTGCTGATCTCTGTGCGCTCAGTACGTGTGTATGTGTGGCTGCTGCGCGAGAATGTGCGAGTATGACGTTCTTGAGCTGACACCATCTGGAACCAATTGCCTGGATTTACAGAGACAAATTGAAAAAGTTACAAAAATATCATAATAATAATAATAATAATAATATTATTAAAGGCATGTAGAGCAAAGCTTTCTTTCAATGAATATAGTGGTTTATATCGCGTGTGATCATTTTCATTTCCAGTTAACTATTTCAAATTATGGAGCAGAAAAACAGGAATTGTGATGTAATGTGGTATTTATGGCTATAATTATATCATAGTACTTGACAGAGCAATCCATCCTAAATAACTGTTTCATGACTGGTGCCAGGACAGTGATCAATGTTCAAGGTCCAAGGTTCATGCAATGCTTTAAAACCCCTTTTATGCCAAATATTGTGCAAAGGCCAACATGTGTTGTTTTCCATCAAGATGGGGAAGCAGCTTTCCTTTGCCCAATTTGTGACCTGAATCTTATGAAAGAACCAACTGTATGCGTTACGCTATCTTTCTTTAATACTTCTTTGTTCTTTGGAGATATTTAGACATTTGGTCATGCACTGCTGCCTGTTCTTGACCTTTTCAGCTATCTACCTGGTATCTTCAAGTTGAGGTCGCAGGTGCTGCCAATGCTCGCAATAGAAGGAGCCTGACGCTTTCGGGTTATGCTCTCCTTCATACGTCCCTCACCAGTTACCTTTACCATAAATGGACTTCCTGTAGAAAAAAAAAGAGCATGAGTGTTGACTTTGCACATATTTAGCAAGTAAGTCCTAAAATGTGTTTGTAATAGCAGAGATGGACCCATAACATGTTTGTAGCTTCCCTCACTCACCTGGCACATGCTTTTCTGCAAATTTTATGTTTATAATATATGTTCCAGGCTCAGTAGGGCAGTATGATACTTTACATGTTCCATCTTCCATATCTTCACAGTTAATATCCACCTTACTTGGACCTTCAATGGATAAGCCCAATCCTCCGTATCCTGAGAATGAAAATAAGACCAGTAAACTTAAAGTCATAAAAAAGAACTGCATGAAGTAGAATGCCTAGGCTGCATTCCAATTCTTACCTGCATTCCTGGTGTCCACAATGAATTCAGCCACTTCAAAAGTTATTCCCTCAAGCAATCCCTTTCCAGACACCTTCACCTTGCTGGCATCCCCGATTTCAGATGGACCCACCACGATTTTGAATGGGCTGTTAGTGACATGCTTTCCATTCTTCTTTACGCTCACTACATGCTCACCAACTTCTTTTGGCGTAAATGAGATACCTGTAGAAGAGAAAAATGTTGTTTCTCTGTGCATACACTAATTAGAGGTACCTAATGCATTGTGCAGCTTTTCCTAGAGAGACTATGATGTTATTTCAGGCCTAGCCTGAAATTAAGGTCAGAGTTGGGTGGAACACTTTTTTTGCTGTTCTATAAATTCCTTGTGATAGCAATCTGTCATACACAACAAGATTAAAGTGCTATAGTTAGATGTTCTACTGTATATCAAACAGTGGCTTGAGTACAAATGGTCTGTTATACATTGCAGTATATTACTATTGTAAGAAGCAGTTCTCTGCTAAGTATGTGCTATATTATATTGCTCACCAATATGCCTGTTGGGAAGCCTCTTCAGTAGACATGGCTCCTCATTTCCAGATGGAGCTCTGATGCTAGCAGTAAGCAAACTCAAGTCTGATTCTGTAATCTTGAGAGAAACATCTGTGGAGGTTCCCACATTCAACTGGGAAGTTCTCATTGAGTCATCTCCTGTTGGAGCAAAATAAGCTTGTGTGACTACAAACAAAAAAATTGGATACCTAGGTATAGGGTAACATCATTGTTAAAGATGGTGTGCAGGTTTGACAACACATATCATGTCTGAAGACAAAATACTATTTTGCAAAGTGTGGAGTAAGCACAAAATCAATAGAAATCTTTATTGTTCATCACCTGTTATTTTGGCAGTAAAGGGACTACCAGAGATGTGCTTATCATCAAATCTCACAATGATGTTATAGTCACCAGGGGCTGTTGGCAAGTAGGATACAGTACAAGTACCATCTTTATTGTCTTTGCAAGTGATCTCAGCTTTGGATGGTCCTTCTACTGCCAGGGACAATCCACCTTTATCAGAAAAAAAAAAAACGTAGGTGTCTGTTATCAATGTTTAAAAGTATGAAAGTGAAGTGCCGAAAAAAAGACAGAGAATAAACAGAGGAGTCTCATTATGTGTAGGCATACATACAAAGCAAAACATTAGACTTCAAAGTAAGAAGACATTCATTGTTGACTGATGGAAATGACTGTTGTTAATGAGTGTTATAAATGCACTTACCTTCCCCGGCGTCCTTTGTAACAATAGTAAATGTTGCTGGTTTATTCACCATTCCATGACTCAGTCCTGGCCCATATGCACTTACATGTCTGCTATTAATGGCATCTACATAAAATTGCAGTGGGCTTCCTATAAAAGATGAATTTTTTTCTTTCAGGTAGGATGACACATATAATACATCCTTACAACAGTTACTATGTTGTCACTGAAGGTCTATGGTTCTCACTGTGACTTAGTTACCTGGGATATGGTTTCCATCATACTTTATGTCCATCTCATGTAGTCCTTTTTCAACAGGTGCAAATTTCACAGTGACCGTCCCATCTTTGTTATCTGTAATATTGGGCCGAGCTGTCTTCCCAGAAGGCATTCGGACTTCACCTATATTCAAAAACAACATAAAAAGACATATTAGATAACTAAGACATGTAGAATTCATAGAGAGCTATCTATATCTTTACATTCTGAAGTATTTGACTGTTATACAGATGTATAAAAGTAAGTTAGAGTAAAAACCCAGTGTGTGTGTGTGTGTGTTCTGCTGGTTAAGGCAATGACATTTAGAAGCAAACAAGGCCTCAGTAAGGTTTCAGTGCCTCTCACTATTGACTACATTTTGGGTTTTTTGTAAAAGGGTGTCATTGTGGTACACCTTTCATGTGCAAACATGTCCAAGAAAAATTCAATATGTTGTAATTATAATTATATTCTATTCAGACGAGTTTAGGAAATATACCTGTAATTTCCCCTTTTTGTACAGTAAAGGGAATGACTAGATTAAATGGCCTTAGCATGGTATCCAGATTCTCTACAGGGACTACTGGCTCCTCTGTGGCCTGTATTGGACAAAGAAAGAAAAAATGAAGAATGAATGTTACAGAAATTATAAACTTCTGGCCAAATGTCAGTTACCTCTGATAAAATGTCAAGCAATCTCAAATGTAGAAGAATATGACAGTAGCCCACAAATGGACATTTTGAAAGAGAAACATAATACAGATAATAGTAAAAGTCATTTCTGAGTCTGTGAGGCAAAGATCATCCAGGAGCAGGGAGAAATTAAGTTATTAAAACACAAATAGTGGTAAGTAACATAGTGAAGTAAAAGAAAAGGCATCTGAAAGCTAAAAGGCTCTCTGATAGGTTGGCTTCAAAGAAGAAGGGAAAGTTTATATTGTAGTTCCACTAGAAAGCATGCGGGTACAGCTTCTGTGTAGTTTATTTAGAGATTAATCGCATTCCATGTTTCGGATCTCAGGGGTTCTTCCTCTGGTTCTGCAAACTGCAGTGGATATTGTTTAACTACACTTCAAATGGTTAAGTGGATTTGGCGAACCCCACCATTTGGGGATTGAGCATTTTATACGTTTTTTACTTCAGTGGCATCTAACTACATATGATTATAAATTATATATTGCTATCTACAGTATATATGTATATATGAATACAGATTTTGGATTTTTTTGCACAATATATATGTATACTGTATTTGGGGGTTACATGTAACTTTGCTAAGCGCGTTCTTCCTATGTGCATTTTTGTTTTTATTTTTTTTAAATACTCAGCTCCCTGGTTCAGGCCACACCCTATTTTGGTGGCCTATTAAAATCCCCTGAATCTTTATAATACTGCATAATGTTGTATTTAATTTTAATATCAAGACACAAGCTCACATAGATTGAGCAGCAGTATGCAAGAAGAAAGATTAAGCAAGGGGCAGAGGAATATGACAGTCTCTTGGCAGAGGAGTACAGGGTTTTAAGTTATACCCAGTTAGTTGGATAGCCAGGGAGGTGTGCGGGGTAGGGCTGATGTAGCTGTACTGAATCACACGGTTCCTCTATGATGGGAATGGTGTCACATGCCTGGTAGAAGGGAGGGAAGTCACACATGTTACACATTGAAGGCTTAACTGGAAGCACTTTTCATGACTTCCTGTTTACTTACCACAACATGGAAGGGGCTGTTGGGTATGTGCTCGCCACCAAAACGGATTGTGATTACATATTTGCCGGGCTCAGGAGCTGTGTAGTAAATGTCAAAAGTTCCATCCTGATTTTCCACTACATCGACATCCAGCTCTGCTCCATCAGGTGTTGATACTTTGCAGGTCACCTTGCCTTTCCCTGCAGCTTTAGCATCCACTGTAATTACAGTCTCCTCTCCAATCTGAATTGAGGGTCCCAGGCAGGTTCCTGAAATTCACAGACTATATATTGTAGGGATTTTTTTTTCTAAGAAATGTCTTAACTGTTGAATGCTGCTTCTAACAGTCAACTCAACATAGTAAGGATGTTGGTACAGTATAGTGCATGTTATTTAGATATTCACACAGAAGCCCTGATTGTTATAGAGTTCTGTCAAAAATCAAACCCAGGGTTGGTCTGACCTCTCAGAGCCCTTTATTTTTTCGCACTTTAAGTGTGTATAACAATCACTAACACTGACTCTATTTAATTGTTGTGAGAGTGGCCCTTAATGTTAGTATAGGAGGCTCAGTCTAACTCTAACAAGACCTTTTCAATTCACCTGTGCTCCTCTTGTATCACTAGTGTGTACTATTGCACTAAAAAGAATTTCGGCGCATGCGCAGTTGTTCAGGACCGGAAAATTACTCTAACTGCACATGCGCCGAAAATGAAGGTCTGCTTCCGAAGTTTAACGAAGAAAAGAAGATGGCTGCCATGAACTGCGGGGGACAGAATCTGTACCGAGGGGTAAGTAAAAAGTTTGGGGCATTTGTTGCGGGTACAACTTAGGCTGGGGGGGGGGGAGGGAGGGGGGTCAACAAAGCGTAGGGGGGTAGGGTTTTTATGTTATGGGTTTGTTTGCCCTTTAATGAAACTCAGGAATTCTGCTCAGCAGGGCTAAATATAACAAATGTATCAACCGACCCCCCCAGACAGATCTTCATAAGTAAGAACCTTTACACCAATCTGCTACATCTAGACTACTAACTAAACATAAATGTAGCGTAGGCTAGATTTACCGAGAACTTACCTAATCCATGCTCTCCAATAGACACTGGAAAAAAATACAATTGGAGTTAGTGCAGTGAAATCTTTAACCAGTTCACCCCACCCCACTTTTCAGAGACATACAGTAATACTGTTCACACATTCCATCAGCCCTACATAATACATGTTCAAGCCTAAATATCCTCAATTCATTTATGAGGGTGACAAATTGAGGTCTTTGCCAACCTGCATCCAATAATAATATTTGCCAACTGTAGTTCAGTACGAACATGGTTCTCCAGTCAATTATCTAATTGTTAGTGACAACCGTTCTCATGCACATCTCACAGTCCTGAATAGCAGACTCACCTGTCACTAAGCACTTGCTGGCATCACCAGTGGGCACAGCATGGATTCGGAAAGGTGAGTAAGGAATTTCATCTCCTCCATATTTGATGGTGATAGTGTATCTTCCAGCCATGTCTGGTACATAAGACACTGTGTAGGTACCATCACCATTGCCTCTAATGTTTGCTTTCTTTGGTTTACCTTCTGGGTCCTATGTGAAGAAGAATTCACCAGATTCATGTGAGTTTTTATCAATTTTATATATTTTTTCAGATTTCTTTATTTATGGCATATAATGCTCTATAAAGACTGAGTATTCTAGGAGGTGTACTAGTAGTAGTGTCAGAACTGTAGAGACAAGGGTTGTTACCCGTACCATGTTAAAAGGTATAACATGGCATGTTATGAGGCCATCATGTGCTAAGGTGTTTACTAATATTTATGCAATTTTAATTGAATTTGGCTGTCTGTATGCAATAGAATAAAAAATGTAAATCAGATGTGAGAAATGCAGCCAGATAAGCTTAGTGATTAGTTCTAGCATGAGCAAAGTTAGCTGCAGTTCCACCTCTCCACACTAAATGGAGTTATTGGACTCTGGTTCAAGCCCTAAATATAAATGAGCTCATTCTAATGGGATGCACAAAGCTCCCAGCTGTTCCAGGAACATATTAGAGATCACATCACTCACTCTTATAAACATGCCATGTGGACTGGAATAGTTTGCCTAGATTAGTGGTTCATGCAGTATAATGTAAATAATATGAATTTTTCCTCCAAAAATATATGATGGCTTATTTTTTTGTTTGCAGATAATTCCCTATGCTTCATGCCATCAATGTCAAAGTTCTGCGGCAGAATTGAAAAGTTCAAAGAGAACATTTATCCACTTATTGGTAAGTAGCCTGTATGCCTTACTCTAGTACTATCAGTTTTAACCCAGAAAAAAATAGTTATGGATTCTTGCTTGTTGCAATTGATCATACAGGGCTGATATGAAGAATAAATTATTATTTACTGGGAGACTGATCAGTATTTTCTACAGATCAGTTTTCTACAGTTGTTTACTGTTTTATCAGCTGTGCTGTACATTCTGATTAACCAGGCAAAAAATAAAATAACATATAAATGTACACCTGACAATCTAGCAGTTTTGATACATTTTGGTACTCACCAGAATCTGAACAGTTAGCAGACCTTCCCCTGCATCACGGGCATCAATGGTGAACTCAACAGGCAGACTGGCTGGAATACCTGCTGTGTTGAGACCAGGGCCACTGGCACGAACTTTGCTGGCATCGTGGGTTGGCATCACTTTGATCTTGAATGGGCTGTGTCCCGAAGGAGAAAGAAAATTGGCATAAGATCATAAATGTTCCTGATTTAGTTATTCTCAGTGCTCACAACTCTTTCTGTCACTCAGTGCCTTACCTTCGTGGCACCTCCTGATCAGCATATCTTACAGACACAGTGTATGGTCCATCTGTAGCTGGAGTATAGTTAACAGTGTGTGTCCCATCTCCATTATCTCTTATATCTACAGGCTCCACCAAACCTGGGAAAGAAGAAGAAGAATGCATTAGAAACTAATATCGTTTCCATGTTCCCTAATATTTGTAATTGTTATCCCCTGCTCAGTTTTTAACACACTACTCCTATGCTCTTCTTCCTTGCCTTCTCTTTTCACCATACCTGAGGGTCCTTGCACCAGTACTTCAAGTGGTGCCAGTCCAGCTTTACTACAATCCACTGTGAAAGTCTGAGGCACATGGGCTCTGACACCAGATCCAAGACCAGGACCAGAACATTTCACTTTGCTGGGGTCCACAATCTCCTTAACTGGAACACGGAAGGGGCTTCCTTAAGGGGTAAAAAACAGGCAGCATAAATCAGAGGCTAAGGAAGGCTCAAACAATGACATCCCATGTTAAGGCTGGGGAAAGGGAAAAGAGGATTCTTCATCGCTTTTTTCGTCTCTTTTTTTTTTTTAACTAACCTTAATGAGTATAACATGCTACAGTTAGAGTTGCCACCTTTCTGGAAAAAAATACTAACTATTTTTATATTTCTTTCATATTAATAACATTGTCATCAGGCACCATTTTTACCAGTCAGATGGCATCTTTAGTGGCAGTGATTATGTAAGAGACATACAGGCCTCATTAAAAGTGTGCTGTATGTTTAAATTCTGATAATAGAGCAGTGTGTTACAACAGGGAAACTTATGCACACACCTGGTATGGGACGTCCTCCAAATGTAATATTCACATCATAATCTCCTGGAGTAAATGGTATGTATTCCACACTGCAGCTTCCATCTTTATTATCCTTACATGACATTTTTGCCTCAGAAGGACCTTCTATGGCCAGACCGAGCCCCCCAGTGCCAGCTCCCCTGAAATAAAACATAAAAATATGAACATTTTCATAGTATGTAATGACACCAACAATGGGATATATTCAATTTGATGTGAAAAATATCCCCATTTCTATAGGAAGCAAAAGCAAAGGCAGGAACCTTAATGTGGGGCAGGCAGGGGTCCACATACTTTTGGTCATATAAAAGTTCTAAAATGAAATGCTTACCGTGTCTCCACTGTAAAATGGTTAGACTTGTTAAGAAGACCTCCTTCAAGCCCTGGACCATATGCCCGTACACGAGATGGATCACAGCCCTCAGTCACAGGCACACGGAATGGGCTCTTGGGCACTGGAACTTCATCATAGAGAACTTCAATTAAGTGCACTCCTAGAGAAGGAATAGTAGCAAGTCACAATTTGTAATGCAGGATGAGTATGGATCTAAGGGGGGGTTATCAAAATCTGAAACTACTTTCTGAAAACTACTCTGACCAATTCCAACTGGCTTTTTCCCCCTTTTTATCAATAAAGTTTTCTGAAAATTTCTTGTTTGGGAAAAAAAATTGTTAAAATCGTGAAAAAAATCTGAATCGTAAGAATTTTTCGGGTTTTGTTGCCCAAAATTGCGATTGTGTTTGACACCTGAAAACCCACAAAATCTTCAGATTATTGAAAGAAACCCAGCTCTGATCAGGATATCAATGGGACATCTGCCATTGACTTCTACATGAACTTGGAGTTGGAGTCAACTTTTAGCAGCATCTGGGTTTAATAAATTATGAAAAATTTTCATATGAAAAAATGGTAGTTTCCCCCTTGAAGGTTCGACCAGACTTTGATAAATAACACGCTAAGGGTGTTATTTATCAAGGTCCGAATTTATCTCAATATCGGCTGCTACAAACTCCGATCTAAGCCGCTTGGGTTTTTAATGCTTATTTATTATTACCTTTTCCTGAAAATTATCTTTGCGGGAAAAGCTCAGATTTTCAAGATTTTTTCGTGAAAGCTCCGAAAACATTGTGAAATTGCCCGAAACCCCCGACACAACCAAAAATCAATGGGACTGTTCCCATTGACTTTTATGCAACTTCGACAGGTTTGAGATGCCGTGTTTTTATATTCGGGCTTTTTAGCCCTCGTGGTTTAATAAATTCTGAAAAATTTGTGATTTTTTTAAAAGCCTATAATAACACAAAAAAATCACAAATTTTTCAGATTTCGGGTATTTTCGGGTATTCGGAGTTTAGTAAATAACCCCCTGTGTTACAAGTGTTACAAATCAGAATGTATCATATTTTATTGGATCTTGAATGCATGTAAGAGCTGAGGCACAGACAAACTAACATAGGTACTTTATCAGGTGTTAGCAACATGCATCCCTCACATTTTTGAGAATACCTAAATTATATAGACCCAGTGAATATTATCATTGTTCATAATGCAATCAAGGACTTGCCTAAACTGCTACTCAGATAACAGTTGCTGAACTTTCACTGGGGTGTCTGAAATTTCTTTGTAAATAATGTTTTGGTTGGTGGTTGATCTTGTGTGTCTATTCAAATCTGCATGCTGCTATTCATCGAATAAAACAGCAAGGGTTTACCCTGCTAGTACTACCTGTGTGCCAGTGAATTTCCTTTTGCATCGTCTATTCAAATCTTACCATCTTCATAGGCTGTGTACTGCACATGGTAGGTGCCATCTCCATTGTCTGATATAAAACTCTCGGTGACAACTCCAGAAGGACCAAGGACACGTGTGGTCACATGGCTGCCACCAGTCTTAGTAAGAGAGCGAGCATCAATGGTGAATTCTGTAGTAACCTCGCGAAGAACTCCTAAATGGGAAAATCTGTTTAAGCGTGCTTAATGCATAATTTTTTTTTCAAATTGGTGGGCTTGGCTTGCCTTGGGAGGTCTTGGACAGTGGCTGGTATAGGCCAAGCCTGAAAGGAAGGCAGTTATGATGAACTTGGAAAGAATGCTTATTTGCTTTCCTAGATACTTCAGAAGTTCAACCTGAAGGTATTGTATCGTGAGCTTAGGAGTGAGCATTTATTTGCCCTGATGTTCTTGAAAGTGCAGCTGCTTGGTTTATACAGGACTGCTTTTATGTATCTTTTATGGGCTAGGCCCTAAACCTTAAAGGTGTACTAGAATAAAAATGTCCTAACCCACACATTTATGGCAGCAATAGAAAATAATTAATATAGCATTGCCAGGTGTCAGTAGAGTGTTCTACATAACAGGTTATAGCTCTGTAGTACTCACACTCTAATTTTAGGCACAAGAGAGATAACATGATATCCACAAGCTTATATGGTCAGAAAGTATTGGACTGAGACTCCCATTGAGCCTTCAGTTTCTCTTTGGTCTGCAACTCTGACATAGAGTATGAATAATTTAGCACATAATTGCCATTGCAAAACAATCTGCCTGCTTATATCACTCACTTTAATTTGCAAAGTGCATTGTAATTTAATGTAGAGGATGAAGATTAGATCTAATTACAGCAGTGAAAGCTTATTGGTGGAGTATTTGGCTGAATCAAAAAATGATGTATTTGATGCATCACTATACAAAACATTACTTCATTACTACATATTTTTCAGGATAAAAATGGACACTGGCATTTGTTGTTCAACACTGAACTGAAGTGTTTTATTTTAATGACAGTATGAATATAACTATTATTTCCTCCATGTTGTACAATTAAGGAACCTTTTTGTTAAGGAACTCATTTTTCACATTATAAATAGCAAAGAACTTTCTAGTGTATGATTCAGCAATTCTACACTCCTTTAACGTACTACTGCCACCCTGCAGGGGCTAATTATGCATGTGACCCCCGCAAGTGTGCCTTCTTATTTGATGAGAGCTTCATATTACCACAATTTCTCCTACAAATTCAGTTACACTTACTGTATATTGATTTATCTTTTCACTTACCTCTGGGTTCCACCCCTGGGCCAAACACCTTCACTCCACTGGTGTCTACTGCAGGCTCTACATTCACACGCACAGGGAATTTTGGCACAGCATGTCCTCCATACTTGATGGTAATTGTGTAGGCACCAGGGCATGATGGAATGTACGTGATGCTGTAGGTCCCATCACTGTTATTCTGGATCAGTACTTCAGCCTTTGAACCTGAATCTGACAGGATCTCGATTGTAAGCTCAGCATCCCCAGCTTTAGAGCAATCCACAGTGAAGGTGGCCACTTCACCAGCTTTCCCCTTTTCAAGGCCAGGCCCACTAGCTGTGACCTTGCTGGGGTCAAAGACAGGACGGATGTCAGCCTTAAATGGAGAGCCAGGAATGTGGGAGTCTGCAAAAAGGATGTTTATAGAATATTCCCCTGGTTCAGTGGGAAGGTAAGAAACTGAGCAGGAACCATCCCCATTATCCTGGCATTCAATTTTTGCCTCACATGGACCTTCTACTGTAAGACCCAATCCTCCCGTACCAGCTCCTTTGGTGTCAATGGCAAATGGAGCTGGTTTTCCTACAAAACCTCCTTTCAATCCTGGTCCATAGGCACGAACCTATAAAGCAGCAAGTAAAAAATATAAATTGAAATGTGTATTCCATGATAAGCATAAAAATGACAATGCACAAGATTCATCATCAATGATTCACTGTCTAAGATACAAATATATATCAATATTATCCACTTATCTAAACCAACCGCTTTTAACTTGATAAAGAGCCTAGCTCGAAACATGTTGTGTTGAATAAAAGCACTGATTTTGCAGCAAACCACTGCGTTGGACTGAAATTCATCACTTTTTGTTCTATTCAACCGCTTTCCATGTCAAATAACATCCTACCTCATGTAAGTCTGGTAAGTTCAATATTGTCTACTTCACACAAACTGTGTCAATAGCGTCTAATATTCCTCATAATATTCATACCCAGTATTGTCTTCTATTTTTTTCCTATCATCTGATTCCTGCAACAGAGACTCACCATGTAACCCCCTTCTATCTGTTCATCTAACCACTCGCAGTCCTTATCCTATACTTTCATACAGATGCAGACAATAATGTTGTGTCTCAATAAGCCATGTGGAAATGTTTCCACAGTCAGACCACATTTTAATCTCTCTAGAGACCAACTGAACAGGTCATAATCTTACTGCTATGAACAAGAAGCTGGAGAAAGGTGTGACTGAGATATAACCGAGGCATTATATGACAAGATCTTATATTTCTCCTTGGGATCAGCACTGCAGGCCACTATGTTAAGCTGCTCACTCAATACAGCCGTGCTTTTCCCTCTTCTCTCCCTGCTAAATGTTGATACTCACTCCTAAATCCAACACACATACACATGCAGCAATGAATAACACATGGCAGGAAACACAATAAAGGCCTGAACATATAAAATAGATATACAGTATAAGGGTGTATGTCTGCATCAGTATTTTAGACAGAGTTTGTACATATTGGAATTCACTTGGGTTACAATTTTGGGCATGGAAACATGCAAGACATTGTATAAATGGAATAATATTGTTTATTGTTTATATCTTCTACTCCCAAAACTGCAAGACAATCCAAGGGAAAAAGCAATAAAAATATCAAAGGGCAAACATATTACCAAACCATAGCCCTGCTTTGCCAGATAGTTTTTTTTTTTACCTTTGAAGGGTCAGGTGGCATCACTGCCTCCACAGAGAAGGGGCTTCCTGGCACAGGATGTCCATCATAGCTAATGTCAACCTTGTATGGGCCCTCCTCAGGAGGCATGTATTTCACTGTGTGAATGTCACTTGTGACTCCTGTTTCTACTTTGCAGGGTATTGGGCGACGAGAAGGAGATGTGATCTTCACATCCACTTTCCCTTGACCTCCAGCTCCACTGGTATCAATTGAAAATTCCTGATCTTTCCCGACATCCACCTCTGCAAGAGGAAAAATGATTCAGGATAAAGTAGTCAAAATGGGTACATAAACACCCATTTAAAACCCATTTACCAAGGTACTTGGACAAGATGAACACTTACTACAAATGAATACTCACTGTTGTTAAGTCCTTGAACCTTGACTTTGCTTAGATCTAGAGGAGGTGCCACATTAACAATGAATGGACTTTTAGGGATTGGGTCCCCCCCATAAGTTACTGACACGGTCAGGCTTCCCTACAAATGATAAGAAAAAGGAAAAATAAGATATGTAATAATCCAAGTATGAGTATAGTACATATCTATAACAAATCTGAACAGGCAGCTTACCTGCTGCACAGCTGTATACTTCACAGTGTAAGAATAGTCATGGTTATCAATGATTTCAAAGTCTTGCACAGCTTCACCCTTAATGCTCCCAGTAAACTGAACATCAAGCTTGGCCTTGCCAGCTCCCTTGGTATAAACAGTAAAATGTGTTGGTTTTCCGACCTCCACTCCTATATCAGAAGAAGAACATGGTGTGTGTTAGATAGAGTTACAGCTAACAAATCAAATGTAATTTATATACTTCATACACACACAAACACACACATATATATATATATATATATATATATATATATATATATATATATATATATATATTTATACATATTCATAAATTATTTCCTTGTTCTGTGTTCGAGTCTTTTGCAATGTTCACTATTTCACAAAACTTCTTACCTGTACGGTTTAAGCCTGGGCCTTCTGCACGAACTTTACTAGCATCATGTGATGGATCTACTTTAACTCGGAATGGACTGATAGGTATTTCCTAAAGAGGGAACAGTTAGTCACCATATAATATCTGTGTGCTGCTGGGTAAATGCCTTACATGAAAGAAAACAGTCAGTGTCCATGCATGTTGATAATGCATTAAAGAAGCATGTATGCGTTGATGAATGTGAATATGCGAAAATGTGAGTTCTGGTAGGGTAGGATTTATGTTTCGGATATCTAAAGATTAAGATTAGCTACGGAAGATATCTTTGTCATCTTAATGCATATCATTTAGGTCATGTTTCTTAAGAACTCTTAAGAACTCAACGTATATGTTGAAATGGATCTTAATGGTAGTTTACATTTTTGTTGTCCTAATTAGCTTCATACCTGGTCAGCAAAAAGCACCATGATGGTATATCTCCCTGCTCCAGGTGGTGTGTATTTTACAGTAAAAGTATCATTGTCATTCTTGATAATGTCAAAGTCAATATCTGCTTCTGCTGGTCCCAGAACTCCAGGAGCACACTTAATCCCAATGCTTACATCTCCTGTTGACAAGATTAACAAATAACATTGCTATTAATACCGCCAACACTTAGTAATACACCTAATAAGATGAATCCAGTGACAAACAAAATAAATGCTCCATCACAGAATGCAAGTTATACCTTGTCCAGCCTCACTGCAGTCCACGGTAAAATATGTTGGCTCACTTGCTTTTAGTCCTGTCTTCTCTACACCAGGTCCATAAACCTTTACTTTACTGGGATGACTGCCTTCTCCTACTGACACCTAATGAATTGTACACAAGAGAATGTTCTTACAGTTACATCTTTGAACCCAAGCATTGACTATATCCTCCTATATGCTAAAGAAGGAAAGATGACAAAAGCATAATCCAATTCTTTATTACATGCAAAAAATGGAACATCTAAAACACATGTAATTACCTATTCATTTGCATTTAAACTGTAAACTCACCCTGTAAGGGCTATTTGGAATATTGACTCCTCCCCATGTTATGATGATTGTGTGCTTGATTGGCTTGGTTGGCACATAGACACACACATATGTGTTGTCACCATTGTCCTTTATCTTGATGTCAATTGCTGACCCCTCTGCATCCTGCATTGGGTTAAGCAAAAGGACAGGTTTAAGACATTATAGTGTAAAATAAATTGGTAAAATATAAATAACACAGTTCACCTCCAATGTATAACTTACATCATAATATTAAAAAAACTGACTGTCCACCCTTGGGCACCACAATGCATTATACTGCCTTGGCAGTCCTTGCTCTGTTCATCACAATGTTTCACTCACCTGAGCATATATTTTCAGTTCGGCCGTGCCAGCAGCCTGAGCATCAATAGTAAATTCAGCAGGATGTTCTACTATGCAGCCTGTGGGTTCTAAGCCTTGTCCATATGCTTTGACCTGAAATGTAAAGTAGACATGGGTACTTTACGCATTCCCATCTCTTAGGTGCATTTTTGAATGTTGTCTTAAAAGAGCTAACACTCTGCAATAACTAAAAGCTATATGACCCTGGCCTGCCACAGTGTTATCATTATACGCAATTTTCTGTTTGTTTTCCTCTGTCTCTTTATTTTGTTTGGTGCACTGTTTTTTCTTTTTTTTTTGTTTTAATTCATTTTCTTTATAGAGTGTTTCATTTATTTATTCCAACATTCAATACTTCTCAGGCAGAGGCCCTTACATTTTATCAGCTGGCTTTAAACCCAGAGATTATCTCTCCTGAGATGCTCCCATCTATCAATCCATGAGTCAGGAATACTGAGCTTTTGAAGTTTGCAATAGTTTCTCAGCAATATATGTTATGTTTGGAAAGGAACAAGGTATTAAGAGATGGGTCTACAAAGGTCAGTGTTCCTGGCAGAGAACTTTGGGCTTGCTCTTTCCAAACGACATTGCTGAAAGATCATAATCCATTGCGATGCAAAGTGGCAGCTGGTTGACTGATGGCACATAACATATTATTTACAGTGCAATTATAAAAAGAGGCAATTACAGTGACTTTTCTGGTACTTTTTGATGACTTCTGTGGAAAGTGGTCCCTTTAATAAAAATGAATAAACAAATGTGTACAAAAAAGAACAATAACATGTCATTCTGTATTGCTGCATGTTAACATCATATTCTAATCTGATTTTAAGAGCTAACACCCCTGATATCATGAGACTTCATGAGACCACTGGCTTTTTCAACTACTGTTTATAAAGAACAAATACCACATTAATTAACTTCCAAATTAAAATGCATTTATACTATAAAAGAAATGCTAAAGGTTTGTGTCTTGAAAAATAGTTTAAGCAAACCACCTATTTATAAATCAATGTGATTTACTTAGTTTTACATAAGTTTTACCTTCTCAGGGAATCCTTTGTTGCTAGCTGGCAGGATATGAGCAATGAAAGGACTGTCTTTTATATCTTCATCATCACAAATCACATGAACTGCATACTCGCCCGGTTCTGTGGGCCAGTAGCGCACATCACAAGACCCATCACCCTTGTCATCGCACTCAATCTTTGCCTGGGATGGGCCCTCAATGGAGAAGCCTATGGAGGAAAAAGGATAGTGCAATGAGATTGGCATGGTCTACATGAAGCTAAATTCACCATTTATTCCATGGCTATAATCTGTTACTTACCAAGAGTTCCAACTTCTATGCCTATTGCTTCCACTACAAAATCAGCTGATTTACCAACCATGCCAGTCTCCAGGCCAGGACCCCAAGCCCTCACTTTCTGTAATCCTACTTCTGCACTAACATGGACTTCAAAGGGGCTGTGCAAAGAAAGAATAGACTATGAGAAAAACTGATATAACTGACATAAAATAAAACAAAAATGGTGGACCACTCAAAAAACTATAGAGAAGTCAGAGCTATAAATGATGAATAGAAAGGGTACAAAGGTATCTTATGTGTCGGGTTTGTATTGATTGTGTATTATATGCTCACCTCCTGGGGATCGCAAATCCACCCCATGTGATAGTCACTGTGTATTTTCCTGGCAACACTGGATAATAATCACATTCGTATACACCATCCCCTGCATCTCGGATTTTGACTGGTTCCTCTGTACCTTCTAAGAGAATATAACACACATTAAGAGATAAGCAGCCTGCAGACAAATATAAGATGGAATTTGTTAACGCAGACCTGTCACCTACATATAATGAAAGTCCTTTGAAAATTAAACATAGAACCAAAATTATTTTTTATTTATTTAAACACCCATACCTGTTATAAAGGTGTTTAAATATCTGAGCTGTCAATCAAATATTACCTGCTCCGCCTCTATGCCAGAGTTAGGGCAGTCAATTACTTTCACTTTTAATTCAGCAATTCCTGGATGTTACTGCCCTCCTCACATTCCCCCTTCCCTCTTCTCACTCTATAATGGTGTAGGGCACTGGTGCATATACAAGATCTTGGAGTGATACACAATTTGCCTCAATAACAAATTGCCACAAAATTGCTCCTGCCTGCATGCTGGGATTGTGTAATTCCAAAACTGAAGGAAACACAATTTAAATAATAAATAGAGTGTAAGTAAAGTTTATTTTGCTCAACTAGCATGATAGAAAATAATTTGGATTTATTTCTTAAGGTGACAGGTCCCCTTTAATAATAAGTGTTTCAGAAACACATTTTAATACTACCATGTCTACCTAGTGACACATTTATTGATGCTAAAAAAACATCTTGAGACATCCAGGAACTTCATCCAGTTACTGTTCAGTGTTAAGGCTAATGGCACAGTGAGCTGTTTCTTACTATTGTTTTTTCAGCAGAGAAAAGCAGATGCGCTCATATCTACTCCATGGGGTTGTCCCATAAGCAGACACATGGAGTGCGTTTATTAGCCTTCTATGAAATTCCATTTAGCTAGCTAGTTAGTTCTGCATAAATTTCCTTTTCTTTATTACACATTTCTATTTAATATTACTTCTATGAAAAGAGTGCAGAAAAATCTGTCTATAATTTTGAAGCTATTTACCATTCCTATCTTGCATGCCAGACCCGTTTGTTACTCTGAAGGCAATAGTCCAGATTTGCAACCCTTTAATATGAATTTAAATACAATTTACAATTTTCACTATTAAATCACAGTTTTTTTTCTCTATCTGCAATTGTGCCACTCTTTTCTATATTCCATTTCCCATACAAAAAATATTTATACCCATATTCTCTTGTCCTTCATTATAAGCTTCAAGCCCCAATATAGAAAATACCCATTCATTTTACTCACTTGGCCCTTTAACAGTGACGTTTAGCTCTCCACTTCCAGCTCCTTTAGTGAATACTTTAAAATCAGCCACCTCCTTCACACGCACACCTTTGGGCTGTAGGCCTCGGCCTGTGGCTCTGCAGGCATTGGGATTACATGCTGAAATACAAAAGAATAGTTTAAACAAAAATATGCTGAAATGTTGCCTGCAGGTTGGAAGTGTTATTCATAGTGTAACAAAGGAAGATGTTTAAAAGGATAATGTCACCACATAATTACGTCTTTTTAATCCTGTTTAATTTAATCCTGTTTAATACTGTGCACAAGTAGTGTTGAGCTATTTTCTGTTAAAAATGTCAAAAACTTGTAGGTACACTCCATGTAAATACATGAAAACGACTAAAACAACAAAAGTAGTCTTTTTCCCACAAAAAATTAGAGCAAACTGTTTTGGGGTTAACAAGAACATCTCATTAACATTATTCCTTTAACATTTGTACAGGCAACAACATGATATTAACTATGAAGGCATGTTTATAACTGTTGTCCTTTTTATACAGTATATTTAGAGATATCACTGCTTAAATATCTTCTCATCTAGCTTAGAAAATAAAACATTGCCAAGTTACTACATGGCTCTCATATTTCACAGCCCATTCTAGAATTCTGTGCAGATAACAGAGCAGCTCCTTTCAGTGTACAAGTGCCATACGAGCTGGCAACCATGCGAGCACAGGAAAGCATTAGAGATTTACACAGGCAACATATAGTGGGCAAAACAACAGTTCTTCTTCACTGAGTATTTAATATTTGAAAATTAATAAAGTTGCTTCCATTGTTAAAACATTAAAATGGTCTTGTGATATACTGTTATTTATATCTCTTTTTAAACCCTCTATCTGTCTTATATTCTAGCATGCAACCTACTGCTGGGTTACTAGGGTCAGTGAATACCTAGCAATCACATATTTCAAACTGGAAGGCCACAGAGCAAACCATATCATTTAAAGTTCTAAAATTATTGATGTAGACTTGTCTCAACATTGAGGACCACTTGCAAGTCACAAGTGTATGCCTTTAATCATGATCAAAAAACTCCAAATGGAACCTGATCCAAGGTTGTGTTCTAGAATGATTCCACAAGACTATCTTTTACATTCCTAAAATAAAATGTTGCATTGTGGTGTCGATTACAAAAATGTGTGCAGACATCAGTAATGCTAATAGTAGTGTTGTTTTAAATAGGTGAGGCTTGGGTATATGTGAAAACGTTAGTGGATAAATATTGTGGTCCATAACATAATGTACGTTAATTTTAAGGCAAACTGTCCCACTTTTGTGATTCATATGCTTGCTAAAGCATAAAGCCATCACGCTGGCGTAATTTCCCTCACCATGGACATTTCAACAGTGGCCACCATTTTAGAAATGGGCTCAGTATGTAAGACATTATTGTTTCAATACACAAAAATAGAAGAATAGCCAGAATACATACATTGATAATATTGGCATGATTATGAACATCTTTGAAGGAATAGAAATAGTTTATATAGAATGCATGAATAAACAAATGTTATAAGTATCCCAGAGGGATGAATAGATGAAGGTCAAAATCCTTATTCAAGCCCAATGGGCTAAGGGTTTCTAACCTATGTATCCATTGAACTTCTGTCTTTTTCAATAGGAGTACCCTGTCACCTCCCCTACGGGGCTGGGGCACCTGTTGAATAACCCTAAATTTTAAATCCTCCGCTATGTGTCCCTTTTCTATACAGTGTTTAGAGACTGGCAGAACACTGTTGCAAGAATTGACCATGGATCTATGTTGTGAAAATGTATCCTTTACTTTTTGAGTGGTTTCACCCACATATACAAGATTACAAGGGCAGACTAACATGTACACTGCAAAACTAGTATCACAGCTATTATGACCCTGAATTTTATATTCACTGTTTGTTGTTGGATTAGTAAAGGTAGCTCCAGTTAGAACAAACCGGCATTGTGCACATCCCCTACATCGAAACATACCCACCTTTGGGGGCCCCATAAAGGTGTATTGTCTGGGTGAAGGTGTTATTTCTGCCTGTGTAACTTTTGTGCCTATATTACAACCCTTTCTGAACAACATCACAGGCTTTGTTCAAATTCTGAAATTGTGGGATAAGCATCCCTCAACAGATGTCAATGCTTGCATAAACTGTCAAAAATCATCACTTCGTGAATAGCCCAACAAAAACCAAGCGCTGCCAGTCTGCAGTTTTGTTTCTATTAGTTGTTCTCCTCAAATTTTCTCTGGCTTTGGTTAGACTAGTATCCAAAATTTCTTGTGGGTAACTTCTATCTGATAATTTGCCTCTCATTTTATCTAGATCCTGTTCTAATTGGGCTGGCTCATTTGTGATCCGATGTACCCTAGTAAATTGGCTAGTGGGAATGGATTTCTTCACCGCTGCTGGATGAAAGCTTCTATATGATAGTAACTGGTTACGATCTGTTGGTTTGGTGAATATTTAAGTTGCAAACTTATCTTGTGCCCGTATTACTGTGACATCTAGAAAAACAATTTCCTTTAGACTAGCATTCATGGTAAATTTTATATTTAGGCATGCAAGGAAGCCAAGTCTCCCTGACATAGGAGGAACACGTCATCAATTTTCCACCATTGGTATAGACGTGTCCCTCCTCAAACCAACTCATGAATGAGTTGGCATATGCCGGGGCCACGTTGGATCCCATGGCCGTCCCCCGGAGTTGCAAGTAGAATGGTTCCCGAAATCTGAAATAGTTTCTATGTAGCATAAAGCTTAATATCTCCAGGAAAAAATAATCTCTTTGGGGCTATATAGGTTACTTTGTTGCAACAAAATTTCCATAGCATGTAAACATTGGGTGTGGGGTATGGACGTGTACGGGCTTGAGACATCTAGTGTGGCAAGCCAGACCTGTCCATTAACCTCACCCAGTGTTTTAAGTTTGAGTAAAAAATCAGAAGTATCCCTTACATAGGATTTTGTTGTTTGAATCAAATGGCTAAGAATTTTATCCAACATTTCAGCAGCTTTACTGGTTAATGACCCAATACCGGCTACAATTGGCCTGCCCGGTGGATTAATGAATCTTAGGTAGGACATATATGAGGGAGATGATGGGATATTCCACCCACATATATATCCTAGTGGATTCTGTAATGACACCCTATTCGTGGGCTTGTTTTAACATCAATGAAATTCACCCTTAAATAAATAAATGAATTATACAAATATATATAAATAAAATCATGTATATATGAGCTGTAACTGCATGGATGTGACCCTGAAGAAGCAATACTATATTCACATACCCACAGTGACCTGTAGCGCATCCAATGCAAAGTTCAACATGCACTGGTAAAAGCTCAAAAAAAAGTTACATTCTGGAAAGCGAGAGTGTGGTCAAGCTCTTACCATGTGGAAAACTGTTTTGATGTAATCCCATCATCATTTTTGCCCATTCAAGTCTCTTTTGCAAGAGGCACTAACAATATACAGAGAACCCTACCCAGAATAATCTTGCCACCAAATGCAACCCTCTCAGACCTTAAACTTAAACATAGTTTGGGCCCAGGTCAGATCACTTTACTTATATGGGGATGGGGACCGTGAGAAAGGTTTCAAGTAAAAGAATTGAGCACTCTCATTTTTTTTTACTTTATAAACATACATCCAGCTACTTAACTAGTATCATCTATGATGTGCCATATAGTCATTCTGCAGCTAAGCCATGCTCCTATACTGGCCATTAGCAAAGATAAGGCTTTGAACATCCATGAGTATGAATGGTATAATGCATTTAAGCAATACAAAGACACATAGAAAGGTACTGACTAGATGGACCATGAACTGATTTCACTACTCGTTCACACAGGGAAAGCCATGCTCAAGCTCTGCTTGTTCAGTCTGCAAGCTGTGCTTTTTCTACAACTACTCATGCTAGGGAGGCCATGCCAAGGCCATACTAACTTGACTTGCGTGGTTTGGGTTTGGGTGGAGGTGGGGGGGCCACTTTCTTGGCTTTATCAGGTGTTGGGGTGACAATTGCCTGAGGGGTGATCTGCAGGGGAGGTGTGCTGGGAGCCTGAGGCAACACTACAGCTAATGGAGAAGCAAAAAGACATGGGGAAATACAGTTAAATAAGCAAAGGCAGAGTTATGCATTAATGCACGGTCAGAACGTTTTGCACTAAAACCCGTTCTGCTGTATATTTCCAAGCAGAAAAGAAGTGGATGCATTGTATTACAGTTTACGACAATCACACAATCACTACTTTAATACTAAGCAGTTGCACACATAAGTACACACACATATACATATTTCCTACCAAAATACAGTATAACAGCTGAATACTTACATCGCACGTGCTTTGTAAGTTAGAACACATTAATGAACACATTTGTTGTTAGAAACAACATACAAAACTGGACAGAAACAATTAGTAGGAGAAACACAGCAATATGAAATATATACACAGGATCTGCCAAAATCTATAAAAAATAGTATAGTAAAGCAGGTATTGCATAAATGAAGGATCTGTGTTAAGTAATTGTGTTACTGTTGTTGCACAAACTCTGTAATGTCACTGCCACTGCCACTGTTCTAATCTTCATCTATTAACCAGGACAAGAGTATCTGACAAATAAAGGGTAGGGTTGGGTTCCCAGTCCCTGTTTGATCAGATGATTTTAGACATGCAATTGAACACACCTAGGAAGGTATGTTCAACATGGATTGACTGCCTCCCCACAAACCCAAACCTATACAATTATAATTATTATTATTATTATTATTAATTATTATTATATACAATTATAATGATATAATAGCTGAGAAAGTAAGAAAGTGGGTGTTGAAAAAAGACAAATTTTTCACATGAAATGACATATGTACCTAAAATGTTAAGAGCAGCTAGAGAAACAAACATCACAATGTATGAACAGATAAGACACTTGAGAAGCCAAAAGATGCCATTCAAAGTAGTGGTAAAGGTATTTGAAAACATTGTCTGTGTAGAAGCAAAAGCACTATGAACAAGAGGGGGAAGGGGTAAAGTGCAAATGCAGTTACCTTCTGAGATATTGACAACATATGGGCATTTGGGGATTTGAGAACCAGCAAAAGTAATGAATACTTTGTGGGGTCCCTCCATGTTGGGACGATATGTGCAGCGATATGTATTGTCTCCTTTATCTTCTAAAATGACTTCTACTGTATCTTGACAGTTCTGTGGGTCTACAATGATTACACCAACATCGCCAGACCCAGCACCTGGAAAGCACAGGAGAAACCCATAATTATCTCAAATCTTTATTAAGACACATGCATAATGCAAATGGAGCTTATTTAGTGATTCTGTCATTTTAAAATATGTTACCTGCAGTGTAGATATCAAAATATGTTGGTTTATTGGCAACATTTCCAACAGGCTCTAGTCCAGGTCCTCGTGCTGTAACCTTATTAGCATCTCCCAATGCCATGGCAACATTAACATTAAATGGACTTTTGTTGATATTCTGACCAGCAAACAGCACAGTAACCTATAGTAGCAAAGTCAAAGGTCAATAAAGATGGATACCAGCAGATTTGTGGATTCTAATAAATTGGTGAATAATAATCCAGAAACATTATACTGTTCTAGCTTTACAGACATTGACGTATTACACCATGCTGTATGTTAAGATGCTAGTGTTGTCTTCCCACCACTTCTTTAAATAAGTGTAACAGACGTTAAAATGATAAACTGGCATTTCATCCAGGCTGATTTTCTTACCTTATGGAGTCCAGCGACCTTTGGAACATAGCTTACTGAGTAGGTTCTGTTCTTGTCATTGTTGGGAATAACTTTGGCCTAACAATGAAATATGGATCATTAATACTTGGCCTACTGTATCTTTATTATATAACATAGGGACCAGATGGTGCCCTCAAGGGATATTTCTGGGGGTTTGTATGTACTCTTGTACTTTCCCCTTTCTCGATTCCAACTTTTCCCTACGTCCCTAGCAAAGTAAATTAGAAACACACTCAACAAAATATTGGCCAACTCTAATCTAAGCTATGAGTGTTGATAAGAAATAATGAAATCAAAATGCAGCTGGAGACACAGATAAATATTTTCTAACAACATTAAACACTATAATAGCATCATAGCGAACTTGCCTCTTCATTGTGTCCTTCGGGATCTTCCACAAACACTAAGACCTCTCCCAAACCAGCATCTATGGTCTCTACTGTAAAGTAGGCAGGTTTCAGAACTATGTTTCCATGAGGCTCAATACCTGTAGAAGAAGTTAAATAACACTGCAATTAAGCAAAGGCCACTGCTGATTTAAACACTGGTTTTCAAAGACTGAAAAAGAGAAAAGTTATATAGCTAACCAATGGGCAAAAAATGCAGTGAAAGTATGGACATTGCTCATGCTACATGTATAGCATATAACATTACAATCAGCTCTGTTAATATTAATATTAACACCCACAATAAGAATATTAATATTAACAGTGGTTTTGGTCAAGATTTTAAAGTAATGAAAATATAATGTGCTGTTCACTGGCATAACTATAGAGAAAGCAGACCCCCCTGGTCGCGGGGGGGAGGGAAGGGAAAAGGGGGGCCCGGACCTAAGGGTCTGTTTCCTCTATAGTACTGAAAGTCCCCTTTCTTTTTCTTTAACGTGACATGCTCACGCTTCAGTGAGCGATCACGTGAGTGGTGGGGTGGGGGGAGTGTCCCCATGCGCTGTTGTTATGCCCCTGGTCCTGTTGCCTTGCACTGGTACAGTGTTTGCTTCAGAAAGACTACTATAGTTTATACCAACAAACTTCTGTGTAGCCATGGGGGCAGCCATTCAAAGCTGAAAAAGCCACCGGATAAACAGCTGATAGTAGATAAGCTCTGAAATATACAATGGTATTCTTCAAAACTTATCTGTTATTTACTGTGTATCCTGTGCTTGAATGGCTGCCCCATGGCTACACAGTAGCTTGTTTATATAAACTATAGTTGGGTTTCTGAAGCAAACACACCTGTTTTACTAGTGCAGGGCAACAGTATATTATAATGTCATTCCTTAAAAGACGACCTGCCACCCCAGGAAATAAATCCAAATCATATATTATCATGTTAGTCAAACAAGATAAAATTTATTCGCACTACATACATTATTTCAGTCTTGTTCCCTTTAATCTGGAAATGTACAATCACAGCAAGCAGGCAGGTGCCTTTTTTTTTTTATAAACACTGTTATTAGGCAAGCTTTGCATTATCCCAAAATCTTGTTTATGTGCTAGAATAGGGGACTTGATGCACATGCCCATGCACTGGTTACAGAATTAGATGGTAAGGAATGAGTGGGAATGTGGGGAGTGCAGTGATATCTAGGAAAGGCATAGAGGTGGGGCAGGCAAAACATGATTGACTGCTGAGATATTTAAATGCATTTATAACAGGTACGGATGCTTTAATAAAAAAATTAATTTTGGTTTTATGTTTAATTTGAAAAGGACTTTTATTATACAGCTTTTTATGCCTCGGTGACAGGTCCTCTTTAAAACACTTTCATTTTTTGGTGTTACTGTTCCTTTAGTAATAACAATCCTTCTAGTAATCTATGTTTTATGCATGGGGCATGAGATTACATTCTAGTTATCACTTTTAAGCAATGTTATCAGCATAAAGACTTTCATGGATGGAACCAACAGAGAACTCCATATGTGCAACTGATACGTCTAGTGTATTTACTACAGAAGGTGAGTATTTGGTTAATGTTTTTACAAGACATCATTACTCCAATAAAAGTTTCCCCAAGTGAGCTGACTTTCAACAACCATATGATAGATCAAGTTCGGAATAGGAATACAGCTGGAAGCTTCCAGCGAAAAAGGTGAAATGCTTCCAGCATTTTTAAATTCATACTTAGATTATTCCTATTACATATGTCTTGATTCTACTTCTGTTATAATGCTCTGAAATATTTTACTGATGGCAAATATTTCTGCATAACTGTATGGTGAATAAGTTCTCATCCTCCCTTTTTTTGGGAAAAAATACAAGGTCCTTGAGCAGTTATGTTTTAGCCATGACTGTCTTCTTATAGTCCACATTTGGGAATTTTGGCAGTGGGCTGCAGAACAACATAAATGTCTTAATCCTGCCAAATGGAGATGGCGCAGAGAAGATTGAGTCTATGAGGTCACCCAAACATCATGATACTTTGGGAACGCCAGCAATAAGGGAACTGCGGGGGCTTCCTAGGCTAAAAAATTAGTAACCCCTTCAGGGCTGACCTAAAAGGGTATATATTATAGCCACTTTACAGTTAGCGTAAATGCTCCCCCATGATAAGGTAAAAACCCCTATGATAGTTATGTTATCCTGTAAAATCAATTATCCATTTTTGAGGCAACGAAACGTAGTTCCCATACCTGGTCCATAAGCAGTTGCTTTCTTGGGGTGTAACTGTTTAGATCGAAGTGGTGCTCCTGGTTTCAATTTGGCTTTAGGAAACTGAGATAAGTAAGTCATCACTGAATGTTCATCCACGTTGGGATCCACAATTTCCTCTGGAGCAATGACCTGGGGTAGGAAAAGGTTCCAAATTATACTACTGTCTGGAAAAGTTAGTAATATATGTATCAACGGTCTACAACATTACTATTGCTTTCTGTGAGCTGGTGTTTTGTAGCAGCAATGGTTGTACTATGGTTGCATTGGTTCTTTTAGGCAAGTATAGTTACCAAAATGTTCTTTTTGGCTGCAAAAACACTACAATCATTTATCTGCAAGTTTATTCCCACTCATTCTTACCTGTGGTACTCCCAACCAATCATCTGCCTGCTGCATGGCCTCTCTTGCATTCTCCACAGGCTGGTTGGGATCCCAAGCCTCCCAGTCCGGACAGAGACCTGTGATAAAAATCAAAAACAATAGTCATGCATCTGTAAGATCTAAAAATGAGATCTTAATGACAATGCAGAGGGAGTTCGGGGATCCTGGACCAGTACTAAGATTAAAAAACATGCAATATGTTTTTATTAATAATAATATTTGAATTTAGTGGTTTCCATAGAAAGAAAAATATTGGTTAAGTGGATGTACAAAATTCTTGTACTCTCTTTACAGATTGTATAGCATGAATTCAGCTAAATGTGGGTAATGTGGTATCTCAGTGGGTAGCACTTCTGCCTTGCAATGCTGGGGGTATTCTGGCCCAGGTACTATCTGCATGGAGTTTGTATGCTCTCTCTATGGGTTTCTTCCAGGCATTCCCTCACATACACTGAAAAACAGGCAGGTTAATTGGCTCCTTATCAAATAGGGACCTTAGATTGTATACTCCACTGGGACAGTGAATGATGTGTATTCTCTGTATAGTGCTTGGTAAATATGTCAGCATTAGAAAATAAACAAAAATTATATTATTATAAGATATTATTATTATTATTATTATTATTAATAAGTATTGCTGTCCTACCATCTGATTTTGCAAATAACTCCAAGGATCCTGAAACAGCTTTTAACTGCTACTGGATGTTGAGAGTTGTAGTTTGTGAATAGATGAAAAGACACGTTGTATACAGGTATAGCTGGCAAAATATGGTCTATTTTCTATTTTATGCATAATTATCATATATCATATAATTACATATATTTGAGTCTTGGAAGTATTCTGCTGTCATCAAGTATAAGTTAGGTATACTCTCAGCTTGTTGCCTTATTTGTGATTTCAGAGTTGTCTCCCAAGCTCTCTCCCTCTCTCTCAGACAGCTAAGCTGGATAATGTTACAGATGCATTTTATCCTTGTCATTGAATCGAGCAGGCAGCAGCACAAATTAACACTGGGAATTACTATATGCGTCTGAATAAAATCAACTGGAGCTATGCTCCTATAACTGCTTGTGCTCCTTCCAGCAAGCATAATGTAAGATTTTAGCAATCAATAAAAGCCACTTTGCCTTATTTGGAAATAATGCAGGAACAGCAAATAAAAGTATGGCAAGGGCCACTGTGATTAAAAATGGGATCATTTACAGTAGAAGGTATTCTCTATACGGTTACAGTTGATTATATAAAAGGGAATGTAGATGTTTGTGCAGGGCTTATCATAATGTGTATTTGATTGGCTAATTACTGGTGCCAAAACCTATTGTTCTATATGTACAGGGTGTCAGTTAATGCATTTTATTGTTTCGTGGGCTGCCAAAGGTTGGTGTATCCTATACTAGCATAAAGAATATCCCAATCTTGGGCTGCCGAGGAACAATATAAGTATCTCAAAAACCAATGAATAGCAGATTGGAACTTCTACATATTCTGTCCATATATAAAGTTGTAGCAATATCTTTATCTATGTATCAATTATATTTTTTGTGACAAGGAAACGTGTTTCTTTTCATACATCCAATTATATTTTCATGATATTGTGCAAGTTACTGGGAAGTGAAATGTCCCCCCAAATGTACATAAAGGAATAATAACAGTCTAGGCTTGTTTCTGAAAAGGTTGTCACTTGGGTGTACATTTTCTGTTCGCATGGCTAGAGTTGAACTGGTTTTGTAGATGGAGCTCTTTGTATATGAATGAATAAACTGGACACTGAGATAAATCAGGAGCATATGTGGGGGCTGCCAGCTGTTCTTAGCCTCTGAGGAGGGGGATTGACTCACTCCCCTGGGTGTCTCTGGATATTTCTGTCTATGATCTAATAGCTGGATACTGATCACAGAACCTTTAGCTGATTTTGAGTAGTAATGTGTGTTCTAGACAATTGTTATTAACCTTTTGGTTTCTGAAAACAATATTTCCATAAGAACAATGTCTAAAAACGTTATATATGGCATAATAACATACTCTCCAGCACTGCCCTTTAAATACATACACTAATAATTCATTTATTTGAAGGGGAATGTTGGATGGATCAGTCCAACTGGAGATTTTCGCATTCCTCGTGCTGCATTTCAAACAATTTATAGAGCAATGCTGACAAGTATGATACAATCAGGTGGTGCAAATTAAATATATATCCATATATGATATGCCTTGACCTCATTTGAACAATCTATCTGTTTCCATCCTAAGAAATCCAATGCTCTAAATGCTAATTTCCAGGCTTGAACGAAGGAACCTTTGCATTCATTTTCTACAGTGGCAAACAATTTATGTATATGCTTTTTGTTTGCATAGCATATCAAATTTTCCTCTTATAGCAAAGTATGACTGTAAGTATGAGTCTAATCTAGTGTCCATGTAATTGGAGTTAAATATTTCATTGGCAGTTGCAAGTATTAGCTAGACAGTCCTTTGCTGATAAGCTGAGCAATGTGTGCCATCTATGGGCAAGTTCATTGGCACAGGAAAGAGAAATGTATGCACATACTTTGGCTTGAATTTCAGCTGTTAGCTGCAAAGACTATCCCAGATATAAACAGCTGAAATTCCACCCAAAGCTTGGGAATCCATCTTTCTTTGCTCCTTCACTATTTTTATCAGATCTCAGCAGGAATATCAAGGGATATTTAGGGGCAGATTTACTAATGTTCGAGTGTTAAAAAAGTTTGAATTTCGAAGTAATTTTTTGAATACTTCGTCCATCGAAAAGGATACTACGACTTCGGATTTACTTCGACTTTGTTTCGAAGTAAAAATCGTTCGAATATTCGACTATTCGATAATCGAAGTACTGTCTCTTTAAAAAAACGTTGACTGCAATACTTCGCCAAATTAAACCTGCCGAAGTGCTATGTTAGCCTATGGGGACCTTCTACAACCATTTTCCAAGTCTTTGAATATCGAACGAAAATCCTTTGATCATACTCTAAAATCGTTTGAATCGTTCGATTCAAAGAATTTAATTGTTCGATCGAACGATTTTCCTTCGATCGTTCAAATGCTAAATTCGGTGAAAAATCCTTCGACTTCGATATTCGAAGTCGAAGGATTTCAATTCGAGGGTCGAATTTCGAAGTATTTTTAACTTCGAAATTGGACCCTTAGTAAATCTGCCCCTTAGTGTGTAAGCTCTTTTCTGGCAGGACCCTCTTTACCTCTTGTACTTGTTATTGGTTGAGGTTTTTGGAATCTTGCATGTCAGCCTGTACAACCATTTATTGTAGAGTGCTGTAGAATATGTTGGCGTTTTACAAATATGTGTTATTAATATTAATAGAGCATTCTTATGTGTTACAGCTTGACTGAGTGACAGAAGTCCGACTTCCTTTCAAGTCAAAGAGACTAGTAACCTATAGCAAATACATGGCACATTCCTAGGGCCATGTAGATTTGCTTTATTAAAATATATTTATATGGATTTTGGTATAAATAAGGATTCCAAAGCTTTGACATCATACTTTTCTTTATAATAACAACAAAAATGTAGCTTCCAGATCATAATTCATGCCCCATGTTGTAGTTGCTTTCGTCAAAATGGAGAGAGGCAGAATTGAAAACAAAGTATACAACAAACACCAATTACAAATGTAATAAAAGTTCTTTAAAAGGACAGTATGGTTAATGAATATGCTTAGCACTGGGAAAAAAACGAATGCATAGTTCCTGGAACATAAGGACCCATATCTTTTGTTCCAGTCACATGATGATAGTTCACTGTAACCTAAACAATATCAGTTATACCACAACCATTCAGCCTAATAATGTGGTTACACAAGTAAAGTGGAGTATTTAAGATAACAAAATCAAGTGATCATTTCCCTTTACCTTTTAAATGTACAATATACTTGGAAACAATAATATGTGATGCTACTAACTGATTTTTCCTAACTAGCTGTTACAATCACTGCTAAATTAGAAGGGGTTAGAATGAAATATTTTCCCTTATACAACTAGTAAAAGTGGCAAAATCTTTAAGAATATTTGCAGTGCAGAATAGTACTACAGACAGCACATTTAAGAGCTCAATCTTGGGCAAATTTGCACATGGGCAGTAACCCCTAACAACCAATCAGTTATTAAATTATTTTAGCAAGTTGCAGTTAGAACAATACAACCAACATTCCATTGGTTTCCATAGGTTACTGCCTAGCTTAAAGGAAAACTATACCCCCAAAATGAACACTTAAGCAACAGATAGTTCATATCATATTAAGTGGCATATTAAAGAATCTTACCAAACTGGAATATATATTTCAGTAAATCTTGCCCTTTTACTTCTCTTGCCTTGAGCCACCATTTCGTGATGGTCTGTGTGCTGCCTCAGATCACCTGACCAGAAATACTACAACTCTAACTGTAACAGGAAGAAGTGTGGAAGCAAAAGACACAACTCTGTCTGTTAATTGGCTAATGTGACCTAATATGTATGGTTTGTTGGTATGTTTGTGAGTACAGTGAATCCTACGATCCCAGGGGGCGGCTCTTATTTTTTAAAATGGCAATTTTCCATTTATGATTACCCAATGGCACATACTACTAGAAAAGTATATTATTATGAAAATGGTTTATTTACATGAAGCAGGATTTTACATATGAGCTGTTTTATGCAATATCTTTTTATAGAGACCTACATTGTTTGGGGGGTATAGTTTTCCTTTAACTAGTGTTGATATATGAGTCCCAGTCTTCAGATACACTCCCTAAATCTCTAAATCTTGGTGTAATGAGGCGTATTTAGTAACATCAGCAAAATATGCTTATTAGAGGCAGTGTTAGGGTGTGGGAGACACTAACCTGGGGCACAGTTGTCCACAAGAGCTCCCAAAGCTTTGCCATCCTTCCAGTCACGGTGGAAATTGGTGATTGGAAGCTCTGGTACTTTGTTTTGTATCCAACCCAAAAGCCTCTGCTTTGGAGTCTGCTTCTTTGCATCTTCTTCATCCTCATCCTCCCACATTGGCATAGAAATAGAGTAGTGCAGGATAAGTGTCCAGATTAGACCCAGGATCAGTTTTAGGTTCCCATCTACAATGGCTTTTGAATCTGCAGAATAAAATGTTTATCAACCTCTGAACCATACTGATAATCAAGGTATAATGAAAAAGGGCAAAATGAGAAATGAAAACTATAATTAAAACAGGGACATCTGAAATACACATACGGTATCCAATAAAATGCAGCAATACATGCATACATTCATAAAATAGTCTGCACTTTCTTAAAGCTGTACACTTCCAATGTTATTATTTTTTTAGAGGGCTGTTATTAAAATGTCTTCAATCAGTGAAAAAATATATCTCATAACTTTATACCAGTCCAACTCTAAAATTACCTGGGATATACAGAGCAATTTGTGATAGGAACAAACGGTACACCAAAAAAATGAAAGTGTTTTAAAGGAATGACAGTATAATGTACAGAAATAAAGCTATAGTTTATACAAACAAGCTGCTGTTTAGCCTTGGGGCATTCAAGCACAGGATACACAGTAGATAACAGATATGTTCTGAAGAATCCCATTGTGTACAGAGCTTATCTAATTTCAGCTGTTTATCCTGTGGCTGTTCTTCTTTTTCAGCATTCAATGGCTGCCCATAGCTTATCTATCATCTCCTTTGAATGGCTGCCCCCATGGCTACACTGCAGCTTGTTTATATAAACTATATTAGTGTTTCTGAATCAAACACACCAGTTATACCAGTGCAACACAACAGTACATTATATTTTCATTACTTTAAAACACTTTTATTTTTTCATGTTACTGTTCCTTTAAACTCAGGTGGTCTCCAACAAAAGACTTGCTTCTTATTACTCTCACAAATATATATATATATATATATATATATATATATATATATATATATATATATATATATATATATATATGAGTATATATATAGCATTATGGCAGTTGCCAGTCAGCAAAATAATCTACTAAAGTACATCAACAAAGGTTTTGGGCGCAACTGAATGACTGAAGAAAGAAACACAATCCTGATGCAATGCATCCCATTAAGAATCAGTGGTTCAGTCACTGGTCCTATCATTTTTACACCATCTGTGCTCAAACAAGGGTGATCCTGAAACCCAGACACTGAAAACTGATGGAAATTCCACTGATATGGAGACTGGCTTTCCGGTTCCTTAGAAAAGGAATGGACATATGGCATGTCTGTTCCATGACACACACAGAAAAAAACCAAAATTTGCTGTATGGCAAGTTATGATAAAGTAGTGAAGTTTAAATACAGACAGGATGCCATTAGGCCATTGCTGCTAACTGTGGTTTATTTAAATGCTCAGCTATAGACAGGAGGGTCATACCCCCAAATGAGTAATGGTGCATAAGCCAAACATTAAACATGCGTCTGGCACAGATGGTTTACTTATCTATACAACCATGTAGTTACAGAACTACACCAGTACGTCTAGGAAAGCATGCTTAGAGCTGGTACATTCTTTTCCTTGCTAGTTACCCAGCACTTAGGGCCAGTAGCCCTTGATCAGTGGAAGGGTGGCGACCCAGAGGGGAAGAGGCTTTTCAAAGCTTCTTCTTTGTTAGAACAACTGTAAAATAACATTGAAGTGTAAATGTGCTCAAGTATTTTGTGTGCTTTGCTTTTCCCAATAGAAGTTTTATTTCTATTTTAATACTGAAACTATTTATTGTGCCAGGCAAGATAGAGATTTAATGCAAACTGTGCAAGTACATGTTTCAAGATGTTCAAGAGACAAAAAAAAAATGTGTGATATCTCTATGATTTATGTACTTAAGGATAGGGCAGAGCAAATAATCTAAGCAAGTGCTTAGTTAGTTAGCAAGAATATAATATGCTCACTAAAAAAAGCAATTAAGAGCCAATAGAAGAGAAAAACTGCAGTTGTTCTGTCTCTATTTTGGCCTTCAAGCACAACAACATTTGGTAGTTGGCAAAACAAATTAGGTCTGGTTTGAAATCTTCCCCGTGAACTAAATATAGGGTTTGCTTTGAGGTATTGCATTGTTTGAGACTCACTTTATAATAACCCTCAAGTAGATATATTATAATATATGCAATCACCCAATTACATTTACCTATGCACACATCTGTTTCACTATATATCTGCAGACAAGCTCTCTGGACATGTGCACAATCGTGACAACAATTACTATGAGTCATACATCCTCTCTGTTCCATTGGATTCTCATTCTTTCCATAATATAAAACAAAGGCAGTGAGATATGCACTGGAAAGGAGCAAGTGTTGTTGCTGGCAATCTGTGTCATCTGTAGTTAGGATTCCTTTAGAAACACACAGTGATTCTGTCTATTTCTCACCTTCTGCCATGTTTTCTCACTGTCAATATAGAGCAGAACTAATGCAACAGACCTCAGCAAATAATAATTGGTTGATCCCTTACTTATATCTTTACATCAGATGGCACACAGTATGTTAAAAGTACAGTAAGATTTATACTGATTGAGCTACAAATAGGATAAAGCTGTCCATATACTGTAATATCTGCTACTGTGGCAAGATCCCGGGACAATGATTAAATCATACAGCTGCTCTACGGAGACCTGTCATTCAAAAATCACATTATTGCACTGATTTGGTCTTCATACCACAGGATTTTTAAAGCTGCAATGATAAATATCTGCCCGATTTCTAATAAAGACTGATAAATTGCCAGTATTTTATTATTGGATACTATTTAGACATTATGCAACATTGTGGGGCCCATTTACTTAGCTCGAGTGAAGGAATAGAATAAAAAAAACTTCGAATTTCGAATGATTTTTTTGGCTACTTCGACCATCGAATTGGCTACTTCGAGTACGACTTCGACTTCGAATCGAATGATTCAAACTAAAAATCGTTCGACTATTCGACCATTCGATAGTCAAAATACTGTCTCCTTAAAAAAAACTTCGACCCCCTACTTCGCGACCTAAAACCTACCATGTTAGCCTATGGGGAAGGTCCCCATAGGCTTTCTATAAATTTTTTGGTCGAAGAAAAATCGTTCAATCGATTTGAAGGATTCGAACGATTCGAAGGATTTCATAATTCAAACGGTTTTTCGTTCGATCGTTGTATCGAAATATTTGAGGTAAATCCTTCGACTTCGATATTCGAAGTCGAAGGATTTACATTCGGCAGTCGAATATCGAGGGTTAATTAACCCCCGATATTCGACCCTATATAAATCTGCCCCTGAATGTACACTGTTTTAAATGTTATTTATTGTTGCCTTTTATGTATTATATTGCAATGTTTCACTTTTTAATAGCCATGTTTAATTACTGGGTTTAAATTTAAGTGTTCACCCAGAATGCTTTGGGCTTAATTGGACTTAAGATCACAACTGGTATAAATGAGGATCAAATTGATAAAGGGTTTTGACCCGAAACATGTCAACATGTTAACCACAACCTGGAATACATTTTTGCAGTGATCTAATCTGCTGGAGTTCTCCTTCCATTTTCTGTTTTTGTTTACTGATGAAGTGGATTTGCAAGCACACTGCAACTACATGGAAGCTGAACATAACATTTAAGTCGAATTGTACAGACTGTTTTTGAAGTTGCCAGTTTTGTTGGAGAGCAAAAATCTGCATCTTTTATTTGTGCATGGCCAACAAATAAAGACAATTTTCTGGATCAGAAATCTTTATTTGCGTTAATATTCTTGTTCCAGTTAGTGAGGTTAGACATAAACCAAAAGTTCCACTGTAACAGCTTGAGCTGGAAAATGCCATTCTACAGACATCATCATTGACAGATGGAGAGATTCACAGGAGAAAAAACTAGACCATTTGCATTTATTTGTGAAGAAAATATGTACCTGATCCAGATAACAAGAGAAAGACAGCTGTCGTTAATAAGAATGTTGTTCTTACTCCAGATCACACAGCTTTTTGGTTTTCTCAGCTGTCTGCTCCTGGTAGTTCAGAGCCAAATGCTAGGGTGCCTGTGTGTTTTACACCTGTCCTGCTACCAGCCAGGCCCACAGATAAAGAACAAATATGTCTGGGAAATGCAGTAAGGCTGGGATCCCTCTAAGAATTTGTTGTTGTGGCTATTAAACTATTGTGTTCTCTAAGAAACTTTGGCTGTTAAAGGTGATTGGGCTTCCCATTGTGAATAACTAACATTAACAAAAATAATAGTAATAATAAAAATAAGATAAATACAAAGGTACAGGATCTATTATCTTGAGCTGAGATTTTCAAAATAATGGTTATTTCAATAGCTTCTATCACCATACCTTAAATCTACTAAAACATAATAAAACATTTAAATATTCAATAAATCCAATAGGATTATTTTGCAACCAGTATGGTTTTCTGCTGTTAAGTTGGGATCAAGTACAAGGTACTGTTTTAGTATTACAGAGAAAAAGATAATAATTGTAAAAAAAAAAAAAATATTGTTTGCTTATAGCTAAATAGCTTTCTGCGCATTGGTTTAAGGGGTAAGAGAGCCTATACCTTTTTATAAAAGGCACCAAACAATGAGAACTATTATTTGATTTAATGTAATATTAAGTTTATCCTGTACTTTTAACCATGTTTTATTTGAGGCACATGTTTGTATTGCAGTGAGTTTGCTATCAGTCCAGCCATCTTTTATGTCTTTCTTAAACAAAGCTCACCCATCTATTGTGTTCATTGGAAACTAAGTTTCACCCTTTTTAGAATTGGTGATGTATTTTTGAGGTTCAGGAGTGATGGGTCAATGTTTTATGGCATTTTAATTTGCTGGTGACATTGATCTTTTAAAATAATATTGTGACATGATTGAAAGTTGCAGCAGCTACAGAAAAGACATGCATAGTAATACTTCGTAAACATATTGAACACATTGCTACATAAATCCCTGCGCATAAATGATCTATGTAAGGTTTATGCTAAGGACTAGCAAAAGCTGGTTTGCATGATGCAAGCTTTAAATAATGTTTCCCTCTTTGATAAAAAAAAAAAGAAGTAACCACTACTTTCTATGTTGCTATTATTTATGACAGGCGTTGGTAACAATATCAGAAACATATGTAGCTTATCCTTATCTTGATGAAAGTCGAAACAAAAGCCTGAAGTCTAATCTCCACTTAGTGTAAGTAGTCATTAAACAGTTGTGGCAAACGGCAGTAAGAAGTCACAAGGCCAAGTTAAATGACCCTCAATATCCCAAATGTCACAAGGCTGAGTAAAAACCCAATATCACATCAACAACCATGTTTCCAGTATCCTCCTCACTGTTTGTTGGGAGTTAGGCTGTTGTGGTATTCTGGGAGTTGCAGTTAAACAAGATCTAGAGAGCTGCTCTTGAATAATAGAGTAACTAGCAAGAGCAGTTTCCCCAATTATAACTTCCTAGGATAACGAAACACAGCAGGCAGTTTTGATTGACGCCGTGACCTCAGTTTTGAGTCTAATATAAATAGCTGAAGTCATTTTCTGTCAGTTACATTAGTGGCCGGCCTTAGTGAATGAAGGCATGTTATTTTAGGATCAGTTTCTGTGATTCATGTTAAGTGAATCTGACACAAAGTTACTGACTCATTAGGGGTTAAGCTTGCATGTTTTGGGGATAACCTGATATGAATTACTCTCATTCATAAGCTGAATTTCTCTAGAACAGCCAATAAGTAAATTAGAATACCAGTAGGGCATATAGGAAACCTTACAAAATATCCATCAAATGCCTTTTTATCTACAAAAATAAAATTTCACTCAATACACGTTTTAAAAAATTGCTTTCTTTCAATTCACACAGTCAAATAGGGAAAAACTACTGCATAAAGGCATTGGAACGATTTCATTAGACAGTCTTATGTATCTGCATACAGTGTTTGCATTTATTGGTAGCTGCCAAACGACTTCCTTTGTCAAGGTACAATGAAATTTCACCTGCAAAGTCCAATCAAAAACCATATAAAATAATACCATAGTCCGTGTAATGAAAATCCATTTAACATGCTATGGCAGTTGTCATTCAGATTAGATGTGGATGAGATTTCATAGCTCTCAAATACAGTTTTGCATTTGCAGCCTACAAGCTTGTTTCCAGGCAAGCAATATGGCAGCAATGTTATTTATGAATACAAACATGCAGAAACTATTTAACAATTGAAAGAGGACGTTTGTCTCAAAAATAAGCCTCAAGTGAAAACAAAAGGAAGATTTTTATACAAGGGTTTGCTCTACAAACACAAGTATAGCAATGACATATAATAATTAGAAATATGACAGGAATGGCCTGACCACTGCAATGTAAATTGTCAGGCAAAAGAGAAGGGGTTTTGCTGTGAAATCTAGACTTAACTATGTCTGTGGAGGCACAGCTGACTTCAGTGGAAAGAGGCACAGCCACTAAACTTGTCGCAATGGCACTTGTCAGCTGATTCAACAATAAGCAGCTGCAGGAGCACATGTCTGACACTCAGTGCTTGTCCTTCATTTGCACAGCCCCAAACACACTGACACACAGAAAAGGAAAACTGCAGAAAGTGTTAGATACCACTGATCTGCACCCTAGAGCTTTATAACCCACTGTGTGAGAGGAGACGGTTCCTGTGTGTGATCCCAGCATATGTTGCAGTCATTTTCCAGAGCGACACGTGCTGTGGGCCTTTCCCTGCCTGACCTTCCTGAACAAGCAGGGCTATTTGCTGTGTCACTGATACAGGCTATTTTTTGTGCCCTATATAAAAACCTTGTGAGGTGCCTGGTGACAGCTGTGTCCATCTATGCCAGGGCTCAAGAATGGATCCAAGCCAAGCAGCATTCTTGCAGTACTGGAGTAAAACTCAGCAATCTGGCAGCTCTCTGAGGGTTAGCTAGGAGTTGTAAGCCATACCATGCCATTAACTTCAGTGCTGTGTAAAGACAGGCCCCAGTGGCAGTAAATAAGAAAAGATATATTTTCCCCTACATATGCCAAGGATGATAATACATCTGCAATTGTCATGCCAAATAATGCACTACTACATCTGTACACTGCCAAACATTCCATGTGGTATTCATAAACACTGTCATTAAATTGCTTTATGATCTTATTCATAAAAGGCTAATCCAGTTATATAAATTCCATCTGATTTGAGAACTGGACTTGCTGCAAACCATTTACTCCGTCCAGTTGCACATAATTGCATTAAAAATGTATCTTTGCCCTTTGTTGTAAAACACTGTGGAAAATGCCTGTGCTTTATATTCTGTATAAATAAACTCTGTGGCTGCAAAAAGAATGAAATATCAGAATCTTTTGTAAACAAACAAATTAAATACTAGGGTTGACATCTACCCCCGCAGCCTCCAGTTATAATAATACAACCCCCTGCTACCTTGTGCCCTACCACAGTTACCTCTAATCTAAACATTTTGTGAACTGAATACAATGGTATTCACACAGATTGCAGTTGGTCTTCATTTTATATTTAATATGGTTTTTTGTTGCTGAACGTTTATTCTGAAGATCTAAAGTTAGCAACCAGGCAGTGGTTTGAATGGCAGATTGAAGGAAGGAAGATAAATAGAAGTGAGTCTGCATAATTAGATAAAAAAAACAATAACAATCTAGCCTAAGCATAAATATGATCTCTGATTAATGGTCATTGCGGACTTATTTAGAGCTTCTGGTGGTACAAAAACAGACTAGAGACAGTTCAAAAGCTACAAAATATGAAGACTAATTGCAACTTGTATCACAACCCCACTATCAGGCTAAAAGTTAACTTTAAGGTGAATGATGCCTAGGCCGGTCCCGAGAATGTTCTGTATGCAGGCCTACTTCCAAGCTGGATTGGCAGTTATAGAACATATAGCTTTATCAGTGCCACATATCACATTTAGTGAAGTCTAGGCTAAAAACACTAGCAATGTCTATTTATAACTGATCTGCCATCTGTCTGTAAAGCTGCACTGGTATGGTAATCTGTTCATATACTCACTAAATACCTTACCACATATAAGACCCTGTGCAACTTCATTTTTCTTTAAGTGCATATAAATATATTAATATTGTTTATGTTTTTGCTATGATTCTGCTATAAATCCTTCATTTTAGTTCATTCCTCCTTCATGCTCCTTGAGATCGTGCCCTACTCACAAGAGTAGCTGCTAGCTGGGGATACATAAGGGGGTCTTGCTAGTGCTCTCTGTAATTTAATAAAAGGATACTGCATATGTCTATGATAAACAGTGCAGCTCACTTTAGCTTATCTAGCTAAGCTCTGCTTGTTGGCTTCAGTGCCAATGTGCCATAGTCCCAAGATGGAGGCAGAATATCCCACACACACTGGGGACAATTTTCAGTTTATTTATTATAAAAGCAATTACCCTGGTCCCCCCCCCCTTTTTTTTCTTACTTAAATGATGTGACCTTAGTGAATAAAAACTTGAGCACCAGGTCAAATGCATCAAAGATACCTGTGCAGTGTTGGACTGTGACACTGGGGGCCCACCCAAAAACCTTAGACCAGGGGCCCACTCTCAGTACCAATATTCTTCATCTCCTCACTCAACCTCTATTCTCCTAGTCTCTTTTCTTTACATAACATAATCTTTTATTCCATCTATAAAGCCTCTTTGTTCTCATAGAAATAGAAAATGGCCATGAAATAGGCCAAATGTTTAATAGCATGAGGGCCCACTGACACCTGGGCCCACCGTGAGTTTTCAGTGTCATCCAACACTGCCAATGTGCCAATTACTTATACTAAACCAACAGCTTAGGCCCGCAGTAATTTTGCCACATCAATTGCCCTGACATTTGCCTTGCCTATAAAATTAATTGTGATCCATTATGAGCATTTTGTCACCTTTCCTAGCAGCTATTAATAATACAGGTGAGAATGCTCAGACTACCTGTTTCACTCACCTTATTGCATGCAAGAATACAGCCAATAACCAACGCAAGAGGTAAAGAGGGCTCTGCTCAATATTAAAATATTAATATATAACTATGTGTGTATTTAATTCACAGCATGCTTCTTGTCTCTCTTAAATCCAGAAAATATGGCTTTACAGTGTTGTTTGTTTCCCTGCCCCAGTGATCCTGTTATCCGTCAAGCTGTCAGCTCACTATCAGTAATGTGTCTCCTGCTCTGTGTCATACACACCTATCATATCTGCTCACTGCAAGGGACAAGCAGGCATGGCTTATCTAATACCTCATACAGAGAGCCTCTTAATTAATCGCATAAAATGGCAGTTAGGCCTGTGTCACACAAATCAAAAACTTGCTCTTACAAACTTGAGCAATTACTATGGTTTATATATCATAAATGATAGCACTTCATATATAGCACATTAGAGGTATGTGGGTCGAGAAATCCGACCCTAACCCGCCCCCTCCAAAACGCCGGCATGTGGAGCTATGACATGTCAATCTCAGGGAATCCTGCTCGGAAAACCTGGCAGGCGGTTTCTAGCCAAACAGCCCTTCCAAAAACCAGGCTATTTGGGTCAAAAACAGACAGATGGCAACCCTATGCATAATTGTGGTGGCAGTGCAATGGCAACAAGTGCATTGTCCCCTTGCAACTGCAATGATATTGGTATTCTGTGACAATAATGGAAGAAGTAGTTGTGCAGGGCCCCCAACCCCTCTGACATAATCACACCTACCTCACCCCCCAGTAGTTCCGCCACTGCATAAACCCCAAAGTTTGCTACAATTCAAACAACACAGAATTAGTGGCATGTAGTTTATGTTATGCTCAGATCTGAAAGTCACTTTTGTAAACAAGGATTAAAAATTTGAAGGTTTGTAAGTAATAGAATAATTTGTGTAGGGCGGTAGGACATACTTTAATATGATACTTGCCACTCAAGTATAACTGATTCAAGAATACATTGAGCACAATGCTACCTTTAACTGTATGTGATATTATGCATTTTGACCCTAACCCTAATTATTCTGCATTACATGTGTAGTGTAAAGAACCACGCAGTATGCAGTATAAATATACACTTAAGGACTAATTTTCACCCCCTCTCAAACTTCAAAACTTAAGTGCAGTTCAGAATATCCAGCCTAAGTACAGATGGCTCCAACATTAGGACATTAGGACATTAGGAGATCATTATCTCACTAGTAGATTTGTTAAAATGCTAATGTTAAAATCATTTACATTTAATAGTTAGAAGAAAACAAGGTGCTCCAGAATGAAATATAAAGTGACTCACCAAACAGTTAAAGTGGTCCGGGTGCACCAGCCCCAGATCCCCAGCTTTAGGGAGCGGTACAGCAATGGATATGAAAGCAGAGCTGACTGGCACTCAAATGGATCCACAGGACCAAGGGATTCAGTTAAAAAATAATTTTATTTGTAGAAAAGTTAAAAATATATCTGCATCTCCATCTACCCTACGCGTTTCACACCTTAGTCATGGGCTCTGCTTTAAAAATCATTTAAATGCCACTAATTTATAAGGGAAAGTTCCCAATGTATCCACTCACTGCCAAATTTTCAAACATTTATCAACCTGACCCTTGATTGTACCAGCAGCGTCAGAGTGATGATCATTATAGTCTACTGAAAGGAGTAACTTTAACCACCGATAAGGAACACCCCATGTGCCATTGCCCTAATTTAAATGAAAATACAATGGTAATAATCAATTTAATTTTTTGCTGTGCTCTGCCATTTTCTGTAGCATAAAAATACAGAGCTCATACCATCACCATTATGCCTAATCTTGAGCAGCGCCCTCCCTACATCCTGTATAGATCAATTTTTTGAATGTAAATCTGTATGTTCGATGTATATACCCATCTATTGTACAGAAATGGGTAATACTTTGGTGCTTTATACATTTGTATTACTAAAATGGCTATTAATAATCAATGGTTAAATGGGTTTAGATGAATATATGAAATATATTTAGTAAGTATACTAACAATCAAATTGTATTTTTTCCCACAAATCACAAGAAATGTGTGGTTTTCCTATATTTCTAAAAAGATCTAAAAATTTGATATTTATTAGGTGGAAAAACCTTCGAATGCCTTTAATGCTTTCAGCGCTTTTTTCATTCGTACTTTCTATAATTGGAACTTTTAATAAATTCAATGATAATCTATGGTTTTAGAGTGGGTGAATTTAGTTGTGGTTTCAAAAACCTCAAAAATCATTTGTTGAAAACAAGAATTTTTCCCAATGCCAAGCAGTCAGCTTCAGATGTATTTAGTTACAGTATGCAGTGTTTACTTATTTATTTGTGACCATTATAAGCATATCCAAACAACTTTTTAGCTATAGTTTTCTCTAAAAAAAGAAAACAGGAGATGTGCCCCGCAGTGCTGCATCAGTTCCAGTGAGATTGTACCACATGCCAAGGGTTGTGGAATATGTTGAGTGTTTTGATCAGAGGCAAGCCACATGGGGGTGGAATTTAAGGAATCCACAGCAACTGCTCCTGTTGAATAAACAAGCAACAGGCAGACCATCTGCTGTTAAGGGAGGGGGAACGAGAGCAAAAAAAGGACGAGTTTTATCATTAATGCCCAGTATTCACATGCAGTATGAATCAAATTCGTGGGAGGACATAAAAATAATACAATTTTTAATAAGGATTTTCTCCTGTGGGACAGAAAGTGGAAGTGTAATGTCCAATATTCTTGGATAGACTGACCAAATCTATGAATGTGGCTGAGAACAGATGCATATTGCAGTTTACTATGTATAGTGGGCAGCGATGTACAGAATCGGAATTGGCGATGGAACACCGGGTAAAAACCCAGTGGGCCCCGCCAACCCAGACCAGCACTGCCTCCCTGCCCTTAATCTTGCCCCCCTTGGCCCCGATCGCACCACAACTACAGGACAGGTACACGTGGGGGCTCAGAGGGGTGTTATGACTGAGGTGGGGGGGCTGTAGAGGGGTTGTAGTGGAGGCAGGGGGGCCCCTGTGTTGGAAGCTCTCGTGGGCTTTCATTCCACCAGTCATTTAACCAGTCAGACTATCATGTAAACTGTCATTGGCAAGTTGGGTTCCTTCATGTATTAAATCAATACTTGTGCTGCAAAGTCCTTCTTCCATATTTATAAAAGTAACACTTGATTACTATGGAATATATATATATATATATATATATATATATATATATATAAATATACTAAATATGGTATTGTATGCTATCTGGCAGCACAATAATGGCAAGAATTTATTTTGTTGTAAAATTTTCTCAAGAGCAGAGAGTTCCAGCTGCTCTGTGTTACAGAAGGATTTGCAGATGGGGTAAACTTTATGTCAGCATTTGGATGTTATAGCTCACCATGTATTCCATTTACATGGAATATTATCTCTTTTGCCACTGAAATAAATTCAAGCATGTTGTGATGTCAAAACAAAGTCTGCTCCAAGTGTACCTATAAAGCTCTGTAGAAATGTAATAAAAGATGCAAAGTTTGCAATAGGAATAGTCACCTAGAGCAACCAATCAGTAGTAAGCATTTACTGGTCACCTGTTTTAAAGCAAGCATCTTATTGGAGCTATGTATACAGCACCTGGGTATATTATGCTTTTAAATCTTCCTCATATGACAGTTTTGCTTACATTTTAAAAGGGGACATTCACCTTTTGAAAACATCAGTCCTGCTGCCTGTCACCATTTTACTCTATTGCTTATAGCAATTCATATTTTTGTTTGTGCAAAAACGTTGAACACAAGGGTTTAAAACCCCTCGCATAAATGGATGTCTTCCTAATGCTATGGTTCTTATGTTTTATCAGTACATATAGTAATAAACATTTGCAGATCGTCACCAAGTAAAAGAGGGGAAATGAAGGTTCCCTCTGGTTTGCATAAGCAGATCAATTCTCACACTGCCTCAAGCATTGGGATATCTCATAGCAGGTGTGATACAAATTTCACATAACTTTGAAACTGTAAATATATTAGTTGTGAGAGCATTTATATAAAGCTATATAAATTCAGTCCAGTATTTATCATCATAGGATCCACCCAAGCCCTCGGGGAAGCAAGACTGAAGGCAGTAAAATCTTGGCAGATCTCTGCCTTTTGTGGGGTGCAAGCAGCAGGGGTGACCTCCCTGAAGATTTATCCCTTTGCTTCGGAAGGGATTGTACCTGTGATAAAGTATGTATAACAGGGCAAGGCGGAATCAGTGGCATTTTATATCAGCTGCACACTGCAGTCTCCAGTTGTATCGAATCTGCAACTCCCATAGTTCCAACAGTGGGATTTTATGACAAAAGCTGTTCTGTGTTTATCCTGTGTGTATCTTTTAAATTGCCATGTGGCATAATGCACAAAAGGCAATTTAACTGGAATACAGGATAAAACATTTGTGTGAAGATGTACTAACAAAACGAGATCCCTCTGACCATGGGAGGTTCATCTTTTATTTGTGTGGCTGATTTCCGAATACTGTAAATTTACCCATAGCAACCAATCAGACTTTTGCTTGAAATTTCTAACTTGTAGTAGCTTTGTTCAAAGGTAATTGCTCACTGGTTGCTACTATGTTAATAAATATATATAAATAAAATAAATAATAAAAATAAATAAATCTGATGTGCCTTTGGTTCAAACAACCATGGAAAGAAGCCTAAGGATGAAATGTTATATATAAACTAATGGTCGTTTCCACTTTTTATCCTCATCCGTTTCTAATTATCTATACTGACCGTAACAAACAAGCTTCGGGGCCAAGTATAAAAAATAATAATAATAAATAAATCCAAGTTTGATTTCTAGGGTCACCGACTAGCAACCAGAATAGAATATAAAGTCAAATAATTAAAAAAACAAGCACAAGCAAAAAAGATATGTAAAATACTATATTACATAGACTATAGGATACTAAAATATAATTGTAACTTCCCCTTTATATTACACGAGACACAGATTTAACAAAAAAATCTAGGTGTGGTGAACTGCACCTCCCATCATTCACACAGGGATTGTAGGTGTTATGATTACACCCAGGGCTTGGGACTTGAAACTATTATTCCCTGTACCAAGCCACTTCTTCTGTTTTCTCTTCCGTACATATAGACTATATGGGATTTTGCTTTGTATGCACTAAGCTTGCTTGAAAAAATATTATTTGGCCTATAGTTTCTTATGATAACACATCAAAATTAAAAGTTTTATTCAGAATAGCAGGTGTGTGCAGGGCCATATTTTTCAAGCAACTTGTATTATTTTGCATCTTATCAAACTGTCCAAGTTCAGCCTGGCCAGTCATTTTGTATGCAGTGTCATTGCATGCCAATTCGACCTTTGTAAGTAGACCCCACTGTTACTTAATATACAGATGAGATCATTTCCCTGTCAATGCTCCTTCCGTTCACATTAGTGAATCTTTTCTTTTTTAAACAAGATTCCTCTAAAAGGTCATTGAAAGGGACAGTAATAATTGAAACAAGTTGTTCTCATGCACCAGCACAAGTATTAAGTGAAAGTCCCATTGGCTGCTAAAATTGTTTATTATGTTATTCATTTTATAAACTTCCCAAGTTAGAAACGTGCCCCACCTAGGAAAGCCTAAAATAGTGATTGGAAAGTTCAGTCAGTTTGGGGTGAACACTTACAGTGACTAGTGTGATTTTAAATGCCCTGTAAGCAAACAGTTATATGAAATCAGACCACATAATGGACCAGAGAATGCGGAAGGGGTTGAGCCAAACAAGTCTCAAACACTCCTGTTACAGATGCACACTCCTCTTTTATATAGAAAGACAGCTCCTACCTTAATAATCCCACCTATATATTTGGAGAAATTATATATTTTTTTACTACCCACTGAGAGCCTTTCTAGATGTAGATAATCCTGACCTGGCCCTTTTTTCTCATATACACTTATAGAATAAGTTGTTAAAGTTGTGGTTCAGCACTTTAGTGAATCATTTATTCAAGGACTTGGATCAATAGTTAAACAGAAAAGGTTTCCAGATGTTGCTCCATATTGTTGAATACATTATCTTATTTCATATGGAAGCTAATAAATTATCTGGACATTAAGCCAGACATTTGACTTGTGATTTTATTCTGAGCACAAATCTTTAAAAGTTTTATCAGAAGGTACATTCTCCAGTCTGAAAACATAATAACCAATATAAAATGAATTTAATATAGCTAAAACTGCCCCCATTGCCTAAATTCCCTATTGGTAAAGAACATTGCAATTAAAAATACCCTTATTCAACAGTCATCATAACCTGCTGCCACAGTCTCACCCACTTTACAGCACTGACTCTTGCTGTAGTCTTTTATTAGTTAATACTGTATACAACTTGTCGCAAGATACTACATTTCCCACAATGCACAGTAAATATGTGCCACGTTGTCAGTAAATATTATGTGCTTTAAAGTCAGTGTGAAATTGTCAAAATTTGAAAAGGGCTATAATCCCACAATGCATTGTAAGGTCTCTAGTGAGTTTACCAGTGAATGAGGTGACAGTGAAAAGGGTTGAAGTGAGCTCATAAATGAGGCAATGACATCTTTAAATTACAGGTAAAGTTTGAAAAAAATATAAAATGATTATTGTAATTTATAACAAGAATAAAAATATAAAAAGTTAGGAATATCCTGTAAATCCTGTAAAATATATGGAACTCCTTGGTGACTTCTAATATCCTTATATTTTACAGTAGGGGTACATTATTGACAATATAAAGAGCTAATTCTAACATGAAAATTTATAGAACTGTAAATCACTGAGTGTATTACACATGTGCTGCAGTGGGGCCACCTCCCATAAAGTAAGTATAGTCCTCACTGGTCCCAACGTCATTCTTAAACGTTATGTTCTTTACCTTAGACATTTCTGGCGAATGTAATACACAAAGTATTACATTCAATTACCTCCAGTAGCAGAACTTTAAAGGAATATATCTACACAGACAAAATTAAATCAAATAAACATTATCAAAGTAAGATAATTTCCCATGTGCATTTAGCACATGTGATACACACTATAAACATAAGTATTATACATATATGTATGCATAGCTGCCCCCCTATAAGTGACTCCCCAAGAACTGACCTATTGACACCAGCTTGATGTGCTCCCGATCCAAGAATTCCAAAGCCACGGACACGTTCTCCAGTTTCATCTGCCTGAAGTTGGGTCTGGAGTGGTACTTTCTGTACATCTTCTTCTGACTAAGCACTTCGAGCAGGGTTATGAGCTTGAGGCCATCACTGAGGTCCTTCTGCAGGTCCCCAATGCGCTTGTTCATGCACTTGATATGCTCATTGCACCACCTGGTGAAGGTGTTCTGTTGGATCTTCTTCCACGGGGCATCTTCTGCCAAGTCCTTCTCTGTGGCGGGCATCTCTTCTGCCTCTTCGCCTTGGTAAAATTGCTGCTGGTCATAATAATCGTTGCTGCTCATGATGACTTTGCTTTGGAAACTTTCTGTTTTTTATAAGGGGATCAGTTAACGAAACAAAAAGGGTGGGAGGAAATCAGAGAAAAAGCGAGCAGGCAACTGCTGGATCCAAAGCCCCAACTCTGTGAAATCAAGCTGAAGCCGCTGTAACTGACCTCAACAATCAAATTAGTTCCCTTATTATTTGTCCACCGCTCGGAAACAGTGAGATGCTTTTTGGCTACAGTTCGATTAACCCTTGCAGGGGCTTCCTCAGTCCCCAGTGTCCTGACTCAGAGCTGCGAGGGAGGAGAGACTTTGACCGAAGTTCCCTTCCCAATGTTTCTTTTTTTCTTCCTGTCTTCTGTTTCCTTTCTGTGAGTCCTTTTTGGGGGTGACTAGGGGGAGCACGGGATAGAAGTGCAGCAGGTCAGGCCTGTTGTTTGTGTTAGAGAGGAAGATGGAAAAAGGAATGAAAGAGATAAAGCAGAGAGGCTGTTCAGTCCTGGGGCTTTCAATCCCACAGCAGAAAGCAGGCAAGAGACAGAGAGAAGTGAGTCTGCAGGTCTTTGGCAACTTGTGTGAAAGTGTGGAGTCCTGCATGGAGTTGGTTTTAAAGAAAACTGATGCCCCCACCCTCTTTGGTCTCCTCTCCCCCACCCACCCCCAACGTCAGAGGCATGGACTCCCTGGAATGCTTGTGCTATGACCATATACAACTAAGATGACTATTTTCCTAATCCCCAGTGAGATAGTGAGCAGGGGCACGATTGGGTGCTAAGGATAGCAGGGGCTCCCATTGGTTTAGGCAGCCCATTCTCTCACTGCTTGTAACATCTCTGTATTTTTAGACACCTCATGTCAGGGAGGACTGGCTGTGAGGGGAGAGGGAGAGGGGGTAGAAGGAAGGGATCTTACAACACAAGTTAACAAAAGCAACAGATGTAATGCAAGGGGAGACCACCACCCTCACCCACCTAATCAATCACCCTCTACCACCCAAAAACATTACTTCTGCATTAACTCATTCTGTAGACAGCAGGGCAAGCCCTCTCACAGACACTCACAAGTACACAGGAAACCTTGCTGCAATGAGAAAATCCTTCAGTAAGCAGTTTCTTTAAAAGTCACCATGCTCTATACACTGTATAGTTATATCAGTTATATCAGTGTACAGAAAATAAATCACAGGAAAAATTCTATTGGGGAACACAAAAATTATATATATATATATATATATATATATATATATATATATATATATATATATATATATATATATATATATATATATATATATATATATATATATAAATAAACATTTATTAACAAAAACAACACAACTACGAATTGGCTGACTGGACAAATACTTGGTTGCTATGGCTGCCCTGACTGTAAAACATGCAGATCAATGTTTACGGGAAAAGACTTCCCCCATCCCCACATGGGCAAGAGGTTTAAAATTCAATACAAACTCACCTGTAGCACTTCCTTTGTGGTATACATTGTTACATGCCCGTGTGGCCTCTACTATGTAGGCAAAGCCACTACCCCACTGAGAGACCAAATCGCAAATCATAGATCGGCCATCAGTAAAGCACTAAAAGAAAACCAGTGGTGAGACATTTTTTACAGATGGGACTTGGACTACCCATATTTTGCTGTATGGCGATAGACTTTCAACCCCAACTGCCAAGAGGTGGCAACAGGGACCTGGCATTATTAAGATGAGAATCTAGGTGGATTTATCGACTAGACACTGTCACTCCCCTGGAATTGAATTAAACTTTGCCCTTAGGATGTTTTATTTAGACTGTATACGTCCCTTCGGCCTTTACCATAATACCAGCTCTTTATAGATTGACATGCTTTTTCCTTCTCCATATGTATCAGTACTTATTCTAGAAACAATTTATCAATTGTATCTACTTAATACTAAACATTGTTTTTAGTTACCTCTATTTAGATACCGTGGCTTAAAAATGTGTGTATCAACTTCCATGCTAAAGTATGTTCGTAACTTTCCTACCCTCTATATATACCTTTGTCTTCTTTCCCTTCCTATACACCGCACATACCAGGCACCACTAAACCTTCTCAGTAAATCTGGCCTTTTTATGTATGCCTCAATTGGTAATATGTGGGTTAATTGTAGAAAGGTAAATTGATCCCTAATAAAACTGACCATATTTTGTGTGCAGATGTCAAAAATGATATACTTAGATGTTAAATCGCTAGTTCACCTTTAACTCAACTTTTAGTATGATTTCAATAGTGATATTCTGAGACAATATTTAGGTTTTTGTTCATCAGCTCTCCAGTATGGAATTTTAGTATCTGGATGCTAGGGTCCAATTTACCATAGTAGCAAGGTAGTGAGACTAAGAGACTAGGAGCGACATGAACAGAAAGATTAGTAATAAAGAATAGCAATATAATTGGAGCCTCACAGAGCAATAGTTTTCTGGCTGCTCGAGTCAGTGACCCCCATTTGAGAGCTGGAAAGAGGCAGACTAGAAATATAGAAACTATAAAATAATGAAGACCAATGGAAAGTTTGCTAAGAAGACCAATCTATAGTATAAATAAAGTTACTGTATACCTGTACATACATATGCAGAATGTGACAGGGACCTTAGCTCAACTAGGACTGATGTACAAGTATGGCACCCGTTATCCAGAATGCTCGGGGCCTGGGGCTTTCCAGATAATTGATCATTTTTAGGCTTGATTTAAAAGTTTTATCAATTTCCTTATTTTATTATTTTTACATACACCTGTCTGGTTGCTTCTAGGTATACTGGCAGTTATTATATGCAATCCTAACTTGCCCATTCCCAACCTGCACCCAACCCAACAAGATAATGGTGTTGATAGGGCCATGCCCAACCAGCCAAACTGTGCCCAACTGCCCCATCTCTGATGAAATTGAAGGGAACAGGACAGAGCAGGCACGATGAGAGTGCAAATGGCAGAGTTTAGAATGAACCCACTCAGCCTGCCAAGGATTTGTGGATTCCAGCCCGAACCTAAACAAACTATGAGTTTCAGGTCAGTACACATCACTAGATTATATCCAACCAGCCAAAAAATCTAAATAACCCAAACCTGTTTCTAAATTCTTATCTCATTATATATATATATATATATATATATATATATATATATATATATATATATATATATATATATATATATATATATATATACATAGTAATGTAATGAGTAAGAACTAAGCCAGTCCCTCTTACTAGGAGATGCATGAGTCAGAGCAATGAGTTGCAATGATTGTGTGTCACATTCACTCAGGGCAGGAAGGAGTTAACCCTGATCACTGTCTAGAAATGTTTTGCATCTGCTACCAAGGGAATAGGGATCTCCACAGGGCTTCCACCAGTAGTATTAGCATATTTGGAAACAGAGGTCTGTAGTAAAATGTCAAGTCCCAGTCGAAACTATATTTTAATGATTAGTTATGAATTTGGAAAACAGTACACTTTGTATGATAGTTTCCATTCAGAATAAATCATTAGTGGGAATTGATCCATTCAACAATATTTTATTTCACTTTTCATTATAGCTCGAGGACCCTGCCAATATTTTGTGTGTCAAATACCACCCAATACCATCCACTCCTCAATACCAACCAATGGCTTCAATGGCACCTGCCTGCCCCTTTGTACATGCTGCAGGTCTGGCCATGGTGAAGAGTGTCAGGCAAATGCTGTTGAGGTAAGTAGCCTTTAATACAGCAGAGTGTGGAATCTACCGCTCATACAGATAAATACAAATATGTAGATAAGCTTTTCTGTGTATGTAGGCTTTCTGTGACATCACCAAACACTGTGTCTAAAGACATATTTTACAGTTTAATGTAGCTTTAATGCATTATAGTTAAGAAATATGTACTGGTCCTTGCAAAATTAAGAATTAAAAAAACATGATTCTACTTTGTCAAATAACTAAAGGAAAGTATAATTTGATCAGGCATTTTAATAATTTAATTCTCCAGCTGTTCGCTACAACCACATATTAATAAATACAAATGTAAATAAATGCAAATGTGAGTGGACTAGACCTATGCACAGTCCTATGACGTTTTAGTATTACAAGACCTAAAAAGGGCTTGACTTGGAACAATAAAATAACTGATGATGAGGTCTGAGGATGGCATGCATGGCAATATGAGGAAACTTTTTATGAATGGTCTAATGAAGCACTATGGTTGGGCTGTAACAAACCCATTGTTCCAGTGGGCAATGGAGGAGAAGTTACTCCAGCAGTGAACTCAGAAGGAGGGAGGAACTTTCCCCGCACAGATGTTAACATTTACACTGCTATGGCAGTTGGCTACAGCTCACAGCTGGCCCCACAAGGGAAACAGGATAATTCCCTCAGGGAAAAATAAATCAAAACAAGTTTTGTTCAGTGCTAACTGCTGTATACAATGTATGATAGCACAGTTATGCAGCCGCTGGCACATATCTGCTGCTGACTGCTTGTCGCTACAGCAGTCAGTGACTTACAGAGGCTGCTGGGAATTGTAGTACAGTAACAACTGAAGAGTCTTAGGGCAGAGACAGACGAGAAGATTAGGGGGGATTTAGTCTCCCCGAACTACCTCCCTGCTGGCTAGAATCTAAATCACCGGCGGGATGGCATTCTGATCGTTTCGTTTTCCGAACTTGCCGCACGAGGAAACTTCAGGCAACTTATGCTGCATATGGATTGTGATGGAAACAATACACTGGGTGCAAATTAGTGTTTAAGGCAATGGTAAAATATGTAGGTCCTTGAGCAGCAAATGTCAGGCTTGGTTTACTTACTTGACCTCAGTTACTATTATTTGCCCTTTGCTTGCAAATAGCAGTTCCTGGAAGAAAAGTCATAAGTACTTTACATTTTAAGTCGGTCCCTAAGCTTAGTAAGTGACATCAGCACAGAGCATGTGCAGTGAATCAGCAGAAAAGAAGATGGGGAGCTACAGGGGCATCCTTGGATGCATAAATATTTACTGGTAAAGGGCTGTGGTTGCCTTGGGCTGGTACAGAACCCCAAAACATAATGTACAGTATTTTTAACATACTTCTTTAGTTAAGCTTTGCTTCTCCTTTAAAGGTTTTTACTTTGACCACTTATTTTTAACTTATAAATGACAAGGACTAGAGGGATCATTTATTACAATAAGCTCAGTTGTGTTTGGACACATTTCCCAGCAGTCAGTTGCATGTAAAGCTCCATTCATTAGAGGTTTGCTCTTGCCACCATTCAGTCCTTCCTGCCTCCTGTTCCAAATCGAGCGCAGTTGCACCTATTGATGCAGAGGAACCCTGGAGCTACTGCCACCTCTGAACAGATATTAGCTCTAGGGTTCCCTCAGCAACCTGCATCAACAGGCACAGCACACGTGCACTTAAACAACTAGGAGCATGTGTCACTCCAAATACCAGAAATGATACAAACTGCATTTGGACAATGTTTAGCACAATTGCAATCTTTTTATGATAAAGTGTGTAAAATTGTGTTAATTTTGACCTATTGCTCCCAATAGTGTCAGATGCAACACCCCCTTATGACCACAGGGATGCTGGAATTCTGTAAAATGGGGAATAAAACATGGCAATCACTCTCAAAATCACACTTTGTTCAATAAACCCTAAAGTTTCTGAAATGTTAGACTTTAATTAAAAGAGGGGTACAGGAGTGGGGGTACATTGTGAAATGTAAATAACTGTATGAAATGTATGTTCGTGAATAATGTTGCCTTGTTTTAAGTCCCTGTAAGGCCACACCTTGACTATCCTTTAGTACCATCTCTTAGGGAGAATTCTAACTATTGTGCTGGGAAAAGGGCAAAGAAGGGCAATAAAATAAAAATGGAAACTTCTGATATTGCTGCCAGGAGGTTAAATTAAATTGTTTCCACCCTTTTCCCAGTTCAAGCACTGGAGGTGCATGCAGGACAGGAACATAATATTTAAGTTATGAGGAATATACAGTATATTATTTAGACTGGGCTTGTTAGCTCTAAATATGACACATTTAGGAATTTATTCTGTAAAAACACACGGAAATATAGGAGGAATCTCACAGATCACACATTTCATAGAAATGTATAAAGAACAATTCTTTTGATAATAGGAGAGGTTTTATTACTTGAAAAAACCTAAAGGGGTTTTAGCAGGACAAATATGGACAATCTGCCAGGAGAATTTGTGAGAGCACTTACTCAGTCTGGATGTGGAAAAACTTTAATAGCCAAAATTATTAATTTTTTCAGAGACATAAAATGTTAATGCAGAGATCAGTTCCATTTGCTATGGATTTATTTTGAAATGAGGATTTTTTTTTAACTCTTTAAGCACAACTGACGATAATTTTCAGAATTCACTGGATCAGCAATGAAGATGCATTTGTGAGCTCAACTAGGTAGGTAAGGAAACAGAGGGGAAAGAGAAACTCTCTAAATCCATAAAGTTAAACACCAAGCCCACATTAAACTAATCATCTTTCCACCTAAGCCTGGTCCTACTCCACCAATCACTGGCGCATATATATCAAAGAGTGAACTTATAGATCTCCACAGCCTTAGAGTGAAATTCCGCCACTCTCTATTCATTTCTCTGGGATTTTTAAAAGAGTATTTATCAATGGGTGAAAGTGAAAGTTCACGCTTTGTTAATATGCCTTCAAAATGCCATAGGAATGAATGGAAAGTTCTAGAATTTCACTCTAGCAGATTGTGGAGATCTCTAACTTCACTCTTTGATAAATATACCCCTTTGTCTCTATTGATGGCATGCTCTTTAATCCTGTCAACACACATGTTGTCTGGGATTAGTATTTGACTCCATTGTCTTTTCTCTGACCATATTAACACCACCGTCAAAACCTGTCATTTTTTGTAATGCAATATTGGCAAAATGCTTTCACCTGGTATAGCTCACGTCTCCGCTCATCCTATTCCCATTTCTGTCTCCTCACTACAGTCTGTATTAAATACTGATGCCAGAATTCTCCTCCTCTCATCCAAGAGGGTACAGACCCCTCCCCTGCTTAAGTCCTTATCATGGCTTCCCATACAGCAAAGCATAACCTACAAACTCCTTCAAAGCCCTTATTTTCTCTATGCCTCACTACATCTCTTCTCTTGGATATCCATATGTTCCTGGCCCACTCTTCTGCCCCTCTCAGAGCAACCTCTTGATTTCACCCCACTACTACTGCTGTTTTCCGCCTTAAACCCGTCTGTCTTGCTGCTCCTTAAATTTGGAATTCCATCTGTGAATTTCTCTGGAAAGGATCCTCCATCAGTCTCTTTGGATCTAAACTCAAAGACTACCTTTTGGCACACTTAGATTACTCCTTAACTGGTAATTGCCATTTTATTGCAGTGAAACCCACTTTAACCTGCTGTACTTCCTGTAACTTACCCTCCGATTTAGATTATAAGCTCTAAGGGGCAGGGTCCTATAGTCTCTTGTCTCTCTTACAGTCTTAATCTTGATTGTAACTGTACTTTGTTTTAATTTGTATTTATTATTGTACTTTGTACTTATTTTATTTATTATTCTAATGACTCCCTGTTTGTTCAATTAATTTATTGTTCTGCTGTACAGTGCTGTGTACATAAGTAGTGCTATATAAAAAAAATATATATATATATACAAGTCCAATTGGAAATAGTCACAGGCCACAGAAGAGAAAGCATTAGTAGCACTTCCAATTCAAACAATGGCAGATTTTGGTAATGCCTGTAGTCAACCCAGACTTCCCCTTAATGTGTTGCAACCACCCAAATTGGTCATAATCCAACCCCATTCTTAGAAGCCAAAACTTCTTCTGATCTGGAAATCAGACCAATTTCTTAAAAATTAGGCACATGCTTGCAAATTAATCTCAACTATTCATGTTACAAATAGACCTGACCTGTAAATGGCCCGATTATTTTTCCTTCAGTAAAAACTCCAAACTTCTCCATACTTCAAAACAAATTAGCCTCTCATATTTCATCAGCAGCCAGATGGACAATAGCCCTGAACTGGTTATCACCCTTTCTTTCCTTGTCTCAACTTAAAATTCAGAGTGGACTATGTACCTTCTATGTCTTATGTGTTGGCTCTATTTAGGGATAAAATTGATCAGTACAAACAAATTTGGGAATTAGTCCGTCTATCTTGAAGTCTACACTTTGCCAATATGTCCAATTTGTTACAATTACACCTGATTTTGCCATTCAGAATACGCTTCATACTTTTGTCTGAAATAACACCAAACACTAGTTATTGGTGACTTTTTTGTATACTTGAATTTGAATTCTTAAATAAAGAGAGATTTAAAAAAATGTTAGCACATAGTGCACACCATAAAGGCAATCTCTTAACCAGCTCTTGGTAAAAAAAAAAAAAAAGCAAATGAATACTTATGCAGTAAGAGAGTACATCAGAACAGCTCTTTAAAGGCCAGTAAAGTTAATTTGATTTAATTCAGCTAGGGCTGAAAGATCTAGAGCCAGAACCAGAACTAGAGCCTATACAGATTGCATTACTTGTTTTAAAAGACATTTTCATCTTTGACATCATTATTTACAGGAGTAGGGGTATAACATAAAGTTATTTTGTTATAATCAAGGATGCATGCAGTTCTTTGTTTGTTGGACTTTAACACCCATCTTCCTCTGACAGCTGAAGGGAGTTTTAGTTGCAGGGCCTTATTGGACATATCTGATTTATATTGGGATCCTCAAGCCTTGAGTAGAATCACTGGGAGTCCCTTGGTTCAGGGCTGAATATATTGTCCTGGTATTTCCTGCTTCTTTGCTACATATCTTGTGTACCTTTATAGTACCTATATAATCTGGATTATTAACTCAGCTCCTTATTTCCTCAGATGAAAAATGCCTCGTGTACTTTCTGCAAGTTACATTAGATTTTAAAGCATAGCTGCATTGTTTCACACTGACGTGTAGATGTAAGAGTTTTGTACAATAACTTCTTACACAGTTGCTTATTTTTTTTACTTGGATTCCCCATTTTTATATGTATTTTTGCAGTGGTCTAAAATAATTGTTCATCAGTCTCCATTCTCCCAACCTAACTGACAACATCTTTAATCTCAAATAAATGGTAATCATAATGAAATGTACACTTTTAAGGAACAAAGTCTAGGAAACTGGACAAACACTTTGGGGTATATTTATCAAAGAGTGAAGTTAATAGTGAAGTTTCGCCACTAGAGTGAAATGCCGCCACTCCCCATTCATTTCTATGGGATTTTTAAAGGCGTATTTATCAAAGGGTGAACTTTCACTTTCACCCATTGATAAATACGCCTTTCAAAATCCCATAGAAATGAATTGAGAGCTGCGGAATTTCACTCTAGTGGCGGAACTTCACTCTTTGATAAATTTACCCCTTAGGCTGTCACAAACGGCAAATTGCCAAAGCTCTGCCATCCACCCTGTGATTCAGCAGAATGAAAGGTATGACACCCGGCTGTCAGTATTCATTTAGGACAGTTTTAGGCACAAAAGCATGCAACAAAGAATTTTTGGGTGCTGCCCAGAAGAATAAGCTCCTAAACTCTGTGCTGCGTGAGCTATTTGCAGTTTCTAGCTTGTTGACAGCTTGTCAGATGTTTAAGGATATAAAAATAAAGTTAAGCTGTCTGTTCAACCAGTCCTTAGAAGTTGAGGTGAGCAGCTAAATGGAAATTAATGGTAAATATACCGCTCACTATTGGGCCCATTTAAGATTGCTAATGTTTTTTGAAACAATCTTTAATAAACCCCCATGTGAATTTACTAATCACACAGGGTTTTGTGCTAAAAAAAAATAGCTTGGCAATCTTCGTACGTTTGTTTGAACAGGCTTTCGTAATAAAAAAAGCTTTTAGGTGCCGGCACAAGCGATATTAAACGGGCCCCTATCTGAACTTACAGATATAAATAAATTTTTTTCTCAATCTGTACAATTAGGTATGTTTGTGTAGAACACATACATTTATATTTATAAGTTCAGATAGTGTTGAAACCATTTTTTCTACAAAATCTAAGTCATTATTACTGTATATGTGCATCAATTTATGGTCCTTAAATGATGGGTGCTTCTTTTGAGTAGTTTTGTGAATGACAACAGCTGATGTTTTTGCCAGTTCATAATAAACAAGTTTAATAAGCAGTATAGTAATGACATGGCACAATATGTTTCAGACAATGTAGAAGTTACTGAGTAATGAAAAATAAAAACCCTTTCTTGACCTAAAGTTTTTGCATTAACTCTGAATTGGCTTAATATTGCACAATTTTTATATGTTTTTAAGCCTATATATGATATCTTTACACCTTTATTTTTCAAGTTCACATTTCCAAATTTTCACATGTTTTTGTGCTTCATGGTAAAAAGTAAACAAGAAACTCTGGGAGTTATTTATGAAAACTCAATTTCTTGCAGTGAAAAATATATTTTTTAATTTTTTCTCCATCTTAAACCTGTCAAATTCATATAAAAGTCAGTGGCAGCTGTCCATTTATACATTTGAAGCTAGTTTTCACTTGGAAGTTTTTTGGCTTTAAATTCGATAAATTGAAGTTTGTCACATGACAATTTTAAAAAGTCGGATGATTTGAATTGTTACACAATTTTTTCTAGTTTTTTCTTAACCTGACTTTTTCAACCTGATTTCTTTATAAATAAGCTAAATGGGAGATAGGTCAAGTTAGTTTTCCAAACATTATATTTAACTAATACTACAAGTTAGTTTTCCAAACATAACATTTAACTAATACTATTAGTAATTTTCATAATAGTACAACATAAATGTGTAAAAAATATTTCAGTTTGTTGTGTGATACTTGCTTAACCCAGTCATGGGATTGGAGTTTTGGGAAAGTATACAAAAAAGGAAGCTAAAACGCAAATGCAAATAATGTAATCAATGTAGCTAGTAAAAAAATGAGGATCATTCAAAGGATTGTCCTCTAAAACTAGAAGCTGAAAAGGCCAATATGAAGTGACTGGAAAAAATAACTGGAAAAAAAAATGACTGGAAATGACTGGAAAAAATAAAGAAGGGAAAAGAAGAGAGACATGTAGGGGAGGGGGACATTCATATTTCTCCTGTGATGCTGCTCCTAGAATAGCAATTGATGTGTGTGGTCACTGAACAGCACACATGCAGTTTACATCTAACTCTGACACTAGTCACACTACCGTTTATCTAGCATGTCCCACATAGCTACAAACCATCCATCATTAACCATGATTCCCATACTTCCTATATTAAAAGATTAGACAGGGATGCAGAGTCATTGTCACACAGTAGCTTGTCACTGCCAAATCACATATTTAATTATAGTATTATTACTTTATCTAATGATCAGTCGTGTTGACATTAAACTGGTTACATGGACCCCTTATGTGCTTCTTATAATGCTACAACTAGGACCTATGGCATACAAGGTATGTTGACCACTGCTGCTGTTTGGTAGAAAGAGCAATACTTCCCCCCCCCTGCATCACCTGTGGGTCCAAACCAGTTTTGCAATTTATACTTTCTTTGCACAATAGTATAAAGACTATTGCAGGCATTATGCAGCATTAACATTGATTCTATCAAGGTAAAAGGAAATAATAGAATGTACGGAGAGGTATGGTAACAGGAGGTATTTTAATAGCAGTTATGTGTACTGTTAAGTGCTGCAGGTTCTATTTTGGTCACGTGGAAGTCAGATCTTAATATCTATTTGGATCTGCAAGAAAATTAACTCTAACGTTTCAGACTCCACGAGCCAAAAAAGAGCAAATATCTGAAAAACCTGGAAAAAAACATGTATTATTTACAGTCCTATCATCCATTCTGACTCAGAATAGATGGCAGAATTATTCTTTATTGAAGGGTGACATACAAGGTTATATACCAGTGTTGCTGGTCTTTGTGAATGCTATAAATATATATATATATATATATATATATATATATATATATATATATATATATATATATATATATTTGTTTGCATAATAGTGAAGGTTCTGGAAAGGCTGATGAGCAATGTACATGTAAGAGTAGCAGACAGTTTGTGGCTTTGACCACTAATGTGTTTCTACTATAATTTCTATGTTGCCAATTACTATCCTATTTGATTTTGGCATGTATGTACTAACCACAAAACAAGAAAGATCCCCAAGCTCTGAATATGGTTACAAATTATTATTAATCAAAGATCTTGGGATGATTTCATGAACCACATCAGAAAAATAAAAGACATTTTATTACAGAGTTTAATAACTATAGCCTAGTTACTCCATACAAGTACGCTTCATCAAAATAGTTATTCATACTATTTGGAAGAGATCAAAATCTAAATTCAATCCTTGGTAAATCTTCCCCCAATGAGTACATGCATTTAGGGAATTTTAAAGACAAAATACTGGCTCTGCTTCTTCAAAATACAAAAAAGTAGAGAGAAGCGGATTCACTCTCTTCCACAGCTCCGTGTATCTGCACTGAAAGTATAGGCCTGAGTGTACCTCTACTCAGGGTCGGACTGGAACATTGGGGCCCCACCGGAGCTGCAACACCAAGGGCCCCCTGGCAGTCACGAGGGTCCCCTCTCGGTTTCCAAACTCTGGACCCATTCCCGAACCCTCCTCCGCACACTATACACTTTAAGGGGTAGCCTATCCAGTCCGACCCTGCCTCTACTCAGGTGGAAGCTATACTTGTCAGTGGCAAGTTCCCAATTTGTGCAAAGCACAAGATAATCCATCATGTGGCATCTAAAAAATACAATCAAACATGGAGCAAAAGCCGAATAGTCAACCAGGCAGAGTAAAATGGAATTCTTAGCTTATGCATTTAGGTAAGCTCAAACCTGCATGTCAAACATCAATTGGCAAAAAAAAACACCCATGTGTAAGGGCCCTTACACATCAGTGTTGGTTTCTGCACCCCCCTCATTCAGAAAATGTAGTAGGAACAAATGCCATCTCTATAGTCAAATATTAGATTTAAAAATACTTGAGATGAGGGATTCTCTTTGGCACCTATGTATAACTGAAAGGATTTCAATAGCTTTACAGAGCAGGGACCTTTCCCGTGTAGTCCTCCAGATGCTGCTGAATTCCCCAGCTACCATCAGCTGGTTAGAATACTTTGTTATGGACAGAACTTTTCTCTGGTGAAGCATACCATTTGCCAGGGCACTCCAACCATATCAGTCACTGTCCGAGAGGTGTCTCTGTTCTGACCAATCACTGCTTCTGCTGAAGAGAGCCCTCCTACCATCATGACACAATACTCATGCCATGTCATCATAATGCAAAGGAATTCCAACGGCACACAGGACTGTAGGAAATCTTCAAAATTTATTTCAAAGCGGAGTGCGATGCAATGTTTTGGGGAGTAAAACCCCTTTGTCAAGCATCATCAACGTTGCATCTCACTCCGCTATAAAAATAAATTTTGAAGATTTCCTACAGTCCTGTGTGCCGTTGGAATTCCTTTGCTGTACTCTGTTGTGGGGCTTGCCGAATCTCTACAATTGTGCACCAGGCATACCGTTGTTATTGATTGGGTGTGCGAGATCCTGCCTTGTTCCTAGCATGTCATCATAATGCTCCATCAGTTAGCTACAGAGACTAGAGATGCACTGAATTCACATTTTTGGGATCCATCTGAATTGTGAATGTGGCTAAGGAAGGAAATTTCTTTGATGAAGTGATCTAATGTCATGTTATTTTAGGATTCTGCTTTCACTTTGATTTGACCAAATTCTGCCAAAAAAAGTTATGATTTGGCTATATATATATATATATATATATATGTATGTATGTATGTGTATATATATATATATATATATATATACACACACACACACACGTATATACGAAAGGTTTACTACTCGATGCTTCACACAGAGACCTTTATCTGGAGTGAAGAACAAGGGCCAACTAGGGCTGCTGCATTGGGGCCCACCACGCCCTAGCCACAAAGCTCCGCCCCCGCTGCAACCCCATCCAGCAACCCTGCCTTCTCCTTCTTGCAGGTGAGGAGGGCCAGGGAGGAAGGTCGGAAACCGCACTAGCAGCTTCATGCAGGGAGTGGGTCTGGGCCAATGGGGCCAACGAGGACCAAGGGTCCCTGTTGGTTAAATCTGGACCTGATCCAACCACATATTTAGGGCTCTTCCTTCCCTTCACTCTCTCAACATGGGAAATGCTATTGTCACTACACCCCTTTACAACTCACTTTTATCCACAATGGATAGACCCTTTGACCTGATGAACATATTCATGGTATTAGGTCATCCTGCTAATATTTCAAAACATTAGTATGTAGGAACCTTACATTGTATTCAGAATATTGCTATGATGATGCTTTTTGAAAAGTTTTTTTATTTTTTACTGCTCCTTTTGTGTAGCATGTCTACTGAGCTATAGACTGGTACAGGTATGGGAATGATTATCCAGAAAGCAATTATCCAAAGAGCTCCAAATTATGGGTCATTTCTCATATAGTTCATTTTAAATAAATAATTAAAATGTTTAAAAATTACTTCCTTTTTCAACAGTAAAAACAGTAACTTGTTCCTAACTTAGATGTAAATGATCATTACTCAAGGCAAACAATCAAATTACGTTTAATAAATGTTTAAGTAATTTTTTAGTAGACTAAAGAAGATATAGAGAATCAAATGACAGAAACATCCCTTATCTGGAAACCCCCAGGTCCTAAGCATTCTGGATAACTAGTCCCATACCTGTACATACTGTACAGCTGCAGATTCTACTCAAACTATGAATACAAGTACTGCAGAGCAGAAAAAATGGGCAACAGGAAAGAGCAGTGTGAAGTGTGGTCAATGGCCAAAGGCAATAAGGGTGAGAACAGTAAATGGTGCAGATGCATAGAAAGTAGAGGAAGGGAGCAGAATTGCACAAAAGCTGTCCATTAGCATTAGCATTGTCTCCCTAGGGTGCAGGCAGACACAGTAGATTTTGGCACCAAAGCACAACATTTTCCATTTTGCAACAAAATCCATCCTGCCTAAAGAAAAGAGGGGGGAGCAGCAGGAGAATCCACAATAAACTGGCCCTAGCCCAAAAGGGATTCAGACTGTTTTGGGTTTTTTTGGGAAAGCTGAAACCAGATGGCTTTGACCCAGGGTCAGGATTCCCATTTGTACAGAAGCACATTCAATAAAAATGTAGAGACTTCAATTGTTTCTAGCAAACCTAACATTACTCTTGCATATGAGTCTATCTAGTTCTGATACAGCTTCTCTCATTTTAATGTTTATAAGATCAATGTTATTAGTTCTTTAATCCACCTGCAATTGATAGAAACATATTTATCAAGATTATGTGAATGTAGATAATCAGGATAATATCACTACCTTGTACTGTGCTCGATATAGAACTGAGATTTATTTAAAGAGTCTTCTAGACTATAAATACAAGTAGCTTGAGTAATCTCACTATTCTAATTGGTGAATGTTCTTGGCTGTGAATAAGTCTGGAGTGCCCAGCTCATCCTTCACACTGACAGACATGATGCGCAAGGTGCTGTAAGAATTTGGGAATTGGAAAAATTCATGGGAGTAGGACAGTTGTTTCCCTTCATGCATTAGGTGTTTATCCTGTATATTATTTAGTAATTAAGTTATCATTACAGTGCTTCTGCTTTGAGTTTCATGATAAGTTATCTGTTCTTGTAGGTAAATACACTCTCTATAGAACCTGTTTACTAAACTCCCACTATGAGCAAAGTACAAATATTCATCATCATCTTTTTTACCCACAATGCAAGTTGCAGTGTGACCAAAGTTATCATGCCATAGACAAACTTTTTGAGCACATATAAAAGGGATGTTTAGTCTTAGCTGTTTCCTGAACAGAGGATGGCTTGTCTTAGTGACCCTTGTGGTAGAAGCATGTGTAACACAATGCATTTCACTGAGCCTATATCACAGGTTCACAGACATTTCAGCTGAAGCCCCTCTTTGAGGTTCAATTCTTTAGCTCAAAAGAAGGTTGCAGAAATGAAACATGAAGCAGTTAAGTAAGCATTTATTAGGTTTACACTGTAATTCCACTGGGCCTCAATTACTAACATGAATCGACCTGCAGTAGAAAGAGCTAATCTAATTATTGATTATTTGATTTACAGTCATAACTGGTCTAAACTATACCCAATCTTCCAATCTGGGGTTTGGGACTGATGCAAACTGGACTTGACCATTCAATGCATAAATGTTATGGTTTGCTGCCAACCTTTTAGCTCTTAACAACACCCTGTGCGAAAACCAATGTATCGCTGCAATTTACTAAAGCTATTGGGGATTGTTGAAAGTACAGTGTGTATTCTGAATTACCCTATGAGAACAAAAGACTAATATAGTAATTTTTCCTTTTCTCCACAAAACGCACTGGACTGGACAACTATAAAAAAGAGGCCAAAATATTAAGGAATGCTTGAAGTACATGGTAGAAACAGATAATTAGTTTCCATCACTACTATTATTCATCATCTTTGTATTGTATAATAGCTGGATTAACGCCATTGAAATCAGACCAAAATGTGAAATCATTGTGGAGGTTGGCTAGTAGATTTTCTGGTCCAGTTGCAAAAAGAGTATCAGAAAGAGGGACTGGAAAGGAAAATTAGGCAGAAAAAGGACAAAGTTACAAAGCATGTATAACGTATTCTCATTTCCATCACATAATGATTACAAGTCCATCAAGAACTGCCCCAACTGTAAAACTAAAAGAAGGGAGCAACAGCTATTTCCAGCGTTACTCAATATAAGTATTACTTTATTTATAGCTAGCAGCTTAATGCAGCCTATTAAGAATCAGAAACAATGGAAAGAGCATCATAAATGTATCAATCAGGAAACAGAGTAGAGCCTAGACTTGTGTACTTAAAGTATAGTTATTCTTCCTAACTCAAATATTAGTGTAATGGTTAAATGAAAAAAAATATTTTTAACGTAAACCTGCTATATCCTCACAGGCTGATTCTACCTGCCCTATTATACTGTGTGCATGCATGCATGTATATATGCATTTTCTGCCAGCAGTATCTCCTTACATCAATATTTTTATGGATTGCACCAGTATACATAATCACTAGAATTGTGCATATATCTATGAATTGTATGTCTCCATAGCATTATTTATCTGAGAATGCCCTAAAATGCATGTTCCAACACATTTACACTTCTGGCATTGTCTGTTGCCCTAAATTATTAAGTAAGTCAGAACAGTAATATCTACTAAATGTTCAAATTTGTTTGTTCCTTTGGTATTGTGTATAGTCTTACAGCAATATGTCAGAATTTATATTATGAATGTTTATGTATGCCATGCTGACATATGTTAGGGATGCACCGAATCCAGGACTTGGTTCAGGATTCAGTTGAATATCAACTGGATTCAGCCAAATCCAAGAGTCTGGCCATAAAATTATATAATATTATAAATTTCCTGCACATGCTTCATGTGCATGTCAATGTAAATGAACACCAGTTTGTGCATGCACATGTCCAGTGTCGGACTGGGATACCAGGGGCCCACCAAGAAAATTTAGACCAGGTGCCCTCTCTCAGTACTATTATTCTTCCTCTCCTATCTCAACCTCTATTCATAGTTTTACATACTATAATCTATTATTCCATCTATTTAGCCTCTTTGTTCTCATAGAAATAGGGAATGGCCATGAAATAGGCCAAATATTTAGCAGCTCAAGGGCCCACTGACACCTTGGCCCACCGGGAGTTTTCCTGGTATCCCGGTGGGCCAGTCCAACACTGCACATGTCCAACTCCTTGGTGCAGAACACTGATTTTTGCCCATGGGAAAGGATTCGGCTAAATCCCAAAAAGTAGGATTCGGTACATCCCTAATATATATTATTTTCTTCTATGGCCAGAAGAATTTCTCTCAGTGCCAGTAGATGTAGAAATTTAACTGTTAAGTCAATCGAAATTTACTATGAACGTGACTGGTATTTTATGCTATTCGCTAAGAAACAGTTAATCAGTACTTTGGGCAGATTTGTTATTATTAACAAATTATCGGCTTTAGAGGCAGGTAAAGGCAAAATCCAAAAGTGAGTTCTTTAACTTGTTTGGTTTTTCAGGAATTTATTTTTCCCCAAAAATTTCTGGGTTTTTTCAAAATGGAAGAAACTTGCCAGGATTGTGAAAAAAATCTGTTTCATGAAAACAGTTTTTGCTGATGTATTTACCTGAACCCAATGGCCACATAGCAACATTGAACTGGGGACATTGGGGCTCACTGGGGATACCACCTCATGGGCCCCACACCCCCTAAAGGCCACTCATCCTGGCTAATGGTAAACTGTATGCTATATTGCACTTAATAATTGTATTAAAGTAGTCATATTGCTATAAAAATAGTTTTGAATGTGTTGATCTTATACATCTTCCAGTGTTGTAGCAGTTTTTAGTGCTTCTTTGCAGCTCTGGGATCCTAGGATTAGATCAGAAAGAAGTCTGTACTTCTCCTTCTGATTCCATGGGTTTCTACCCAGTATATACTTGCCCCCCACACTACAAAACTATAGAGGCAGATTAAATGGTTCTCAATAAAACTCACAATTTTGTGCTACCACTGATATATAATCTTTGTAAAAACTATTTAGTACTAAGCCAGACAGAGGAAAGCAAACCATTGAAAAGAAAATTGTAAAAAAAAACCACAAACTGAAATTGATGCCTAGGGATGCCTGGATGCCTAGGGTGCCCTGCTGACTTCGCCAGATACTAAATGTATGTATGTATGTATGTCTGCAATACCCCAATGTGTCTGCAGTACTCCACATTGTCTCTTCTCTGGGTGCACAGTGTCCAACCCCCGCTAAGGGTGAACCACATATAAAACAAAAGTCACCAGCACTTGCAAATTCAAGGAGTATTGGTGTTTTTTGTGTTGTATGTTATTTGTATTAGTGCTCCTTGAGGGCAAAACACTGTACAGCAGAGCAATAAATTAGTAGAACAAACTGAGTCATTGTAAATACAAATAAGTACAAAAATACAATACACATAAATATAAAGTACAGTTACAATACAGATTAAATGTGTCTCAATGAGACAAAATGATGGCCCTGCCCCATAGAGCTCTAAATGGGAGGGTAACTTACACAGGTTTTGGCCAGGAGACGAGAGGTAGTTAGGTGCAGAGGCATGAAAGGCTTTGAAGGTTATGAGGAGGAATTTGTAAGTTATTCTTTTTTATGGGAAGCCATGTTAAGGACTTCAGCAGGGGAGGGGACTGTTCTGCACCTTCTTGGATGAGAGGAGAAGTATTCTGGCAGCAGTATTTAATACAGACTGTAGAGCAGAGATCCCCAACCTTTTTAACCCGTGAGCCACATTCAAATGTAAAACGAGTTGGGGAGCAAAAAGTCCCCTGGGGTGCCAAATAAGTGCTGTGATTGGCTATTTGGTAGCCCCTATTTGGACTGGCAGCCTACAAGAGGCTCTCCCTGGCATTATACTTAGTTTTTATGCAATTAAAATTAGCTTTCAAGCTTAAAATTCAAAAATAAGCACCTGCTTTGAGGACACCGAGAGCAACATCCAAGGGGTTGGAGAGCAACATGTTGCTCACGAGCTACTGGTTGGGGATCACTGCTGTAGAGAGTAGAGATGGGAGTTAGGGAGGACAGTTAGTAGAAAGTTACAGTAACATAGTCACATGAGTGGCTTGGCCATAGCAGGTGAAAGAAAGGGACAGATTTTAGCAATATTAGAAAAAGTGACAGGTTTTGATAGTGGTGTTAATATGTTCAGAGAAAGAGAAACGGCAAAAAGTACCCCCAGCCAGTGTGCTGTTTTGATGGGTTAATGAGCATGTCATCAGTAGAGATAGTAAATTAGGGAGTAGGGCCAGGCTTAGGTGGAAAGGCAATTAGATATCGGCCAGATATCGATTGGGAAAGCCCGTCGGGGCTCTATACACGGGCCGATAAGCTGCCGACTTGGTTTGTCAGCAGCTTTTATCGGCCCGTGTATGGGGGCCTTAAGTCACGGTTCCAGCTGAAGGGATAGATACAGGGCCGCTTCTGCCATGAGGCAAGGTGAAACCCTTGCCTCAGGCGGCAGCGAGCGGCCAGTTACAAGGGGCGGCAAAAAGCCGCCTCTTGTAACTTTAAGAGCCGAACTTCCGGGTTTTAATCCGGAAATTCGGCTCCGCTAGTGCAAAGAGCGCTCTAGCGCTCAATGCACTAGCGATACTGCCCCCTGAAACCCGCTCCGACGCTAATTTTTAAGCGTGGAGCGGGAGAGGAGGGGGGCGGCATCTGGGCTGCTGCCTCAGGCGGCAGCAGCCCCAGGATCGGCGCTGGATAGATAATATATTTGGGTATCATCAACATACAGATGATAATTAAAGCCAAATGAGTGGATGAGATCTCCCAAGACAGAGTGTACAGGGAGAACAACAACAGACCAAGTACAGAGCCTTGTGGCACCCCTACCTTAGTGAAGCTTGGAGACTTCAGACGTTGTTATTGGATGGAAGGAATTAAGGCATGCAAAAGGAGGCTTAGGAAGGAGGAGCTGGTTTTCGTTAATACAAGGAGGGATCTGGTTAAAGACGGCCTCTTGTTTGTTTTTAAAGGAGAACTAAATTCTAAAAATAATTATAAGGCTAAAAATACCATATTTTATTTAATGACTTTATTGCACCAGCTTAAAGTGTCATCTTCTTCAAAACAGCAATGATCCAGGATTTGGATCACAGGGGGTCACCATCTTGGAAAGTGTCTGCGACATTTACATGCTCAGTGGGCTCTGAGCAGCTGTTGGGGTTGTCGCAAATTATCAAACAGAGATTTAGGTTTACCTGTAATATAAGCTGATGCTACAAGGCTGACTTGAAGGGGAACTATCGTGAAAATTAAAATTTAATATAAGCTTCAACATACTGAAATAAACTTTCTTAATACAATCAATTAAAAATTCTGTACAGTTTCTGAAATAATCAAGTTTATCTTCACTATTCCTCTCTCAGTATCTGTTTCTCCTCATTCTGTCTTCATTCAGGAGTTGGGTGCCAGATGAATGATCCAATATATCTTATAGAGGGGCTCCTTTTGCCTAGAAGAGCTCACTCTATTAAAATCACCAGAAATCCTGTCTCTCTACATACAGAATTTGTGCACAAGGCAGTTATTTTGTTAGATCTTGTTTTTACTGGAATCAGTTATTTGAGTAAGCTCTAATACATCTGCTAGGAAAGGGAGCCTCCCCTATCAGCTATATTGGATCATTCATCTGACACCCAACTGCTGCATGAAGATTATTGTAGCTTATATTAAATTTTCTATTACATTTTCATTTTTGCGATAGTTCCGCTTTAAATTCTGATGCTAGTTGGACTGGTTTTTGTGCTGCCATGTAGTAATTATCTGCATTAATTACTAATCAGCCTTATATTGCATTTGTATTTTTGTATTTTATGTGTACTGTATATTTTGAGTCAGTCAAAAAATGCACTATTCTGCAAGTAGAAATTATGTATTAAGGACACAGAGATGAAAGGACATTTTCCATATGCAGCTAAAACCAGTGGGTCATGTAGTGTGAACTTGATTTGGAGACAGGTCAGTATTTCCTGAAATGTATACACTTTTCCTGTTAGCAGTGAGAAAAGTATCTCCTGGAAGTCACATAATATGAGGTCAGTCTCAAAGACAACTGTTTCCCAGGGCATACCACTATACCAGCTTCACTTGCCGTTCAAAAAATTCTTCTTGGCTCATAGGTCATTTTCTGTTGGGTTATATAAAGGGAAATTGGCTTTAAATTTTTACTGACCCACTAAGAGAATTTGTTTTGAGATGATAGGTTCATACGAATTATGGGGGGATTAGTAGAGTTTTCCCTATCTTATAGGATCCCTTATCCAGAAAGCTCGAAAATTACAGGAAGGCCATCTTCCATAGACTCCATTTTAAGCAAAATTATTTAATTTTTCTTGGTAGTGATAAAATAGTACTTTGCATGAATCCATATTGGTGGCAAAACAACCCAACTGGTTTTATTTAAAGTTTAAATGGTTTTGATCAGGCTTAAAGAAGGTTGCTTTAAATTATAGGATGAACCCTTATCCGGAAAACTCCAGGTCCCAAACATTCCAGATAACAGATTCCTGTACTAAGGGTAAGGGCACATGGGGAGTTTCAGGGAGATTTAGTCGCCTGGCGACTAAATCTCCTTGTGAGGCAACTTCGGGCGACTTCAGAAAACGAAGTGCCGCGAGTGCCATCCCGCTGGCAATTCCTCATTATAACCGGCAGGAAGGTAGGGGAAGGTAGTTTGGAGAGATTGTTGCCCAGAAGAAGAGGCGATTAGTCGCTAGGCAACTAAATCTCCCATGCGCCCAGCAACAAATTGCCTCATCTTCAGGTGTCTAATATCCCCGAAATGGCTTCCGTCCGGCTAGAATGTGAATCACCGGCGGGATGGCACTCGGATTGCTCTGGGTTTCCGAAGTCGCCCGAAGTTTCCTTTTTGATTTGCCTGAAGAGGAGGCGATATGTTGCTGGGTGACTAATCTCGCCAAGTAGCATCTTGTGCCACCACCCTAAAGCTGTAATGGTATTGCCTTAAAAATGGTCACATTGTTTTGCACTGTTGGAATAAAGACACAGAAAACAGTAGTTGCACACAAACACATTTAATTAAGGTAGGTATGAAAGACTTATACACAGAAGATATTTAATGAAATCTTAGAGACACAAAATAGTTTTCGGGTATACAGCTGTATTGTATAACACTGCCGATATATTAACCCGTCATGAGAGTGGGCCCCAAAGGCAGTGAAAAGGTTACCGGGAGTGAGTAAGACAGCTGCCCTGTAGTCCCCCTCTTGGGGGATCTTCAGCTGTGCAAGGAATACAGGCTGTCCCAGTCTAAGTGAGTCAGAGAGCTAAGGGGCTGCCTCACCCTCTAAATCAGGACAGTGACATCTTGAGCATCTGACTGAGACACTGCAGTAACTGCAGCTTAAAAATAAGAACATTTGTCCCTAGAGTACTGTGGAACACTGAACCTTTGCAGGTACTATCAGTTCTTGGAAATCTGCAGAGAATCAAATGTAAGAAACAATTAAGATTTGCCACTAATTGTTTCAAAATATTCCCAGTTACACGCTGTAATCTGCCACTTTATGTCAGCTCAATGTTCACTTTTAACAAGGCACTAAATTCAATAACATGGTGGTTTGTGTATGCTTTTGTACTTTGCATCCTGTCCTGCACTTTTCTTTTTCTTTATTTTCAATTCAACCTGTGTAACTGCACTGCAGTCTTTCTCACACTATCTGTGAATAAGTTATTTTTTCTGAAAATATATCAACAGGCAGCTAGATAGACACAAGTTACACAAATTCTGACATTAATATTGATATATTTATATAGAGAGACAGCTAGTTAGATGCCACAAGTCAAACACAAGATGGTTATTTCTGAAATACACAGGCCCGGATTTGTGGCGAGGCTGCGTAGGCCCGGGCCTAGGGTGGCATCAATTAAGGGGTGGCATGCTGCCCAGCCACACAATTGATTTTCTTGCCAGAGCACTAGCGCTGAATGGCTAGTGCTCCGGAATCAAGGTGACAGGAGGCGCATGCGCATGCACAATCTTTGAAATGGCAGGATGTGCATGCGTGTGCACCATCTTCAAGCTTGACGCGATGCGCAGAATCTTCTGAGAGGGAGTTCAAATCCGGCCCTGGAAATACAAGACAAGTATAAAAAAAAGCATGCAAACTCAACTTTAGTTGGATTAACATAGGTCTATGTGCTTTATATTTGAGCACAGAGCCCAGTGGTTACCCTCACTAAATATAGTGTTGCCTTCATTTTGTTCACATTGGCCTTTTAAATCCACTTGTATACCTATATCTGTATTTAAAGGGATGGTTTACCTTTAAGTTAACTTTAAGTTTGTTATAGAATGGCCAGTTCTAAACAACTTTTCAATTGGTCTTCATTAATTATGTTTTATTGCTTTTTAATAATTTGCCTTTTGCTTCTGACTCTTGCCAGCTTTCAAACGGGGATTACTGAACCCATCTAAAAAACAAATGCTCTGCTCTGAATTGTTACTGCAACTTTTTATTATTCATCTTTCCATCCAGGCCATCTCCTATTCATATTCCAGTCTCTTAATCAAATCAATGCATGGTTGCTAGGGTAATTTGGACCATAGAAACCAGATTACTGAAATTGTAAACAAAAGAACTACTAATAATAACTCAAAATCTGCAAACAATAATAAAAATGAAAACCAATTGCAAATTGTCTCAAAATACTATTCTTGATGTCTCTATATCTTCTAGAGTAGGCTGAACATGAGACAAGGAGTAAAGTTTTGCTGTTGCATTTTCAGAATGGGAATAGCATGTGATGATGCCTGTGTTGAGGTATTGTGTTGAAAAGTCACAGCACATCAACAGAAGGTAAAATTGTCTGGCACTATTAATAAAACACACAGCATGGGACTGGAATGTACACGTTCAGAGGAGAAAGTTGATACCCTTAGGTGAGTCCATTGTTAGGGACATTGATATGGACTGGGAGAAAGTGTATCTCTGGAACTAAAAGAAAGAAAGTACTTTATTAAACAGGGAGTTATAATTTTACTTTTCTGTACCATAAACCCCCAGTATTGTCAGGTGCAGCCACACTACTGCAAGTCAGGCATAAAAAGGCATACTCCAAATGTCACATGTACCCTAGGCTCCGTTTCTGTTCCATGCCCAGGATTTTCCGTGTAATGTTTTTCAGACTTGAGCGTATGCCCCACTGAACCCCTAGATTCTATGCACAATAAAAAGGCAACGTTTTTCTTCAGAAGAGACAGAAGCAGCATGCTAGAAGTACTATTTTAAAGGGGTACTTCACCTAGCCCTAAGGTAATTTTTATTACTGTATGTTCAATACCTAGCCGCTTAGCAATTGTACTTGATTTTTGTATTAAGTATTTGTATTTTGTATGTCAACCCCAAGTCCCAAGCATTCCAGATAATAAATCATATACCTGTACTACTACTGCATAATTTGTTATGATTTATTTATTTATTTTATTATATCATAAATATGTGGGGTACTGTCCTATGCGTAAATGTAGAAAAAGGGTAGGTGCACTCTCATTTTGTAGTGAAAAATATAAAATAGGTTTAGAAACAAAAAATGTTTCCTGCAACACATTACTGACCTGCTTAACTGTCATGCACAAACTAAACTAATGTTTATTCTACAGTGTTTCTTTGACCAAAGGACTAAGCAAAAATATAGGGTGCATGACCATTTTGATACTATTAAAATCTAACTAATAAGATTTTTAATTAATATTGTATATGACCCTCTGTGTCAGTAATTATGTGTCTTTACCCTCCCACCCCACTAAAAAGAAATCTTAATCAGGTGCAGTGGTGGTGATCGATACTAGTCTGTGTAATTATACCACTTCATTATGAGTTTATTTTTGGTCCAGTTAAAATTCTTTGTGGTTTTAGTAACAACTGCCCACTTGTCTAGAGGAGCTGGGATCAAATAACACCACTTGCATGTGAATGTTCCAGCTTCAGGGATTTCCTGTCTTTCACCTTCTACATCCTTTCTTGGAACCAGTATCTTTTAGGGCATTATTATACTCCACCATACACTGTGGATCTGCCTACTGGTGATCAGTGAAACCTGGGAGCCATGGGTAGTATCGCTTAGAGACACTGAAATCTTAGCTCACTAACACATTTTGAATAAGACCCCATTACACCATAGGCAAATGGGCAGGTTGCTGCAGGGCTGTGCAAATGGGGAATAAATACTGTACACTTAAATAAGTAAACATTTAAATTAGTTCAATATAGCAAAAAAAAAAAAAAAAATAGTCACCCAAGGGACATAATATTTACTCTTGATAAATGTGATGGCACTTGTCTTTCTTTCATCAATTTGAGTATAGTTATTAAGGATCGAAAGAGACTAAAGAACAATATTCATTTTGGAACTCCACTCCGACTAAATCCACACAGACTTTTGCCCCTATTTATCATGAAATTTTCATTGTCTCGATAAGATCGACTTTTTTTTTAAATTTGATGCCCAAATACAGTGACTTTTTCAGATTTGACACCTGAATACAGCAACTTTTTCAGAAACCCAGCACAAATCAGGGTATCTTGGGGACATCTTCCATTGATTTCTACATGATCTTGGCAGCTCTGAGTTGGCGTACTTTTTTTATTCGAACTTTTAACACCATTGGACTTAAATAAATCATGAAAAATGACGTTTTCCCCTTTAAAAGTCAGACTAGAAAAAATCAGACTTTAATAAATAGCCCCCAAGTATTTCATTGGCAATATTTCTAATATACCAGCTAGGCCAGCGTCGGACTGGGGGGCCCAGGGCCCACCGGGCCTGCAGCCTCAGGGGCCCGCCCACACCATCCGCCATGCCTTCCAGCCACAAAGTTGCCTCTGCACTATCCACGTCCCACCCCTGGAGCATTATCTCTTGTAGGGAGCGGGTCTGGGTTGGCGGGGCCAAAAACAGCCAGGGACCACCGTGTTTTTTCCCGGTGTCCTGCCGGCCCAGTCCAACCCTTAGCTAGGCTGTCAAATGTTGACAATATCTAGTGAAGCTTTACATCTAATTATTTTCCCTCCTAGCTGCATATATGAGACATCCCCTCAGAGACCAAAATATCACCAGAACACTCAATGCATTCATGCACGACTTCTTGTTTAAGCTCCCAGACAGTCATCATCATCTTCATCATCATTTATTTATATAGCGCCGTCAAGATACGCAGTGCTTTACTGCAGTTATAGCAAACAGGGAATAAATGGTGGATAACAAACAAGGATTACAGAGTACAATAGGGTTAGAAGGACCTAGAGATTAGAGTTTACAAACTAAAGGTTAGGGTACAATTGAGACATTAGGATTATATAAACACTTTGTCATTTTTGATACAGCAATGATTAATTAAGGTATATCGAATAAGCCTCTTTAAACAGGTGGGTCTTTAAGGAGGGCTTGAAAGTTTGGAAAGAAGGAGAAAGTCTGACAGCTTGTGGCAGAGAGTTCCAGAGAAAAGCAGAAGCCCGAGAGAAGACTTGTAGATGAGAATGGGCAGAAGTGATCAGAGAAGTGAGGCGAAGATCAGAAGCAGAGCGAAGGTTTCGTGAAGGAGTGTATTTGGACGAGATGAAATATAGGGAGGGGTTTCATTATTAAGGGCCTTGAATGTGAGTATAAGTAATTTGAATTTGATTCTAGAGTCATCTAGAGTCATCTAGAGTCGGTGGCCTGGACAGAATGTAATTTGTTTGCTGGCTTATTCTTCAACCTCCCCTTGAGTATCCTGGGATCAGAATTCCTTTTTATAAGATGTTGAAGGCAATTTAATTCTCTCGCCATTACATCGTACTAGCAGACAGGGTGAGTAGCCCTTTGCTCTAAATAACCAGAATACATCACTGCTCTTTTGACACATTGCTTGTCTTGCACAAGTTGGGTTCCAACCAAGATGACACCTCTGTCTGCACTGTGGTAACCTAATGTCCAAAGCCCCTCTGAATAACATCATTTTCCAGAAAAATCCAGGGTCATCATTAGATACAGGGAATATGCTTTGTAATGTAAATAACTACATTTTTAAATTTAAAGCAAGTCTGGTTCAGTATAGAGTAAACAAAAAAAAGTTATCAATAGTACCTAACAGCCTTTAGCTTTTATTAAGGTAAAATACAAAGGCAAATGGTAAAATAAAACCAGAGCATTGTCACTTCCTTGTGCAAACAGCAACTGTCCTTGGCAGAAAGTGCTATATCACATCTACCTGAGATAACATCACTTCCTGCTGTGCAGTTTAAATGTGTATCTAAAACATTTGTATGTCCACATTACAGAAGTGATTTCCTGTGCAAGTTTCAGACTCTAAAATTCCTGACAGCTGCATACTGGAGATTCTTTGTATCCTTTCCTACAAAAGTGTTGAGCTGTTTTCATAAACCACATTAGCGTGTTGCCTTATATACAGTATAAGAATGCAACAGTCTTTTGTCAAAAAACTAAGCAATAGCTGATAAAATTATCTGTCAGGAATGTTGTTTGGCAGAACTTGGCCCACCAAATAGCACCAACCAACAAAAACTGAATTAGGGGGTGGATTTATGAAAATGTGAGATAAGAGCTCATCACAGAAAAACTTACTCATTTTCTATATATTCCTATGCGATTTTTTAGAATCATATTTATCAATGGAGTTCACCATTTTATAAATATGCTTTTGAAATTCCCAAAGGAATGAATAGAAAGTTAGTTTTTCTGCGGTGCGTTCTAAATTCACACTTTGATAAATCTGCCCCTAGGTGTCAAGTAGGCTTGTTATTAATACCAGCATATTCTCTCCCCCTCTTTAGCCTATATTTATTTTTCTTACTTTTAATCCTAACAAGTCTCTTGATTTTAAAAACTGCGGATTCAGTACTGTGCAAAATATAAAGGTTCTGTTCATAATCATAGGCAAAATCATCAAAGCTTACCAAATAACATCAGATTTCAGCTTTCATCACTGCGGCTAACTGCTATTTAGTTGCCATAAGCTACTGGATGCAGCACAATGTGCATGTGATTCTACATAAACCCCCTATTGTACTTACACCAGTGCCAAACAGAAGCAAATTCTCACTCAGAATAGTTACTAGCAGAAAAATTGAAAAACATCAAATTCCTACTACTGGATGTACTACTTTATTAATGGATTATGTTTCTGGACACGTCATTATGATACACTAGGGGGCTTATTTATCAAAATCGGAAAAAATTCTCACAATTTCCCCCCCCTATTTATCAATAAATTTGGCAGAAAATTTCATGTGAGGGAAAAAACTTGATAAAATCATGAAAAAATCCAAATCATACTAATATTGATTGGGGATGCCCATATCGATCGGGAAAGCCCATTGGAGGGTCTCTCACACGGGCCAATAAGCCGTGTATGGCCAGATGCAGAGGCAAAGGAGAACTAACTCCCAAAGAAAAAATTCCCATCCACTACCCTCCATTGTCCCCCTTTCCTACTTTCTCTCAGCATAGTCCATTACCGCAAAAAGTGTCCCTGAATGTCACGCTGACTTATTCATACAGAGTAGCATAGAGGCGCTCATGGGCACCATTTTTCTGCATCTTTGGCTTCTCTTCCTTCACTTTGGCACTTTACGGAGTTCAGTGTCGATGGTCCCTTACCAAAGAAATCTAAAGATGCAGAAGATTGCGTTCATGAGCTCCGCTGCATGGATAAGTCAGAGCGACATTCAGGGATATTCATGCTAAATAAAGAGAAAAGCAGGTATGGTCTGTCTCCCCCCAAAGATAACACTTTATTTTTTTCACTTAGGATAGGATTGACACATGGACACTGCCTTGACGGGGCGTGTCAGTTTATGCATGCTTTGTACAAACTTTATGACTAAAAGTGTCTTTTTTAAGTAAGTTACAGTTCAGTTGTGCAAGAACATTTTTTTTTCAGGAGGTTATATATTGAGAGTGCTGGGGCTACCTTGTTAAGTATGTAAATTAAGCCTTGCCCACGTGCACCCAATAGGAAAGGTGAGGAGCGGCATTTCAGTTTGTTTGTTTAAAAATTATATATATATCAGTGAAACATGCTTGTATTGTATCAGTAATCTAGCCAACTGATTGTATATTAATTAATTGATTGGTATTAATCCATTGCATTCTAGGATATATAGTACATGCTATGTTAATAGAATGGTTTGTTTTATACTGACAATGAAATGACATACACCACCTGCAAATTCCCGTGCCTATTCGGCATGAGGAGTGCTTCCTTCTGTTAGCTGCTAAAACTACTTTATGAATTTCTCTGTATTACTTTTCAATTGCAGCTACTTTCCAGATTGTGTGAGGTTAGTTGTTGAATAATTCTCTTATTGTTTGGGAAGGGAAAATAGCAGAGCTCTGAGAAATCAGTACAATACACAAAAGGCAACCTATGCCATTTGCCAGATGTTTCACACTTGTTTCAGCATTAAATTTTGGCCCAGGATTACCACATTACACTGTGTCTGCATATTCCAATGCACTACTGTTATGCAAACCTGCTGGAAAACCCCTTTGCTTTGTCCTCTATCCCATATGGGATATATGGCTATTTCCTATAGAAATCACTTACATTTTTTTTTATTGAAAAGAGCGGCTGATTTGGTACTTTTTGATTCCAGTGAAAGCACCCTTTACAATGTTTTTAGAAATATGCATACTGCCTACACTTCTGCTACAATTCATATGTATTGACTGCCCTCTGGTGGGAGTATGCAAGATTGAACTTTTTTTTTAATTTTAGATAAATGTAGGTTAATATGCAGGATAATATGGGTACAATGAGAGAGAAAAAAAAAATCAAACCGTGATTTTACAGGGAAAAAGCAGAGAAGTAATAGGTAAAATGTACTAACGATGCCATAGAAAATTTTGTGCTTAACTTGAGATGTGTTTTTGTTACCCTTGTTGTGACTTTGTTTCCTGCCCTTTATTATTATAATGTCGTTATACAATACCAACATATTCTGCAGCACTGTACAGTGCACTAGGAAGGAGACAGACACGCATTATACAGAGCATCGTACAGAAATAAAACAATAACAAGAATATAACAAGTATCAAAACATGACATCAGAGGGTCCTGCCAGTGACATCTTACAATATAGCATGTTTATGGAACACTGCAGAAGGGAGGTGGCCTTGAGAGTTGTTTGGATGGATCATGACAGACTACTCTGAAAGCATGGGTTTTAAGGGACTACTTGAAGGCAAGTAAGAACCATGATCTGGAGTAGCTGATCACGGCTAAAGCTGGCCATAGATGCAAAGATCCGATCATACGAATCAAAGTCTTACCAGTCAGATTAGTTAAAGAACAGATCAGCAATGTTCTGCCCCTGACAGCAATCGTACGATATCTATGCCCAACCAAAGCTAGTGACAGTCTCCCACTGAAAATCGTACGATCGGCAATACACGCAGAGATATTATCGGCAGCCGACAGAAATTTTCTAACCTGTCCGATCGACCAAACGACCGATCTCCGCTGAACGAAAAATGTCGGGACTCTCCACACACGGTTCGAAAATCATACGAATCCTCGATTCGTACGATCAGATCTTTGCGTCTATGGCCAGCTTTAGACAAAGTGGGGCATTGTTCTAAGACTATTGTGAATCAAGAGAAAAGTACAGAGGATCTAGGTTCTGGAGTGCTTTGAATGTAAGCAGTATATTCCAGACATTTTACTCTACTGTGCATGTGCATTCCTAAGTCTGAAAGGTAAGTAAAATGGTGGAACAGCTGGTGCATTTTCATTTCTAAAAGGAGCACTGGCTCAGGGAAGAAACATATTGGCTTCCCTCAGTAAATCATTGGAGGTGCCTGCCATCTATAGTGTAATGAAGACATTGATATTCAGAGGTTGCAATTGGTCTTAACGTTTTCACGTGCCTTTTTTTTTTTAATTTCAGATTTTGTTCAGCAGCCCTCTACTCACAGAAGCTAACTGGTTACTAGGATTTAATTTATACTAGCAACCAGGCAAATTAACACTAACAATAAAATTGTAGCCTCACATAGTGTTTAGCTAATATTGACCCCCATTAGCTGGAATAAAAAAAACAGAAAACATGGGGAAAACTTTAATTGGGTGTTTTTGTGCCCTAAAAAGTATTTTATTGCCAAAGATTTGCAGTTTGGTAGCTTGGAATAGAAAGATATAATTACCCATTTTGATTTTATCAAAATGTCTTCTTTCTACAAATATATTGCAGTTTCTCTTAAACATAAAATGTAGACAGCCTGCTGCTTTAAATATTTATATGCATACTAGCTTGAGCTTGTCACACTCCATGTGAGCTGCATGTATGCCCTTCACTAGAATAACAAGCATTAAGATGAAGGGAGCACTTTTTATCTACTGCTGTCCTCTCCTTGAGGCAGATGTAGAGAAAATAACCTGTGTGTCAAGGGCCTAAATATCAAGGGCCTAAATAACAGTGGAATAATAAAAAATTTAGAGATGTAAAAAATGCTCAGTTACTGCATCATCTTATTGAACCTTTTCAGTGCCCCATGATATTTACACTTTGTTGGCATTAATTGTCAGACATATTTTTTAATATTAAGTGCTTTTTCACACACATATGAATTTATGTGCAATGGAAATGACTCAGTCTCAGTTTTCCACTTACCCATTTCTCTTCCTACAGTTCACTTTGTGGATTTGGTGATTTTAAAGGAATTGTTCAGTGTAAAAATAAAAACTGGGTAAATAGATAGGCTATGCAAAATAAAAAATGTTTCTAATATAGTTAGTTAGCCAAAAATGTAATGTATGAAGGCTGGAGTGATTTGATGTATAACTTGTCAGTCAGACACTACTTCCTGCTTTTCAGCTCTCTTGGTTTACACTGACTGCTTACCCTGGCTACCAGGCAGTAACCAATCAGAGACTTGAAGGGGGGCCACATGGGTCATATCTGTTGCTTTTGAATCTGAGCTGAATGCTGAGGATCAATTACAAACTCACTGAACAGAAATGTACGATGTGGCCCCCCTTCAAGTCGCTGACTAACTCAGAGTTATAGAGCTGAAAAGCAGGAAGTTGGATTCTGGCTGTTTTATTAGACATCCAGTCACTCCAGCCTTTATATATTACATTTTTGCCTAACTAACTATATTAGAAACATTTTTTATTTTGCACAGCCTATGTATTTATCCAGTTTTTCTTTTCACACTGAACTATTCCTTTAAGCGGTAGCAGGTTTATTGAGTGGTATTGTGGCCTTCAGGGGTAGACTAATGCACTTTTTTTCTTTACAATAGATCTTCACACACAAACTGATTGTCTCGATGCAGAGGAAATAAATGCAGTTTTATTAGCATGTTAATTATACAAACAGTTCTTAACACTGTTATTTGAAAAAGGTCAAAGATAAAGCAGAACTGTTTCACATTTAGACAGTTAAAGCAGAAATGTCAGAGAAAAGATCCATCACACATTAAGCTCCAGTCCATTACCCAGCCTCATTTTATCATTGCCTTTTGATACCAAGAGGCAGAAAAATCAATCAACTTTATTCATATACAATAGTTAAAAATGACCTACCTTTACCATAAAAAAACATAGCATTAGGGAAGAAGAGCCCCTCCAGTATATAGCATTCAATAACATCCAAAGGCCTCCATGGAATGTTGGGAGGGGCTTCTCCTTCAACGTGAAGGCACTCATCTTCCTGATGCTTCTTTCTTCAAATTTCCCAGGGCAGAAGTATGCGCAGTAGAACAAAATAGCCGGCTTTTCCGTTAAAGTCCGACTTTTCGCTCTACAGCACATGCAAACCCACGAGAAGAAAGAAGAATCAGGAAGGTGTTCACTCCGTGGTGCTCGCTGGAGGAACCCTGGGCCATTGCAGTTCCGGTGCAGGCCAGTACTTGAAGGTGTCAAGAGTTAGGCATCCACAAGTGATTGTTTTTACTTGCCTGAACAGTCCTGGGGTTTCAGGTAAGTAAATACAATCACTCCTGGGTGCCTAACTTTTGACACCTTCAAGTATAACATGACTTTTCTTCTCCTTTAAGGTAAATTACACAACTAAGCTCCAGCCTACAAAAGTCTAGAAGGCATTCTTTTCAATACATTGGACATTTAGTTGATATTTCTAGTTTAGCTCTGTTCAACAAACTTAAAGGGATACTGTCATGGGAAAAATGAATCAGTTAATAGTGCTGCTCCAGCAGAATTCTGCACTGAAATCCATTTCTCAAAAGAGCAAACAGATTTTTCTATATTCAATTTTGAAATCTGACATGGGGCTAGACATATTGTCAATTTCCCAGCTGCCCCAAGTCATGTGACTTGTGCTCTGATAAACTTCAATCACTCTTTACTGCTGTACTGCAAGTTGGAGTGATATCACCCCCTCCTTTTCCCTCCCCAGCAGCCAAACAAAAGAACAATGGGAAGGTAACCAGATAACAGCTCCCTAACACAAGATAACAGCTGCCTGGTAGATCTAAGAACAACACTCAATAGTAAAAACCGATGTCCCACTGAGACACATTCAGTTACATTGAGAAGGAAAAACAGCAGCCTGCCAGAAAGCATTTCTCTCCTAAAGTGCAGGCACAAGTCATATGACCAGGGGGCAGCTGGGAAATTGACAATGTCTAGCCCCACGTCAGATTTCAAAATTGAATATAAAAAAATCTGTTTGCTCTTTTGAGAAATGGATTTCAGTGCAGAATTCTGCTGGAGTAGCACTATCAACTGGTGCATTTTGAAAAAAACATGTTTTCTGATGACAGGATCCCTTTAAGGCAGGTGAACAGAACCATTTTCAATAAATCCAAAAGGCCAGGGAAAGCGTTCATATTTGCTATAGGAATGGCATATATTTGCACTACTTTCCCAGAAAAAGTGGTTGGAGCTATAATTATCCCATTTTCATACTTAGGTGGTTTCTGGCTGCTGATGTGCATTTACACCCAAGCTAAAGTGTACCATGTTTGTACTCCAGGCTGGGTCATGGACTGAAAATATACTACAAAGAAATATACATAACATTGCAGATCAACAGGATTAGCTCTGTTAATATGGCTCATGTTAGTCTCCCACAGTAGATATTATGCAGCACTTATTGTAACTTTTCTTCATAAACCTTTATCAGGGCAGATTCGCAGAAATTACAAATGCTGGATATCTCTGAAACATACATCATACACATATATATGTATATATACATAAACGTTATCAAAACCCATCTGCTAAAATAGAAGTATAGCATTTACCATGTTTTTGTTACTTACATTTTACATTTATTTTTAAGAAAGATTAGCAAAATTTGGATGGTTTGCTCAGAGGAATATAAAAGAGGAGAAAATCATTGATCACTAAGTGCTGTTTTGTGCAAAGGATGAATGTTTTTGGAAAGCTTATCAAAATATGCAGGGGAACATTTTATTTAAAACTCTACAACAAAGCACCAATCATTTTAAATAAATATGTTTTATATATATTCACCACTTTGTAATGCATAAATTCTAAAAAATCTAAAACTCGTCTATTTGTTTTATTTTGGAACATGAAACACAGAATTGGGTGGTTTCCAAAATTTATTTTTTAGAATTCTGGTCCTTTCCATTTTCTTTTACATTGACAGATTTCCAAATCATCAATTACTATAGGGGATTCTTTGTTACTTTGCTGACTGTTTTATAGGTGGTTCCATTCATCCTGATAGTCCCATGAAAATCACTGTGCTATTTTCAGCATGTAGGTGTTATATTTCCATTATATATCATTCATTTTCAGGAAACCTTGAGGATGCCTCAGTTCCCCAGTGTCGCCTACCTGAAAATCATTACATTAGAGCATGAACTTAAGCTTGAAAATCAGACCTGATAACCAGCATCGCATACAGCACCTTTTGGTTAGATGGTTTCCCTTTTTTTTCAACTAGGTTATCCATGTTCTGCTATAGAATTAAACAAAGGGGCTTCAGATAGAAGACAATATGTATAATAAATATGTGAAGTTGTTGGTAAAGTAAGAAGCAGTATCACATTAGTGTAGAACCACACAGTATGTAAGGAATACCACCTAGCATAGATCTGAGCTTTATGGATTTAGAACTACACAGTTTGTGATGATATTAGAAAGCACCATAATTTGGTTGCTTATGAGAAGAATGTTTAGAAGGGTTTGTACCATTTTGCTCTGGATATTGTGGGAATGAAATCTCCAGAATTTAAACATTATAGCACCAGTTCTAAACTGTTACCTGATGATTTTAATTGTTGGGGATTAGTCTGGAATTCTTTTGGCCCTCACTGTGTACCACATAAATCTGGGCCATGATGTTGTAAACTGCCCAAGCACCTTATTCAAGAAAAGGAAAAAAATGAAGGTGTGGTCCAGCTTATTAAATAAACAGAATCTGCAATATGACACATATATATATTAATTAATAACAATATATACAATATAAATAAATCAGTCAAGAAAAATTGCCAAGGTTTTAAATATGTAATAACCTACTAAAAGCAAGGTAATATTCCAACAGAATTAAGTGAGCTCCTATATGCACAAACCAGACCTAACAACTATTCTCTTCATTGTGCTGTTACTGTCATTGTATATGAGAGAAAATACTGTATGATACAAGCTCTCATATCCAACCATTATACACAGGCATGGAACCTGTTATCCAGAATGCTTAGGGCCAGGGGATTTCCGGATAAGGGGTCATTCCGTTATTTGGATCCCTATCCCTTAAGTCTATTAAACGTTGAAACATTAAATTAAACCCAATAGGCTTGTGTTACCTCCAATTACATCTTAGTTAGGATCAAGTACAATGTATTGTTTTATTATCACAGAGAAAAAAGATATTGCTTTAAAAAAAATGTGAATTCATTAAAATGGCGTCTGTGTTAAAATATTAATAATGCTGAGGATAGTGGATATTGTGGTTCTGGTAATTACCCTATTCAGAAATAGCCTACCTGAGACCAAATGTCTGAATTATTAACTTTATCTGCAAGGATGCCACTATAAAATAAAGGAAAGCTGCCATACACAGAAAAAAGATTTCTAGGTTATGAAAGTATAAAATAAATTAATAAGAATGGTTTGCTACTTTATAGATACAGGTATGGGATTGATTATCTATAAAGCCATCTCCAATAGACTCCATTTTATTCAAATAATGACTATAAAACTAAAACCAAAAACTATATACTTTTAATCTGTAAAATTAAAACAGTGCCTTGTACTTGATCCCTGATTAGATATATTGAATTCTTATTGGAAGCAAACATCCTAGTGTTTGAATGATTTCTAGTAGACTTAAGGTGTGGTGATCCAATTTACACAAAGATCCCTTATATGGACAACCCTCCTGAGCATTCTGGATCCCAGGTTCCATGTTTGTACTTTCTATCATGGTTTTTGGGAAGCAGCTTACGTCCTGATGATCGGGTAATATAACTATACATTTTATATATATCCATACATTTTGCTTTAGCATCACCATTTAGAAAGGGAAGTAGACAAAGATCCTTCTTCGAGTACAGAAATGTTCAGTGGATTTTTCTGTGTAGGTATATTCCAGACAGATTTTCAGTGTAATCTTTTAGCATTTCCCTCAGATACAGTATAGTTAATACATAAATTGTATAACTTCAGATGTTGCATAATATTTGCATATATGCTCATAAGGATTGCTTAAGATAGTGTTTACCAGTAAGTAGTTGTGCGATCTAGTATTCAAGCAATGCAGTGCTGATAAAGGCCATTTTCTAATTTATGAAATGGAGACGTAATTGTGCCTTTACAATAAAAAAAAATCAAACAAATCATCCACCTCACAATCACCAACAGTGTTCTCTTTGGATCTCACACGCTTAGCATTGCTTCTTCTCTTATTTCATGTTTCATGTGTCTCTCGTCACTTTAAAAGTATGTTCATAAAAGGTTATGCATTTTAAAGATGTAGGGAAGGGAAATAAAATCCTGCACAAGAGTGAGGAGGAGGGGCCTACTAAGATTTTTGCCAAAGCAAAGGGATTAAGATATACACTGAAACCTCCTATATTTGTGTGTTTGAATGACAATATCTTGAACAATAATGAGTGTATTTCTTTGTTTGCACAGCATAAAGGCTAAGGTATGAATTGAAGGACTCATTAAAATATGCATTAGTTTAGGCAGGATGAGCAAGAACTGCAGAATTCAGAAGTCTTCAGAGGGATTAGATTTAACAAGCACAAAAGCAGATAAACTACAATTCATAATCAGAATTGTTTGTACTCAGATGACATTCTAAAAGAAAATACACCACTATTTTACCTGCAAAAATGTACATGGAAAAAGTGATTTTATGCAAATAAACATTTCACCTCTCCTAGAATTGTAGGACACATAAAATACTTTAAATCTACAAACTACAATTTAAATATGTATTTACCATATGACAATAATGTCACAAAATACAATAGTGAATTCCATGCTTATATACAGACATTGAATGGAGAGTAGTAAGCAAACCCTGTACAAGTACAATGAGTGCATGACCAATACCTCAATGTTTTTTCTAATGTTCCCAAGCAAGGCCAGCTATAAGAGTTGACATTTATACAATTTGGGGATGAAAAAGAATTTAGGTTCCCAATGTCCAGAGTCAGAGTTTCCTTGAATAAATTCACCGTGGAAAATGTCACCAAAACTAAACCTATTTCAATGATTAAATGTACAAAGCATCCCCAGTATATATGATAAAGCCTGGGCCTTAAGAACTGTACATTAAAAATTCAAAGTTTAGCACCTCTTAATTTAGACAAATGACAATCACAGAGATTGGCACATATTGCACAGTACAGGACCATTAAATTATGGCCTTATAACAACAAAATATAGCAGACATGTAGACAAAGAGCCTGCTACTTCTACAACTGGACAAATTAAGCAAAACAACCTGACAATTCAAGGACAGGACAGATAAATTGCACCATGCCTAAACGTTCTACAGTGCTACTGAGAGAGGAATACACCTGCCACCACCACAAATTGACCTCTGTCAATCAGAGAGGGTTTAGGTATTGCTAAACTAAGACACTATAAAGTCTATGGTCATGCCAATATGTCTAAATGCATACATATTTTTGCTTAGATCTGCCACAATGATGAACTGGCTGTAGTCACCTAAGTTATTTGTAGTATCTTGCTTATTGTGTACTGTACTATCCTACAGCATGTAATATAATTTTGGCTCAGGGGGTTTCATTGTGGAGAAAGTGTGTGTATGTTATGAAGTACATAAAGTCAGTCTGCTATGGTAAATGGGATGTACAAATGGGATGCTGTCTTGCGGCTGTCCTCCCTCAGTCAGGCCCCCTCCTCAGGCTGGGACACAGTAACACAACAGCTACAGCCACTGCCAGGAACAGAAGAGGATTCCATAGAGCAGCCTGAGAGAGAGAAAGATAGAGCATAAAAGGGTGACATACTGTCTGCATTATTGCTGTTATAGTATTCATCAAGACACAAGCACAGTGCCGTGTTCCCAGTGTCTCCTGAAAACGATGAAACCTAATGAGCAAAAACTTTGAAATTAATATAACTGTGGTTACTGCCAACACATGCTCCCTCTTAAAGTAATGTATTACTAGGTATTCAGTGGTAAATCTGTGAAGGTAATGTGGTATACAATTAGGTAGGCATATGTAATTACAGCTGATGCTGTTTTATAGACTTGCAACTTGTAAATTTTATAACAGTAAACATCACGTGTAACAATATCGCAAATTCAGAACAACACATGGCAAAAAGCAGATCACACCACATGTGTTTTGATCTGGCACCATCATGTGTATGTTTGGTGTACAAATTCATTTAAGCATTTTGTAAATGATAAATTCAGTCTACTCTCAGTCTACTCTGTCTTCAATATATATATAGAGAGAGAGAGTAAACACATGATGATGTTGATTCACAGATAATCTTACCAGAATATTTCTCCTTATTGTCATAATTACCTTCTTTCTTATTATCATTCCATCAAATTAACTACCTTCATTATCTTTCCTTGTCACTATTCAATCTAAAGACTTCTGTCTTTCTCTGTTTCTACTTTCTATATACTACCATCTTTCCTTCACCTATATTTTTCTTCTATTATTATTTTAATAATTTGTCTTCTTAGCTCCACGTTTAGCATTATTGCTCACTGTCCAATACAGTGCCATTCCAAACTTCTATCCTGGAGGTTCAAGCACTGAATCAGTTTTGACACAGAGGCTTGCATTCAAAGCTGAATCACCCCCAGTGCATGAAATCAGATAGCAGCCTGTACCAAGTAATATTGGGGAAAGCACCATGCCTAAAACATTAATTTTATTATTGAGTTTGATGCATTGTCATTGATTAATTCTATAATGCTAGGAGACTAGGCAACGAAAAATAATAGAATGAGTTTGAAACAAGTAGAGTGCAAAAAGGGAAATTGTGTAGCTGAAGAGAGAGCAAAGCACAGTACGGTATTGAAAAAGCAACACGAAAGAACCTGAACAAAAGACCATAGGGATCATTTACTATTGGGACAAAACACCACAAAAAGCTCCCAAATACAGAAAATCCTTTTAAACAAGCAGTAGCTAAATATCTAGAATGAGCCAAATGTCATGATAATATGAAGAAATAGATCAATATAGAGTAATGTTCTTTGAAATGATGCAATCTTTGGAAACTGTAAAGAGGGGAGAGTATTTGATAATTAGTTACATTATCTGTACATCTCAGTCATCAACAGTCATTGCAAATGTTAACATATGACTTTGCTGAGCATCTAGTTATATGTACCAAAAAGCAGTGGCGTAACTAGATATTACTAGGCCCTACAGTAAAATTATTTTTCAGGCCCCCAAAATGTCTAGATGACCTGCTTTACCAATATTTATTGAATTAGGGCCTCATGGGGCCCATATACCTCCTGCCCCCCCCCCCCGCTTCCTCTGAGTTACGCCCTTGCCAAAAAGTATATAAAGGTGATTAGGATAAGAAACAGATTAATAAAACGGAATGTGAAACCACAACAATCATACAGGTTTGACAAATATATAAGAAAATAAAGTTATGGGGAACAGAAGTTTGACAGCGTAAACTATGTTACCAAGAACATTCAGGTATATATTTCATGGACCCAGGGAATAATTAAAATTATTAGTAATTTGAAGTAATTCACAAATGACTGGATATATGTTTGATAACCAGAATTATTTTCATAGATTGTAATTAAATGTAACTATAATAAAGAAATATTTTACAACACTGCAGATTTCTGATGAAATTACCAGGAACCAAATGAAAATTGTTAAGAGCCACAAACTCCGTAAGATTCAGTAAGAAAATTACCAGAAATCATTCATTTACATATTTAAAAATTAATGGTTGAGCACAACTTTCCTTTTTTTGTTATAATTTGTACAGGAGCAGTAGCCAGCTCTATGTTGTACTTCCCACCTTTTCCAGCTATAGTCAGGTGATCCCAGTGGTGGCGAGTAAATGCTAACCGTGTTTGGGAGTTTTAACATTGAAAGCAAGTAAGATGCAAGTAAAACTTGTTTAAAATGTATGATGAAGTAGTATATTTCTTAATGAATCAGAGGAAAGTTGAGTGTAGGTCTGGCCAGACCAGGGATACATTTGACTTAGTTGGCCAACTTAAATATTCTGATATACAATCCCTGTTGTTTTTTTTTTAAAAGGGAGGGAATTTTTTGTAGCTCCAGGTACAAAATGTCTCAATGTCCTTAATATATTGGGTTTAGTACAGAGAAACTCTTATCTTTGTCTTTATGAGTTTTATGATAACAGCCTCCTTGCACCCCCACTTAATTGTTTAAAAGTCACTGTATTAGAGATGAGCACGTATTTCCCTTTTTTATAGTTTATAAAGGAACAGTGGCACAAAATGTCTCAAAGGTATTCTGTCATGATTTTTATGGTGTAGTTTTTATTTCTAAATTACACAAATAATTCACTCTACCATGTAAAATTGCACTCCTGAACCAGCAAGTGTATTTGTTTTTCATTTATAACATTGGTGTGTAGACAGCCGTCTCAGGTAATTTTGCCTGGGCATGTGGTTTCAGAAAGAGCCAGCACTTAAGGATGGAACTGCTTTCTGGTAGGCTGTTGCTTCTCCAACTCAATGTGACTGAATGTGGCTCACTGGGACTTGGCTTTTTACTATTGAGTGCTGTTCTTAGATCTACCAGTGAGCTGTTATCTTGTATCAGGGAACTGTTATCTGTTACCTTCCCATTGTTCTGTTGTTAGGCTGCTGGGGGGGAGGGGGGTGATATCAATCCAACTTGCAGTGCAGCAGTAAAGAGTGACTGAAGTTTATCAGAGCACAAGTCACATGACCGGAGGCAGCTGTAAAACTGAAAATATGTCTAGCCCCATGTCAGATTTCAAAATTAAATATAAAAAAACCTGTTTGCTATTTTGAGAAATGGATTTCAATGCAGAATTCTGCTGGAGCAGCACTATTTGATTTGTAAAAAAAAACATGTTTTCCCATGACTGTATCCCTTTAATAAATTGATAATGAGTGTGACTGGGGCCTTAGAGACTGTGCTCTGAAAGCCCTGACAGAGGCTTCTGGGACTTTATGCTTTTAATTCTGTGCTGAACATATTTTGTTTCTTGTTACACCAATGTGCTTGTTGAAGCAGGACTGATAATCCTGTGTTGATTCAAGGTTGCATTGCAAAAATTGTGCCAATGATATGCCCCCCCCAAACTGAACCTTACACCAATAAAATTCAAAGCATTATAAGTAATAACTTTTTGTGGCTTGACCCTAAATCACCAGACACCAAAAGAGAGTACAAAACTGGGCAGAACCTGGTCATGTGCAATTTCCTTTAACCAAACTACCCAATTACTTTAAGAAAGCTTTGATCAAAGGTAAATAGAATTCACATAAATAACAAAATATTTCTGTATAATACATATTTTCTGCAAGGATATTATGTATTTAAAAATACTAATTCCAAATAATTTAATTTGAAGGATAGTAGTTAAAGAATACAAGGAACACACAATACAGCATGGAAGACATACATAGCGTCAGGCATGAAAGCAGAGGAAGCAGAGACGCTCCTTGCCGTGCAAAGCAATACGTGCAGGGCACAAGGAGTCACAAGGATACTAGTACCTGATGTGCACTAGGACGTCTCAGCCCACCAGCACCAGAGCATCCCCACTACAATAATAAGTCCTAGGAGGGGAAGGGAAAGAACAGGAGGGTCAGATCCACAGGGGGCCTGAGAGAGAAATTAAGAGAAGGAAAATAGTAGAATAGAGTAAACATTGAAGTAGAGGTTAAAGAGAAATTGAAAAAGGTTAAAGAGAAATTGGCATAAAAGCCCAAAAATTAAAAAGTGGCAAAGGCAGAAAGATGTGTTGGTTTTGTTTTAAGGTGAGATAGTGAACATTAAAATGAATAACAATGTATCAGAACAAAGGAGTAGAGAATGGTGAGGAAGTGAGAAAAGAGCAACCCATAGAAAATGTAAAAGTCTGCAAAATAATGGAATAGCAGAAACATGTAACAATAGAAAAAGTAGCATAATACAAAATATGAATAATATTAAAGTAGGAACAATAAGGATATTAAAAGAATAAGCAAAAAATGGATCGAGACAGGAGGCATAGCCATTGCCATAAAGGGAACATAACATACATGATTGAGGGTGACAAGTATACAAAAAGGAGAGGGCAAATGGTAGGTACCGGTATATAAAGATGCATAAATTAAGGGGTTATTGATGTTTTAATGTATAGAGACAAATAGAAAAAAAAATGATTTCAATGAAAAACAAAAAAGTGGGAAAATGAAAAAGAGATACAATTTATCCAAATAAGATGGACAAATAAAAATTAACATGAATATATTAAAAACATAATTTTTAAAAAAAATAATTCAAGTATAATAACATTATGATGTATTTATAGTGGCAGACATAGAGGTTAAAGAAAAGAATATAAACGACAATTATTAACATGTATTAAATGTAGTTACAAGAGTATGTGGGATAGAAGAAAGGAATGTAAAGGAACTTGAGGAAATTAAAAAAGCATATATAAAGATTCAAATAATGGAGATAAAGGGAATTTGAGTTTTATGGGAGCAAGCCAAGGTAAAAGTGGGCATGTTAAAGTCATTAAGGTAAGGAGGCATTAGTGAGATTTCATAATTATAAGAGGAGATGCATAAATTGGTAGATTTAGGGATGTATATGAGATTTATACATTTATAAGAGCAGGTGTAAAGGTGTAGATGAAGTAAAATAAAAGTAGTCATGATGGTGGAACAAATGCATCAAGAAAAACATGAACAAAATGGAATTAGCGTGGTTAGAATGTGTGGAAAATAAACCAAGAAGAAAAACAATATCATGATGGGAAAAGGAAGAGATAAAAAAGTAAGAGCAGAAGTGAAAGAAGAAATAAGAAAGAAAAATATATTGGTTATATAGGAGTCATCAGGACAGCAACTGTGCTAAAATCACGTTTTGAATATATGTAAACCTTTAATGAACATATGGAAACCTGCTTGCTTCCTAGATTAAGGACTCAGATGGGGAAATGTATTAATTCTGTTTTTTGAAAAAGCTACCCTCTAATTTTACATTTTGCTGCAATAGGTACTACTTTAATGAACACATCATTTGAAAAGAATGTTTACAAATTGTGTAATATGTTGGTATGACATACTGTCTTCTAAACTAATTCTTGAATAAAGTTCAAGCAGGTGGTTAAAAAAACATACTATAGGGGGCACATTTACATAGGGTGGAATATCGAGGGTTAATTAACCCTCGATATTCGACTGTTGAAGTTAAATCCTTCAACTTCGAATATCGATGTCGAAGGATGTACCGCAATCGAATCGATCGAATGATTAAATCCTTCGAATCGAACGATTTGAAGGATTTTAATCCATTGATCGAACGGTTTTTCTTCCACCAAAAAAAGCTAACAAAGCCTAAGGGGACCTTCCCTATAGGCTAACATTGAGGTTCGGTAGGTTTTAGGTGGTGAAGTAGGGGGTCATAGTTTTTTATAAAGAGACAGTACTTCTATCGAATGGTCGAATAGTCGAACGATTTTTAGTTCGAATCGTTCGATTCGAAGTCAAAGTCGTAGTCGAAGGTCGAAGAGGCCAATTTGATGGTCGAAGTAGCCAAAAAAAACATTCGAAGTTTTTTTTATTCTTTTCCTTCACTCGAGCTAAGTAAATGTGCCCCTAAGGGTCTAAAAGTACATTAACGCAATTCATATTGTTAATGAAAGTTATATGGAAAGGAGTTAATATGTCCCATTTCATTACTTCAATATAGACAAATGCCTTCCAATACAAGAAAGTCATTTTATAACTAACTTTTGGCACCCCCAAGAAGTAGGAAGAGGATCGCTCTGTGGTTCTCACTGATAGGAGCACCGGCCCAGAGTGTCAGGTAAGTAAATGCAATCACTTGGGGGTGCCTAACTTTTGCTACCCCCAAGTATAAAATAACTTTATTTCTCCTTTAAAGGGACCTGTCACCCAGGCATAAAAAGCTGTATAATAAAAATCCTTTGCAAATTAAACATGAAACACATTTTTTTTTGTTTTATTAAACCATCCATACCTGTTATGAATGTATTTCCAAATCTGAGCTGTCAATCATATATTGTCTGCCCACCTCTATGCCTGATGTAGACAATTACTTTTACTTTCTAGATGTCCTGACATTCCCCTTCCCTGCTCACCGTCTATTATTGTGCAGCCTGTGCAAGAACATAGACATTATCCCATCCCATCCTTGTGCATTCACAAGTTTTTGGGGTACCTTGCTATATACTCAGAACTTCAGGCACACCAGTCGCACAAGCAGCATGGCAAGTAACATGTATGCAGTATATTATACATATATATATTTTTTCCTTGTCCACATGCATTAAAAACAGTATTTACCCCTTCCCCATGCAGGAAACAGCCAAGTGACAGCAGAGAACAAAATTCAGGGCAGGCAAAGTGGGGATATTGAATTGGGTGCAAATAAATATACAGTATGTGAGCGCAATACGCTACTGCAATTAGAATACCACAGTTTATTGTGTGACAAAGCAGAATTGTAAAATTCAGCAGTGCTGGTTTCACCTGTAAGCCACTGTCCTTCAATCTTTGAATCTCCTCTCTGCACAGTCTTAGCTCCTCCTGTAACTTGTCTTGCTCCTCTTGACTTAATCTGTGACGCATCTGCAGCTCCTCAATCTCAGACAAGAGCCCTACACACTGGAAAGCCAAGTGGGAGGAAACGCAAGTCAGATTGTAAAGCTAGAATACACATGGAGATGAACAGAATTAGAATTTATGGTTTGATTTATTGAGGATTGTTATGAAAAGATTGATTCTGATGATTTCACTTTTAAATATAATCCTGAAAATCAAAAGGTGGATTTGATCAATATTAATATTGATGAAATTTAATTGAAAAACAAAAATATGTCATCATATCCTAGTCTACTATGGGGTTTGACCTCAGACTAACTGTTTATTTCCAGGGATCAGACATATTGACAATGATAAATTGTCCAAATCAATAAAGTGGACCTATCAATGCTTTTTTTGAGGACCTGGTTTGTGTTGCAGTGTGTTTGCTTTCAGATGTGGTGTGCTCAGACATCTTTTGTATATAAAACCACATTTCATCTATTGTGTTAAAGGCGTTTTAAAAAAAAAAAAACATTTTTATTTCCTAGTATTACTGGTCCATTCCTTGAGGGTGTAATATATCTGCTAAATAATAATCCTTATAATAAAAAGTATGCAATGATAGGTATTCCAGTGTTTGCAAAGAGCTTTGATGCAATAATTCACTACATCTACAGCAACTCTTTGACTAATGCTACTTGGGGCTGAAAAATTGGTCAGCCCCTACACTGGTATTAGTCTCTTATCCTGACTGTACCCAGAACCATTGTGCATTGAATTAATTTTTCTGCACAAATTAGCATTGTCAGCAAAAATAGAAACTGTACTTTGAATGCCCGCCTCCAGGTCATTAATAAACAAGTTAAAAATCTATGGACTTAGTACAGAGCCCTGTGGTACTCCACTAACAACACTGGTCCAATTAGAAAATGTTCCATTTACTACCACTCTTTGTATCTATCTTTTAGCCAGTTCTCTATCCAGGTACAAATACTATGTTCCAGGCCAACATTCCTTAATTTAACAGGTAACCTTCTGTGCAGTACAGTATCAAATGCAGATTATATTCATTGTTGAGATTCCTGCTCACCGCCTCATAAAAGCCAATTAAATTAGTCTGGCAAGATCTGTAGTGCATAAAACCATGCTGGCACAAACTCACAGTGTTATTATTTGCAAAAGAGTTTAGTATCTTATCCTTTAAAAAACGCCTTCAAAAACTTTCCTACCACTGATGTCAAACTAACTGGCCTAAAGTTTTGAGGCTGAAATGGATCACTTTTTCAATAGTGGCACCACATTAGCAATTCATCAGTTTGTTGGCACCATGCCAGACCTCAATGAATGCTAAGAGGTTAAGAGGTTTGGCGATCACAGAGCTAAGTTCATTTCGTACCCTGGGTAAATATCATCAAGTCCAGTGGCGTAACTATAGAGGAAGCAGACCCCGCAGTCACACGGGGGCCCAGGGAACAGGGGGGGGGGCAGGACTGTGGGGTCTGCTTCCGCTATAGCTAATTAAAAAACCTTCCTCCCCAGCCACTATGTCTTACCGGGGAAGGGGGAAGCAAGTTGGGCAGAATCGGGGCAGGATGTGAGCAGGGTGGAGGCGGGATGGGAAGTGGGCGGGAGGATGGGGATCGGAGTGCGAAGGGCCCCTCTGAAGATTTGTTTGCAGGGGGGCGATTGCACTCTAGTTACGCCAAAGATCAAGTCCCGTAACTTTATTTATGTTTACATGTTTTAGACTCTTTTTCCTCTTGTGTGAACCATGGATCAGTAGTTGAATTAATAGAATTCGGAGTATTAAGAAGAAAACCTTCATTACTCGGTTCCTCAGTGGTGTAACCAGATGAAAAATAAGTTTAGAATCTCTGCTTTTTCTCTGTTTTCATCGACCAACTGCCCCCCATATGCTTTTAAGGGTCCCACTCCTTCCTGTTTCATTTTTTTTACTATTTACATACTTAGAAAATAATATTAGATTCTTTTTACATCTCGCTGCAATACACTTTTCCATCTCAATTTCAGCTTGTCTGCTTTTTTTTTTTTTTTTGCATTATTAACTGGCCTCCTTGTATCTGATAAATGTTTCAGCTGTCGCAGCTAATTTAAATGCCGTAAAAGCATGTCATTTATTACCAACACCAACTCTTCTACCAAACGACAAAGGTTTTGCTTTGTGACAGCGTTCCTTGCTTACAAGGGAAATATACTGACGTGTATATATTAAACAGCATTTTAAAGACATACCAGTTTTCTTCTGTGTTTAAAACCCTGTGAAAATCCTTTCCCAGTTAATATTGTTCAGAGATGCCCTTGTGCTGTCAAAATTTGCACATCTAAAATATGGAGGCTTATTTATTAAAGGTTGGATTTTAGTGGTTTTAGAGGTTTTTAAAACCAGGACTCACAAACTCCAAAATGACAGTTTTTTTATCACTTTTTTTTTTAAAAGACCCAAATATAAAAAGTGAATACGTTCAAAGCTCTAAAAAAAATAGGAATCCTTCAAAAACCCCTAAAAAATTTTAGGTTTTCGGACAATGCCTAGCGAATAAAGAAAATCCAAAAACCTCTAAAAGTTTAAATTGATTTAAAGAGGCTCAATAAGATAAGTGACTTGTATAGCACCTCAACAACTTTTACCTGGCAAAGTTTTGCTTTAGAGGTTTTCGTGGTTTTTACACTTGATAAATGTAGATTTTCTAGAGCATTTTAGAAATACAGGAAAACAATTAATTTTTTGAGATTCGTAGAAAAAATTGCAATTGTGTTTTAGTTGAGCCGTTATAGAGCTGCTTCTTTATTGTAATCTAAAAAAAAACATGTTATGATTATTATTCCCTAAATGCTCACCCACCCACATATCAGTAACAAACTGTGCAACATAAACCATTTTGGGCGTCATTGTGTTTTTTCAGCAGGTGAGTATACTGGGAATAGACCTGAAGAGTAACTCACTTGTCCTTGGCTGAACATAGGGTTGCCATCTCACCCTTTTTTGCAACATACACTTATATGATATACACAGTTTACCTTTAAGACCTGGGAATCTCCACCCATTTCATGTAGCAAGGCTTTCCTATGCTCACCTCACTCCGTGCAAGCTGCACTTTCTCTTCTGCACTCAGTAGCTGACTGTGCAGCCTCTGCCTTTCTTCCTCTTTAGTTAGTTTCTGCTTTTGTATACTCTCCTCAGAGACCAGAGCCTCTTCTGCATTCACATCACCAGTCAGGGGAGTAGATTCTACCTGTTCATATTGAGGAATTTTGTTTTCTGTCAGCTCTTCTATATCTTTCTCATGCTCCTGTGTTAAATTATTTACCACATCCTCTGGATCAGTGTCCACATCCCTGAGGAAAGAGAATCAAAAATGGGGCATGGCATTGCTAGAACAATAGCAGTCTGTGATTAATATCTGGAAATAAAAAAAAAGAAATTGATATGTATATAGTAAGATTATCTAAAGAAAAGTAGACGCTGGCCCTTCAAAGACAGCTGTTGAGGCAAGCCTACATAGCAATATAAAACTGAATATCTTAGAAACCATTTAAAATAAAAAATGTATGTAAATTTAAAGTGCTCTGAATACATGTACACCAATTCATATTTTGAAATTTAGATCCCCTTTAAGATCACAACAACCTTGAATATTATGCTTGTACAAAAATCATTCAATGAATCTTGAAGGCATTAACTGAATCAGCCATCACAAAATCAACCGGCAGTGCATTCCACAACCTCACTGTCCTCACTATGAAGAACAACCAACGTTGTTTCAAATGAAAGCTTAGTTCCTCAAGTCTAAACAGGTGATCTCTGGCCCTGCTTTCTATCTATAATGTCCTGTAATTTACTTGTAATGAGTATTTATGTCCTACCTTTTCTCAAGAGAAAATAATCCCAATATTGATTTACTTCTCTCATAGTTTAAATTATCTATTGCTTTTACCAGTCTAGTTGTAATATCTCCAGTTTATTAATATCCTTCTTCTCTCCAGCTTATTAATATCCTTCTTAATGAATGCAGCACAAAACTGCACTACCTGCTCAAGGTGAGGCTTTACCAGGAACATATGAAAAATTATGTTTTCATTCAAATTAATGCTCTTTTTTTTGCAAAACAAAACTTAATTCTGTTTTGTAACCATTAAATGACACTGTCTAATGTTACAAGGCTTGTTATCCACAAAAAAACACAAATTCTTGTTAATTAAGGATGCCCCAACACACTACCATTTAGAGTATAGTCATATTTTTGTTATTTGTACATTAAACCTCATTTGCCAGTTTATGGCTCCATGTTCTAATATAGTCACATCACCTCTAATGAATAGCATCTGGTATTTGACCCTTGTTTTCCCTTATATGTTATATGAGTCACCCACTCATCAATAGTTATATTATTAGAATTGGGTCTATTAAAAAGGAAACCTTTATTAGCTAGTTCTTCTGTTGTGGAGACAGGTCAGAATGTCTGCTTTTTTGCTGCTCTCATCAACCAATTGACCTCCCTGACTTGGGTCTCATCCCTTCTTGCTTCATTTTTTTAAAATATTTTTTATTATATTTTATCTCTATTTAGATTTGGCCTCTTTATACTAGAGTCCTGCAGTGGTTAGATACCTGTGGGTTACCACCCAAAAAGCAGGTGAGACTTTGGATGCGGGTTGGTGGGTTGGGTTGCAGCAACAGCAATTCCTGTTTAATGGTGGGCATCAGGTTGTGAATCAATTTGCCAATAATGCAGTTGTGGGTTGGGTTCAGTTGCCAGTCCAAGCTGGTAAGCATGCCTGGGTCAAAAATTGGTTCCATGCAGGACTCTACTTTGTACTTAATAAAAGTGTCAGCTGTCCCAGCAAATTTGAGTAACTTAAATGCATATTTTTTCTTACAAACCTGGATGGATTGGATACATTTTTAGAAAAAGTTTAATGCAATTGGAATACGATCACTAACAAAATCAGACATGAGTTCTGCAGTTTGTTCATTTTTGTAGAGATACAAATATATTTATTTTCCCCTGGTTCCTTTTTTAGGTACCTTGTAGGGAATTTCTCCCTTTGCTTTTATTGAATCATAGCTTACCATGTAATTATACAGAAGTAGGGGCAGAAGCTCCCACAATCCCTGAGATGCTTTCATTTTTGTAATCCCACAAAATATGTAAAATTGTAGGAATAATAAGAAAATCATCGAATACCTTGTAACCTCTTCTCCAAGCAACAGGAGGTGACTCTTCATCTTACTATTGCTCTCCTGAAGGATGCTCCGCTCCATCTGCAGATGTTGGCACTGATCTCGCAAGAACAGCAATTCTCCTGTCCCAGAGTAAGGAATATACAGTAACATACATGCATAATATGTATAAAAATATTCTACAAAATAATAGAGAGCTAATTTAGTGATATTGCTCTTAAACCATGTTTGAGGTCCACAATTTGGTCAGGACATCCTCCCCCCAGCTCATAATAAGGTTATAAATATATAAGTATGCTTTATTAGCCATTTTGGTATAGTTACATGAATATAAGGACATGTAGGGGCAGATTTATCAAAGGTTGAGGTGAAGTTTCGAATTGAAAATTTCGAGCTATTATTTGTGCACATCGACTAGGGAACAGTCATACTTTGATTCGAATTTGAAAAAACTTCGAAATTCGAAGGTCGAATTTTTTTGAATTACTTTCTCTTTAAAACTTCGACCATTCGCCACCTAAAAGCTGCCGAAGTGCTGTTTTAGCCTATGGGGGGGACCTCCTACAACATGTATGGAGGCAATTGGGGAAGTTTGGGAGATCAAAGGTCGAAGTTAAAAAAACTTTGAATCAAAGTACGATCGAAGCACGATCGTACGATTTGACCCCAAAAAAACTTCACCCTCCATTCGATTGGTCTCTTTGAATTCGAAGTTCGACGTTTTTTTAACTTCGACCTTTGATAAATAATGCAACAATTCGAATTATGCAACTTTTCAAATTGTCACCTGCAAAACTTGACTTTATCAAATTATCACCTAAACAATTTGAATTCAGCGGATTATCGAATGAAAACCAGCGTCAAACAGCCCGAAACTATTGAGAATCATGACGGCAAAAAACATGTTTCAAGTGTTAAAGGGACCATCTGCCACTGACTTCAACAAAATTTTGACAGGTTTTAGCTGAAGTATTTTGGAATTCGGATTTTAACAGCTTCAGAGTATAATAAATTCCGAATTTTTTCCCCCTTTAAAACCTGACCAGAAAAAATTAAGGCTTCATAAACAGGCCCCTTAATATTCCTCATATTTAGGATACATATCTGTAAATATAAACACAAGGTACAACAGATAAAAAAAAAGCGCACTTGCATATTAGAGCCACAAAATAATATCTGTAGATGCCCACACACACAATGCACCTATCCTATGTGTTATAAACTAACTTACTGTGTTTTCACTATTTGTAAAGTGGTCTCACATTCTAGTTATGTTTATATTATATAAAAAACTATATTGGATGTTTACTAAATTGATTTCACAATAAGTTGTTATTGTTTGTTTATTACACGTGTTTATATATTTCAGTATTTAGAAGAACCTTAAAGGACCAGTAACATCAAAAAATGAATTATACTAAAAATATAATGCAGTGTTGCCTTGCACTAGTAAAACTGCTGTGTTTGCTTCAGAAACATTACTATTGGTTATATAAATAAGCTGCTGTGTAGCAATGGGGGCAGCTATTCAAAGGAGTAAAGGCTCAGGTTACACAGCAGAAAGCAGATAAGCTCTGTAGAACACAATGGTGTTATATGTTATCCACTTATTATCCTGTGCCATATAGCCTTTTTTCAATTTCCGCCATTGCTACTCAGCAGCTTGTTTATATGAACTATAGTAGTGTTTCTGAAACAAACACGTCAGTTTTATCAGTGCAGGGCAACAGTGCATGATATTTTCATTACATTACAACACTTAAATTTGTTGGTGTTACTGTTCTTTTAACCTAACATTCTGTTCAGGTTTAAAGTAAAATTTTGAGCTGCTGACAGATTTTACCTGTTCCAATTGGCTGATTCCTCAAACTGTATTGCACTAGTGACTGAGTTACTTGCAGTAAGAAACAAAAATTAGGTTGAGGAAACCTTTACTATATCAAAAACTAATATAAAAATAATAATAAAATCAATATGTGATAAAGAATTATTTCATCCACTATAGTCTGGGTGCGTGTTTATATCAATGAGTCTTTCAAAGCTCTCTTTTACTTATGACTTTTCTATAAATTATTTATTTGGATTTACTGATAACTGATTGGAGGAATTTGTGTTACTGTTCCTCAGAAATACATGAAGGCAGTTAGCTATACAACGTCCATGGGAAATACAGAAGACTGGTCATGCTAAGTAGGTGGGTGGCGTATACAAAAAAGGCTGTGGCAATTTGCAATAAATTAGTGGTTTTAGAATATTCGACTACTGTTACCATGTAGTGTGGGTGGGGGCTGACCTACATGCCCAGTACAGCTTTTCATATTGATCTCTGCTCTCAGGGTGGTTATTTCCATCTCATACTCCTGTCGTGTCTCTTGCAATTCATGAAGCTCTGCACGTAGGCGGCACAGTTCCTCCTGCAAGGATGCAATGTCGCTCTCTCGCTCAGCTGCAGCCTCCTCTGCACTCTGTCTCAGTGACATAATCTCCTCTTGTGCACAGCGCAATTCTTGAGATACTTCCAGCAATTCACATTCCTTCTCTTGCTCCAAGCTGTCAACCTCCTCTTGTACAGATCGGAGCTGGGCTAAAAGAGTGTTAGACCGACAAATTCAAATAATCAATGTAAGAGCTCCCTCTCAGTGTTCCGTTTAGACAGTACAGATATAGGATATTTTCACAGGAATGCTTGGGACTGGCATTTTCTAGATAAGGGGTTTTCCACAATTTGGATTGCCATAGCTTAAGGCTGTTAAAAATATTATAACATAAGTAAAAATTATAATATAACCAAAGTAAACCAAATAGGATTGTTTTTCCATCAGTATCATTTAAACAGCTTGTTTACAATCAATGACAAGGTACTGTTTTATTATAACAGAAAAAAGGAAATAATTATTACAGTATATATTTGTATTATTTGCTTAGAATTGAGTACATGGAAGATGGCCTGCCTATATTTTGGAGCTGCCTGGATATTGGATTTCAAGATCCAATACTTGTACTTGGATTTTTTATCATAATCCTTTTAAAACCCTACATGATGTCCTGATTCTTTAGATGGTAGTGTATTGTAGGGTTTTGATTTAGGGCACAGAGCATAGAGAGTTCAGGACCCACTATACTGAAAATGAAACCTTAGGCTGGTGCAATAAGTTCAGTATATAAAATATGTAATTTTTAACCAAATTCATTATTGGGGTTTTTGAAATCTTTGCTCCATACCCTGCAGTCTCTGTATCTGCTTGGTGAAGATCTCTGCTTGCTGTGCACTTGCCAGTCGCTCCTCCTCCAAGATACCTGGGAATCAGAGTTAAATGATCAGTAAGGATTATTAGGAAATACACAGATAGAACATGTAAACATCTCTTTACTTTTCATTCCAGATTTGCTAAAAAAATTCATTAAAATTATATGTACAATTAATCCGTGTGTTCCAGATATACTGTGATTCTGCCCAGTGATGCTAATGAGTTCAACAGAATATTCACTATATACTGTACAAACTCAAACAAAACACTATGACATTTACCAGGTTAGCCCTCCTTTATATCAGAACTCCACACATCAATAAAAAAGTTTCCCAGGTTTATTTAAATATTTAAATATTATTTAAATATTCCCAGGATATTTTCAGGGTGAACAATTACCGGTAATACTAATAAGACATAATTATGAAATTCACTATACAAATAGATTATGTGACAGTTTTATCTTCAAATTATCAGACAAGATTAAAAACAATTGCACAATCACAGTTTCTATAATGTGTATTTCCTGCACATATAACTTGAAACACTTTTTATATCTATATAGGGTCACTTACTCAGAGTTCCCTATATTAATCCATACTTTGCAAAATAATTTGAAGTGAAATGTTGTCATATAATCTGTTTGTATAGTGAATTTCAAAATAATGTCTGATTAGTCATGTTAACTGTTCACCCTGAAAATATTGTGAATATTTAAATAAACCTGGGAAATTTATGTATGGTCTTCTGATATAAAAGATCACTACCAGTGAGACAGTGAAGTTATGTTGTGATGGCTGATTCTGTTAATTCTTTTAAGAGTGGCTTTGATTGTTTTTTGGACAAGCATAAGATCCAAGGCTATGGGATCCGTTATCCGGAAACCCGTTATCTATAAAGTTCCAAATTACGGAATGAACATCTCCCATAGACTCCGTTATAATCAAATAATACAAATTCTTAAAAATGATTCCTTTTTTCTCTGTAATACTAAAATAGTAGCTTGTACATTATCCAAACGAATATATAATTAATGCTTATTGGAAGCAGAAATAGCCTATTGGTTTTATTTAATATTTACATGATTTTCTAGTAGACTTAAGGTGCGAAGATCCAAATTACAGAAAGACCTTTTATCCAGAAAACCTAAGGTCCCGAGCATTCTGGATAACAGGTCCCATACCTGTACTAAAATTTACAATTAGAATAGATATAAGAATGTGCAGTTTATGTGAGTGTATGGAAGGTCATTGTGATTGTGTGTATGTATGGATGCTGAGTTTTATATGGAGGGGGTTGAACTTGATGGACATTAAATAAACCCAATAGGCTGGTATTGCTTCCTTTAAGGATGAATTATATCTTAGTTTGGATCAAGCACAAGGTAATGTTTTATTATTACAGAGCTATAGGAAATTATTTTTAAAACTTTGGATAAAATGGAGTCTATGGGAGACAGCGTTTCCATAATATGAAGCTTTTTGGATAACGGGTTTTCAGATAATGCATCCCATACTTGTATCCCATCCCTCTGAAATTACCTTGCATCTCTAAGAAGCTGTCTTCATGTTTCAACGCCAGTTCTCGTGTTTCCTCCAGTTCTGTCAGCAACTGGATTATCTGGCTCCTCAAATCCTGGCTCTCCAGAATGATGCTGCCTGAACCACCTTCTGACCCACTGGGGACATCCCCAGACTCAGACTCTAGGTCAGGAGGATCCTCATCTTCAGAATCTATAAATAGACAAAACTATTTCCTGGACTATAGCTTAATAACAAATCTGCACAAGTGTGGCCCATAACAGTTTGGCTCGTTCCAAAAATAACAACCATGTCTCACATATTTCAGTATTTCAAAGTCACAATAAATCTACAGCACCGAAATGATAGCTCAACATGCTACAGCCTACTTATAGGGCAACCAGCAGAAAAAAGTATTTTCTGCTACATGGGTGGCCCAGTTTTGAGAGAATGCTTTGATTAATAGACATTCAATGGCAAATCAGAATTTGATGGGGTTTATTGTAGCTGCAAAGGATGTACATCTTTCAGTCAAATCCAAATAAATATTAAACCTAAGGCAAAGCTTTTCATTTATTTCAGGACAGGTACTATAGAAGAATTTAAATTTGTAAATGTAAACAAATGAATAAATTATTACATGGGTACAACATAGCTCCATTAGTGCTATGGAACAATGCATTGTACACTAGTTTAATGTAATAAAATAAGAACCAAGAGAGAATATATTTAGCTGTTTATTAGGTAAACATATGTTATTAAATGGGTTGTTCACCTTCAAACACTTTTTTCAGTTCATTTGATTTCAGATTGTTCACCAGAAATAAAGACTTTTCCCAATTACTTTCTATTTTCTATTTGTGACCATTTTTCTAATATTGAAGTGTAAAATTTGATTTATTTCACCTTCTAAAGCAGCTCTGGGAGGGGGGGTGCCAACTATTTAACTGTCTAAATTGATACATTACATAGTAAGTTAGTTTGAAAAAAAGACAACCTTTTTTTTTTATATATAACCTGCCTAACTACTAGTTGATCCAGAGTTGATACATTTTTTATCTTTGTCCCTGCTGAGCAGAATCCCTGAGTTCCATTAAATGCAGCTGTTAGAATTGATTCAATAGTTGCTAATGTTCCAAAAATACTGCCAAAAAAAGTATCAACTAATTGTATCAACTAAATGTAGTAGATTGTAACAGAATGCTCCTGGATCACTGAAACCCCAGAGACACGAACATGAAACTTCAAACTTTTGGGAAAAGTTTTGGGAAACAGTAAAAAATAAAAGATGGAAAGCAACTGAAAAAAGTATTTGTTTCTGGTGAACAATCTGAAAACAACTGAACTGGAAAAAGTGTTTGGAAGGTGAACGACCACTTTAATGTTGCCTGACCTGCATGACTGGCCTCCTATAAGTCTTTGGGGCAATATCAGTTTTCTTTTCTCCAACCTTATATTGTGTCCCTTAGTATATTTGACCACAGGCTCTGCTTTCTCTTTAGTTATACCACTGAATTGTGAACATTTTAGAATGCTTTTTAGAAGCACATAAAAGCAACACACTGATAAATATTACTAACAAAATGTAATACATCTTTATTCCTTATTACTCATCAGTATTATGGTAATGTAGTGGTAAAAACATTTCTCGTAGGTGTGACATTCTGTGCCAGTTCTCAAGATAGTACCGCTTTCACTTTGCATAATCATGTGAATCTGATGGATAAACTCTATGATGTCTATATTTTACCTTTCCACTGCAGATGCTGCAGATAATTCCTTAGACACTGTTGTTAAACCTGCTTTATATTTACATATGCATTTATTAAATATTACATAGTGAGTTTAACATTATATATCCCCTACTGGCTGCTTTGAGTCCTAGCCCTTGTTTCTGATGAATAATAAATTTGATTCTGCTATCTGCATTGCAGCAAAATGAACCAAAATTAAGGCCTGTGGGATATTGCTTGGTTAGTTTATGGTTGCCTTTAGATACTGACTCTAGAAATAGATTCTTATGAATGCTGTGAAAAAGCTTCTTCATAAACTGAAGGAAATTAACCGGAAATCTAAATTAACTATAGAAACAGATATCGCCAAACTAGAAGTGTCACAGGGAAGCAAAATGAAATGCAATATAATGTATGTCACAACAAATGTTTTTCAAGAAATTGCACAGGATTCAGCTAACAATACTGCACTATGAAACTAAATAACCCTTGTTTTGCCCTGGTTTTTGTGAAGCCATGTAAAGTTAACTTCTACTTTGCCATACAGTCTCTAGCCTGTGACACACAGGGTGGTTTTCTGGGGGTTTTGAGTTAGTTTTTTTGCCTTGAAAACTGTAGTGGGAGGTAAAACACTCAAAAATCACAATGTAAGACACAAGACAAAGTTTGGTTCATAAAATATCTTGTGCTTCATGGTACCACAAGTACCACTTCCTGAGCAGCATCTTGTTCCCCCTGCAGAAATGGTGTCTGAAGAGTTGAGAATAATCCCTGCAATTTTCAATTTAAATTTTTATGTTATGAATAGTCTATACATCCTTCAGCAGAGATTGTTAATTCATTACCCCTGTCACCAATTCCTATTATTATTTTTTTGCTACCAACTATTATGAGCACAAAGCTTATTATTTACATTTATATGTGTGAAATCTAGACTATATTGAGGTATGTTGCATAGTTCACAATACAAATGCACCTCTTCAAGGCCACTAAGTTAAAATTCACAACAGGCTGCAAACTTTGGGGGTAGGGGCTGCTGATCTGTTTTGATTGTGAACGTGAAGTAGAATGTGGCTTTACTTTCAGTATAAGACTTTGCCATGTCTAGTGCAAGAAATAATACAACAGCAATACATATTTCTAAATTACTCATGAATGGTGTCATCTGCAGCAAAACTCAACCACGTTATCTGGCACCTCAGTCAACTCCTGATGTCCTGCTTATGGCAAATGGTACGCTCTGTTTTTATGAGAAATGTACAAGAGTGGTGAACCATGCAATTTAAATTAAATAACAAATAAACTTGCAATAAGGGGTATCTTCAAGTAAATATGGTCATACTGTAAAGTCCAGGGATACATCAGAGTACGGAACATGAAGGAAACCACATAAATTGCACATGGACCTATTAAGTGACACAATTAAGAAAGAGTCATATGATCCAAAACATATTTTGCATTAAAAAGTAGCAACACGGTTCTGCAGTTTGATTGGCTCCCTTCAAGTTCCTTATTCTAATTCACAGTATACCAAGAAACAAACATGAATGCAATTGATGAATGAATGCTTGGAAATAAGTAATCATCACTTACATTCGCCATTCAGCAGTTCCCTGGCAAAGGAATGGCTTCTTCCTGTGATTTGCCGAGGGATCCATCTATTGGTAACTCCCGAAACTGGACATGATCCTATGTGACAAAGGGTGAAACACAATACAACAGTCAGTAGTGGATAAAGTGAAAACAGGAACTAAGTTGTACGGAGTAGGATTAATTCATATTATATAAGGAATGACTAATTGGTCACCAAGAGGTGCTGTTGGATAGGAGGAGTCCCCAGAGAGAAGTTATATAAGGGAGAGATTAGGGGACAACATCCCCTTTGGCTGATAAAAAGATTAAAGGTATGACACTGAACAGCTTGAGGCCTGCCACCTGACAGAAGTACTAAGGAGAAGCATTAGGTAGGTTAAGGTATTGATAGGGTAGTTTGGTTGAGCTTTCTGTAGTCCGTGAGAGGCAAGTGTAGGTTGTATAGCAAGGAGCTGAGCTTCAATGAGGAAAGAGCGAAGGACCAGGGTCAAGGGTAGATAGGGCCTAGTATCACAGCACACTGTGAACCCTGTGCTGAAAGTCTGTTAATGTGTACTTAACAGTGTATGTCCCTGACAGCAGCCTAGTGATAATAATTTGGGGAAGGTGACTAATAAAGAATGGGTCTTGAGTTCAATTGTGAGACATGTGGAAACTTCTGTTTACTACAAGAAAAAGAGAGAGAGTCTGCCAAGGTACACAGAAAGCAACTGGACATCAGGTTACAACGTAACTCTAGAAACAAACACAATATTTTAACATTACATTAAATGTAATTAATATTTCTGGATAACAGGTTTCTGAATGATGGATCATCTTCCTTTATATGCATGTTTATATCACTGCCAAAAGAACTGCACACCATAGAAACACGACTAGCAAAAAATGGCTTGCAGTATGACTTCAGTCCGCCTTCACTAGCTGCACTGCACTGTATAGAAGAGCACGGATAGGGAGGCTGCTGCAATGTACTGTATTCTTAATGCCTGTTCCCATACAGCAGGGATTCTTAATCTGTGGATTGCCATGCTGTTTAGGGTAGTCTCCTTGATGCAGAATTTTTATAACTGCTGAAGACTGGGTAAAGGGCACCTGTTGGCCAAGAATATTATCCCCAACCAAAGGTGCAGGCTAATAGTGCCCGCACTCTAATTGGTGGTAAAAGTAGTTTTTAAAAAAAAAGCTTTTAAAAATTGCCCCCTCCAGCATTAGGACACTTGCACTTCGAGGGAGCTCTCGTTTTTGAGCGGTCATGTCTTGCATAGCACATGCGCATAATGTGCTTCTGACTTCACGCACATAATGAGCTGGTCGCGGCATTCGCTCATTATACACATGCATGTGCCCCAACATGGCTGTTCGTAACGGGAGCTCCCTCCCGGTGCAGGTGGCCTAGCGCTGGTGGGGGGAATTTTTTTTAAAAAAAGCTACAGTTACCCCTAACCGGAGCGTGGGTTCTATTAGCCTGCACCTTCGGTTTGGGGAAATGTTTTTTGCCTACAGGTGAACTTTAAGAAAGAGAGAATCTTAAATTTAACTTTTTTAATATGATGTAGAGGTATTGTAGGATAATTTTTCTCTAACCCTATGCATGGATTAGGAAGCTGTGAAATTTCTCTCTGGGGAAATGTGGACAGAGTTAAGCAAATCATTTCTTGAAAAAGAGGAAACGTTATACTGCACATACTGCTTTTAGCTGCATTATGTGGACAGAACTATACATTCTTTGGCGGGGAAAGGTTACATTGGTGATGACTAATCTACATTCATTTTCTTAAAACTTTCTAATCTACAATGCATATATACATATGTAGCGCTATAGTAAATTGTGTGCACCTTACTCTACTATAAACTCCACTCCCAATAAATGTGCTCCGGATGAGGCCTTAAAATCTTAGGGAGTGAGCCCTCGGAGTTGTGTGGAGGCAGGGTGTAGTGCAACTGTAACTGGTAACAGGGTGCAAATAATTGGGCGCCAGTGGTTCTTATAACTTAACCATTGAACAGATTTATTGAACACATACAATCCTCAGTGGAGTGTACATAAAGGATAGCATGCAGGATCATACATCAACATTGGATAGGCAATACTCACAGCACATTTGGTCACAGTAAATTCCCTCGTGAACAAGGACAATGTATGCAGCCTTGAGGCGGTACACCCAGATTTCCTTTTCCCTAAGTGGAACCTGAGGGAAAACTCTGGGTCCACTTAGGTCTGTACACTATCTCTGGGTAATTCTGGGTAATTAGTACCCGGGATCTTAATCCCACTCACAATCCTAGGAGGAGCCTCAAGCTGCTCAGCTAAATATCCTGACTGTCTGTCACTCCTAGAGTGACCTATAAAGGTGAGTAACCTATCCTTACTAGACCTGACCTGTCTAGGTTCCACTCCAGCTCTGCCTACCTGCTCAGGCTAGAGCCAGCACAAGATGAAAGCATGGCTTCAGAGGCTTTTATACTTTAGCACAGTGCCATCTACTGGTCACTGTGAGAAACACCAAGGGGATTGCCTAAAGCTGGAATAGGAATCAGTTCCCCCTCCTAACTGTATTTTAGGACCCAGTTAGGTGGCTATAACACTAGGGGGCTACCTGCTAAATAATACTAGGGATGGCTATTTTACACATTCCTACACATACATATATAAATAAATCACAATGGTAATATTACGATTTTTAACTGTTCAAATAATTCTTTCTTGGTTGACAATGAGATGAACGAAAAACCCTGCAGCAAAGAATAATTCATTTTACAAATCATATTGTCAGCAGTGAGAGCCTAGCATTGAAAATCAACACTTCTTTTATCATCAATGTGCCTTTTCACATGTTATTTCCTTTGTAAAATCAAAACTGAATTTTTTCAATTAACTTAACTTAACTTAAGCCTAATTACAGTAATTCATAAAACTGAACCACACAAATTAAAGTTAGATCATCTGGCAAAAGGGCACAATTTAACTATATTGTAATGATTTTACATGGACTAATTATTGCTTTTATCAGGTGTGGGCAATATTTTTTATGCAGAGTGAAGCACAGTCACTTGCATAGTTGCACCTTAAGCAGCATGCGGATGAACACCGTCTGTACAGTGTGGGAATATATGGGTTATATCAGGTTAGCATTACGTAATCATACTGTAGTGATAGCGATCTAGAATTTCTGGATAATTCAATTGCTTATCAGCTAGATTTGCAGATAAATCACAATATGCAATGATCAGGAGTATTGGGGATGAGGCACAGATGGGAGAAGAAGAGACAAGTTAACAGTACTGGGTTTGTGTAGCATTAGGGAACAAGAGGCACGATAGGTTATTATGACAGCATGGGCTCTATTGTAGAAAGGTGAGGAATGAGATGTATTCCATGGAAGAAAATAAAGCCAGAGTGATGTTAATAGAAGAGATTAGTGAGAACGGGAAATGCTGCATGCAGTATAACTGACCTGCCATCTGCTGTGCTCTGCCTACACCTTGACCATCCACATCCTCCATACTGCAGCTGTGCCACAGCCACGCGCAAACACAAGCAAGGGGAGATGCAGGCTGTGCCGGGCAATAGGATGCACCACAGCAATATCAGAGCTCTATGGAGAACATGAGAGGCGGGGAAGCTGAGAATAACAGAGATTGGAGCAGGAGGTAGCAGCAACAACAAATGAATAAAGAGGATGACTAACCAGTAAATGGCTTAGTGAAGGTGTCTTAGTGAGAGATATGCAGAGGAAAAGCTCATAGCAATCAGTGAAAATAAGAGGCGGGGGCTGGGAGTGCTGGAGGAGGGGAGTGCAGACATGGTTGGGGGGCAGTTGCTGTTCCTATTCACCCCAGCTATTAATCCTGAACAGTAGAGGGTGGTTTTTACTAGCAAGGGGTGTGAAAATTAAGGGAGGTCTTGGGTCTTAAATACTGCTACACTGCCTGACTTTATCAAATATCTCCATATTCTGTCTTGTGTTGCCAGCACTGCAAAACAATGGAAGCAGTGTAAGCCTAGTATCTAGCAGTCACTTTTAGGGTATAAGTAGCTTGTATATTGTTACATCCCAGGTGCATACATTTATATTTATCAACACTGAAGCTCATCTGCCACTTAGCTGCCCAGATTGGGATTGTCAAGGTCCTGCTGCAAGTATTTTTTGGGCTGCATATTTTTGTGTCACAAGAAAACACTAATACGTTACATACAATACTCTGTCATATTATTATTATTATTAACATGTATTTATATAGCGCCAACATATTGCGTAGCACTGTAAAGTAAATGTGATTATACAATGTCCTAAGTCATTAATGAACAAATTAAATAAAAGTGGAAAGAATACAAAACCCTGAGGGACCCCACTAAGAACCTTACTCCAAGTAGAGAATGTACCATTAACAACCACTCTCTGTACAAAATTCTTTAGTCAGTTTCCCATTCATGTACAAGCAACAGTGTGGGGCACTGTATCCAAAGCTTTGGTAAAATTCAAATCGATCACATCTACTACAACCCCACTGTCCAACTTCCTAATAATCCCATCATAAAAATCATTTCTTCTCTACCAGAAAAAAATAGAGTTTGAGAAAATCGGAAACAGAGGAAACGCTAAAACTGTACTTGTTCATACTAATTTTGAGTAAACCTTAATGTACCATATCCTGGGTCAACCATTGACATGATCAAGCTGAGACACCTTTGTCCTTTTGGGGTGGTTCACATTCATACCATTAAAGGAACAGTTCAGTATAAAAATAAAAACTGGGTAAATAGATAAGCTGTGCAAAATTAAAAATGTTTCTAATATAGTTAGCTAGCCAAAAATGTCACTGATAAAAGCTGGAGTGAGCAGATGTCTAATACAATAGCCAGAACCCAACCTCCTGCTTTTCAGCTCTCTAACTCTGAGTTAGTCAGTGACTTGAAGGGGGGCCATATGGGACATAACTGGTCAGTGAGTTTGCAATTCATCTTTAGCATGCAGGTCAGATTTAAAAGCAAACCGTTATGGTCCATGTGGCCCCCTCAAGTCTCTGATTGGTTACTGACTGGTAACAATCAGTGGAAAGCAAGAGAGCTGAAAAGCAGGAAGTAGCGTTCTGTTATGTTAGATATCCAGTAACTCCAGTCTTTATACATTACATATTTGGTTAACTAACTATATCAGAAACATTTTTAATTTTGCACAGGCAATCTATTTACCTAGCTTTTATTTTTATACAGAAGAATTCTTTAAGATGGAAAGGCAATGGCATGTCTGGTGTGCACAAGCTCCTACAACCTCAGGAAGCAAGTTCTTCCCTACAACTTCTGGTACAGCACATTATACATGGACTCTTTCTTTTCAGGTAGGCCTTTGTGTTACTGTTGAAGTAAGAGTTAACCACACTAATTTCACACACAAGTGATTGATGGTACAGACATCAATCTCTTTACAGTTACTTCAAATACTTTTATCCCTCACATGATACTCACACAATCTCAGCTGTAGTGTTCACAACACCACATAGGTAGTATTCACTGCCTTGGTGAAACAATCCCTATGACAAGCAAAAGCGATGTATCAGTCCAGGAATTCTGAGCCTGACCACTTGAGTCCCTATACTGACAGCATTGACACCACAGGATACTAACCCTTACTAGGCTCCTTGTGGGAGCATCTGGTGGCTCTACTAACTACCTGATCCTGTCTCTCATTCTCTCACTGTGAAAAAACTTCTAACAATTACTACTTCTAACAGAACTCCATTCCAGGCCCTCCTGTATTACCTCCTCCAGCAAAGGGGAAACAGCACACGTGGCCCCCTTTTTATAACTATGTAATCTTGACACCCTCAGAAAAATACTTAAACCCAGTAATGTGAAACATCTCCCCCTCCCAACTGTAAATCAGGACCAGCTCTTAGCTGCCCATAATCTTCCCAGGGGAACTACATGAAATAAACGTTGACAAAACCTTTACCCCCTATACAAAACCACACCTCTGCCTTTATAACTTAAAAATGAAATTATATATATATTAATGAAATTTTGTGCCTGGGAGTAAAGTCAATGCTTATGCTTATAGTGGATACAGGCAGTGGACATTCATCCAAGGATTATAACCCTTTGTTCCTATGAGTAGAAGGACTGACATCACAAACGAATCTCCTGCAGAGCTGAAAGATGGAGCCTGTTCTTCTGTACATAATGGGAAATTCTCACTAAGCTGTGACTGGAGTGTAAATTATTCTCTTAATAAAAGGCTTATTTTCTAAAGCCATGACATTCAGTCTAAACACTGCTTCTCCTTCGTTAAAATAATGCTTTTTACATTTTTGCCTGTGTTCAAGAGAATTAGGGATTTTCTGCATCTATGATGAGCTAACTTTAACGCGAAGTGCCTCATTAATTTGATCCCCTAAATACTGTATTACAATCTACTTCTTCTTTATTTACGTCTAAAAATGAATGGGTTTTTAAAAGAGTACTTTTATCATGTATGTTTCTGTCAGCTTGTTGCTCTAAAATAAGTGCTGAAGCCTAAGCAGCCTGTACACAAAGTGTTTGTAGAATAACACTATGGCAACATGCTTCATAGGCTTAGGATTTGTGAGCAGCTAGCTATGTTTGCTAAATTTGTCTGCAAAGTTGTTAGGTCAAGCAGAAATGGTTTGTAAGTAGCATTTAATATTAATCTTTAATAATTAACTTTTAGCAGATGTAGAGTGTGGTCTTCTTTAGCAAAGAGAATAAGGAAAATACCACAATGTTTTGAGTTGGAATGAATACTTCCTCCCCCAAGTAAATATGTTACAGCTGAAATTTAATACATCTAACTTGTTTTTCTATAAAAGGGGATGTTACTACAGTTGCTCAGTCATGGCTTTTGCCAATTCCTCTTATACCATGTATATATTTAAGGGTTAAAGCTCTGTAAAATGATTTTAGACAAACTGTCAAATATGTAATATAACTTAACTGCAGGGAAATATGAATATATAATCATGTTTAAAAAATCTGCACTATTTCTAAATGATATACTGTATCCCTCTTTCTGCAAAATTTCTTTGCAAATTTAGTTAGCGCTAATACACCATTGATCTGTTCTCCCTTTGCTTAAATTATGTATTACAAGTCTACAATCAGAGTGGTGGCAATTTGTTGGTCCCCCAATGACTTTAATCGCTGAGGGAGGAACCCATGCTGACACACCGCTTTTTTAAAAACCTACCAGTCTGGCATATTTAAACACAATGTAGCCATTTTTCTACACAATTCCATCATCGTTGTGGCCAAGCACAGAGTTGTGTCAAAACCATAACGTCTAGAGTAAAAGTTGTGTTAATTGCGGACCAAGTATTCACTCTGTAGAGTCTTTTCAGCTGTATTTCACCAAAACATCATATTTCCCATCCAGAGCTGTTAACACCAGCTCACTCTTTACTAGACAAGGTTTTTGGTATTGGCAAACTCACAGGAGATATGGGTTATTTAAATTCAGTTGTGACTGACCCCCTGACCCTACATTTTCGTCAGGTTAAATAAGGAGGTGAAGGAAGACTTAGGATGTGGGGAATTAATACAAGTCAGCAGGAGAATGGAGTGATGACATAAAAGTTTTGTTGAGGCAGGTCTGACCAGGAATTTAACATTCCTGAAATTATTTCCCATAGATGTAGCAGTGGATCTGTGGAAATAGAAATTGAGAAACAGAAGGGTTATATTTAGGTGGGATAGTGTGGAAGTGGTGCACAATATCAATAACATCTCAGCATGCTCTCCCCTGGTTATCAGGTTGTTAAGTTACCTAGTGCTTTATTGTTTGCAATTTAACATGTGGATTAAAGTGAGACATTTGCATGGTTTAGAAAACAATGTAGCTTATTTTTGAGGGGTTCAGTGGGAAGTTTAGAGAGCTTGCACTGACAGTGGAATGAGAAGGACTACAGCACCCAAACTGGCTTTGAGATTTGGGGGCAATGAAGTGTGCAGAACATGTGGGAAGATGACTAGGCCCTAATACATAGGTACGGTATTCAAATGTTTGGGAAGAATGGAAAGTAGCAAAGTAGTAGTACTGTTTGGTGAGTATGGCTTCCAAGGTGACGATTGGGAAATAATAGTAGTAGTTGACTCAGTTGTATGGGTCAGGGATTTCACCAGAAATGAAAGAGATACAAAGATGGCAGGTGTGTCTTTAGTTGAGTAAGTAAAATGCAGTATTTTTTCAAACAAGCATTAAAAAGCTATCGCATTTGAATTGTTCATGATGAGAAAACTGGTTTCCTTTAAGCTATTGTAGTTTCTTCTAATATTGTATTTTTTAAGTTATGAAATTTTTTACAGCCTGCCATTTTTTGAGGCATTCTTAATTACTGCATTTGTCCTGCCCAGTAGATGAATTCAGTATTATTCAGTTGAGTTGGGGTATCACTAGGGGGATGCATAATTTGTTGACCAACAGAACAGCTGGGAAGGGGCATCTGTTTTGTGGTATATCCACAGATGGTTCCTAATGGTGCAGTCTGCCGAAGGAATTTACAGAGACCGCTTGCCTTTGTCCATTGCAGCTTTATTAAAGCACACTCAGTGATACAGTGGCTTCAACAGTGCATGTACATTAATGCATTTCATGCCCACACACAAACTGGCACTTCCTCGCACCATTAGGAATCATCTGTAGATTTACGGCATTACGAGATTTGAAAACTCGTTTGGTTCTCACGAGTGCAGCTGCCGAGGAGAGGACACGCTACGATACCGCTGGAATTGGTGAGCTCCGCGATTACTTTCTCCTAATTCTGTTTGAAGCATCTGTTTTGTGCTACACAAATTCCCCGACCTAGACCAATACCTCATGCAATTGTTTCAGTAGCCCATGCACTTTTAATTAAAAAGGTGAGAAGACTGATACTTATTCACAAAGATACAAGGTTAGCAGCTGGACGAGTGGACTGTGCTACCATTTTATTTGGTGGAGTTGGTGGAATCATGGATGCTGGTGACATTCGCTGAGTTGGTGCTGTTGTGAATAAGGTTCCTTGTTTGGAGATGTGGACTACAAATATGTCACTGGTCAATTCATATTGAAACTTTCATGAGCCACTTGCCATTATAACTCTGTATTTTTGTTTGTTTAGTTAGGTAATATGTCAGTTAGTGAAAAAGACTGTTAAACTTGTGTATTGTTTTTAAATTTATTAAAATATGTGGACTTTTTCTGATTGAAGAAGCTGTCACGTGTATCATTGTCACGGTGGTAATTCAGGTGAGGGTAAGTAAAGTGTTTAAAAATTGGTTAGAAGTTTGGGGGAACAGGTTGCAAGTTGTCCCTATCAATGCCATGGAACCCTCGAAGAGGTAAGTTATATAGATATAGTTAAGTTGGGTTGAAAAAAGACCAAAGTCCATCAAGGTCAACCCCCCCAAGTGAAACCTAGCGCACATACTTACTCACACCCACTAAAACTATATGTACCAATATCTATATTAATTGTAGTTATCTATAAAAAAAAACTAGATCCTTCTCAATTAAGGAACCCCCCAACACACCGCCATTTAATGTATAATTTGCATTTATATTATTTCTGCCAAAGTGCATAACCTTGCATTTATCAACATTGAACCTCATTTTCCATGTTTGCTGTACAGTTTTACAATTTAGTCACATCACTCTGTAAAGTGGCAGCATCCTGCATGGAACCTATAGTTCAGAACAATTTAGTTGAAAAGCAAGGGACCAATTACAGAGCCCTGCAGTACTACTCAAACAAAAATGGTCCAATTAGAAAATGTTCAATTTACCACCACTCTTTGTTATCTATCTTTTAGCCAGTTCTCTATCCAAGTATAAATATTATGTTTCAGGCCAATATTCCTCAATTTAACCATTAAACGTCTGATTGGTACTGTATCAAAAGCTTTAGCAAAGTCCAAGTAGATTACATATACTGCAATCACAGTCGAGATTCCTGCTTACTTCCTCATAAAAGGCAATTAAATTAGTCTGGCATGGTCGTTTGCTGGCGCAAACTCATAGTATTATGACTTGCATTGAAGAGGTATTATCCCTTAATACCCCTTCAAATAGATTTCCTATCATTGACGTCAAACTAACAGACCTATATTTTTGAGGCTGAGAACGGGATCCCTTTTTGAATAGTGGTACCACATTAGCAATTCATCAATCTCTCTCTGCAACATGCCAGACCTAAATGAATCCTGAAAAATTATGTAAAGAGGTTTGGCAATCACAGAACTAAAGGTGGCCATACAAGGGCAGATTAAAGCTGCCGATATCGGTCTTTAGACCGATTCGGCAGCTTATCTGCCCATGTGTGGGGGCTCCAGATGGGTCCTCCTGATTGTTAAAAGGCCAAAAATTGATTAGTCAAGTTTGATTTTTTTGTACGATCCAGGACCACATCGGCTAGCTGATCGGATATTGCCCAGCATATCGGGTTAAGATCCGCTCATTTGGCGACCTTGCCAAACAAGCGGATCTTATAGTGTATGGCCACCTTAAGCTCGTTTAGTACCCTAGGAAGAATACCATCCTGTCACAGACCTTTGTTTATCTTAACATGTTCTAGTCTCTTTTAAATTTTCTCTTGCTTCAACCCAACCATTCATTTTTCATCTAGAATCTAAATTGCCGGCAGGATGGCAATCGGTGCGCTTCATTTTCTGAAGTCACCCAATTTGCCTCACGAGGAAACTTCGGGTGACTTTGGAAAATGAAGCGCTCTAAGTGCCATCCTGCTGGCGATTTAGATTCTAGCTGGCGGGAGGCAGTTCGGGAAGATTAGTTGCCTTGAAGAAAAGGTGATTTATCGCCAGACGACTAAATCTCCCTGAATCTGAGCATGTGTCTCTACCCTTAAAGATAGTATTAGCCAGTTTATCTTGTAACAGGGAGTGACAAGTGATGGCGTTGAATGTGAAGTACACCCTGTTGGTGCAGCTGCAGGACAGCGGAAACAGGCAGTGAGCTGTAGTGTAGGGTAGAGGAGTGATATTACCTGGCACTTCCAGCTTTTACCAGCCTGCTTCCCTGCTAACTTTTAACTGCTGTGGCCTCTTTAGATCCAAGAAGTTTTCATGCCAATTGCTGCTTAGGAGAGCAATCAAGTGCAGGTAAGTCACTGTAGGTGTTAAAATCTGGATGTAACATGAGGGGAACAGGGACAGGGTGCAAGTTCACCCTAGAGATTTAGAGCTAGCTGAAGTTAGGGTTGCCACCTGGCAGGTATTTTACCGGCCTGGCCGGTAAAAATGATGGTTGATCCCAATGTTATTAATAGGGAAAAAAGATAAGTATATAGGAAAGCCAGTATTTTTTTCCTGAAAAGTTAGCAACCCTAAAGTAAAAGTACTTGCTCTGAGAACAGGTTGAGCATAGGTTTGCCACAAGCTGGTAAAACTTATACATTATGCCAATGTTATTAATAGGTACGTATAGCACCTGTCTAGTACCTGTTCCGCTGTTTCTGACCCAAAAGCAGCTCATGCAATTGAAGTAGTGAGGGCTGTGGAGACGTACAAAAACACAGATGTTAATCTTCCATATCTCTGTCTGTATGAATACATCACATGCAGGCGCAGCAGCACAATGACTAGACGTGCACACTGGGCAGCAGCATCACTGTGTGACTGTCATATACGACACAGGAAACAACATTCCAGGTAAGACGTTTCAGTGATATTAGTAACACTATTATATTCCACTGTTTTAATTCTCAGTGTGATGTAATACCCAAAGGCCTGGTTTTGGCAGTTTGCTGCACCGTGTTGTTTACTTTGGGTGGCGCTAAAACACAACCCAGGCAAAGAGGAAACACACACCTCCCCAAACCCAGCGAGCTCGCGGCTTTCCCTGCCTGGTGGAACGCTTCTCTTATCGGCCACTGCCCCATACAGGTGTTCATTCCTTCCGTGCCTTCACATTCTGAGCGACTGCAGGACTCTCCAATCACAAGTCGGCATGAGCGGACTGCCACCAATCGGCTGGCGGAGTTTGCAAATAGCGCTTTTGAACGAGGCCAGAAATGCAGAAGGCGCTGCCTGCGAATGTTAGTGTCACTGTATTATTCCTAACCCTTCCCCATTCCGGAGGGCTCTGAAAGCCGTTTCATCACACACAGTCTGTCTCTGGTTCTGTACGCGTAGAGCATTTCGGTCTATAACTGGGTTTAGGGGTATAAGTTGGATAAAGACCCCGCCTGTCAGTTCTGTAGTGAGGAGCCCGGGCTGCCTGCGACAAGACATGGCTAGGAGGTCTCCCGGCTCTGGCAAGGACGAGGACTTCACCTTCGTTAGCCCCATGGTGAAATATCTTCTGTTCTTCTTCAACACGCTTTTCTGGGTAAGTTGATTGCAAGGTGGGTCCCCTGTCCTTCACAAATAAGCACATCGCTTTTCCCTTAATGACGCCAGGGCCGCCATCAGGGGGACATGGGGTACTGCTGTACAGGGCACGGGGCTGAAGGGGGAACCGGCTGTGCTGCACTTTGCAAAATAGCCGGCCCCCCTTGACAGCCCTGAAGCTGTGCCGCCTCACCTGAAGACCCGAAATGCTGAAGTCCTAAACAGCTGAACAGCCGAAGTGCTGAATCTGCGAAAAGACCCGAAGTCACGAAAACAGCTGAAATTAGTCCTTAAGTGGGGGGAAAATACCCAAAGTCACTAAAGGAAACAAACTTATAGGGGAGCCCTGCTCACCAATTATTTTTTTTAACTTCTAGGTGGGCCCTGACCACCAATATTTTTAAAAAAAAACTTTTATGGGGGGCCCTGGCGCCACAGTTTATTTTAACTTATAAGGGGGTCCTGACCATCAATAGCTTTTTATAGCTTGTGGGGGGGGGGGCATTACCTTTTTTAGCGCAGATGTCTGTGTGTTTTTTTAACTGTGATGTGGAGATCTGGGGTGGGTCCAAGGGGCCCCATGATTTCTAATGGCAGCTCTGATGACGCCTCGTCTGAAGGCATGTGTGGCGTTATACCGGACTGGCAACAATGCTGCTGCCTAAGGTCCTGTCTGTTGTCACAGCAACAACTTTAGGATTTCAATATCCTCGGTGTCTAGCTGGCTGAGTGGAAAGGCAGGCTACCATAGAAGAGGACCTGTAGCTTTTATTAGCAGATATTTCAGCCCAGAATGTTGCACGCAGGATGATGGGCGTTGTAGTTCAGCAGAGTGAGCCAAAGGTTTGTAAAGCATCTTTGCCGATCTGTGGACAGTCGACACTTTTAAGACTAAACGTGTGATTTTGATAGACTGAGCATGTGTTTAGTATGTATTCCTCCCTGTGCCTCATTACAAGGTTTCAGATATATGGAAACATTTCTGTTTAGGCACTTTGCATCAATCATATTTAAGTTAGCATGTAAGTGCTTCTAGAAGTATCTAGGAGAGAACATTTTTTTTCCCTAAATACTCAACTTAACTGGCCGCTGCTTCATGCTGTATCCTGGGTACTCGGCCTTGGTGCAAAGTGCAAAAAACAGAGCACAATCTGCCATTTTTATTTTTTCCTGCACCTTGTGTTCTGTCTTACACCTGAGACAAATTGCTCTATTTCAGACCACAGTGACCTGCAGCAGCCTCCATTTCTGCCTGACCACCAGATGTACCCTCTGCATTAGTACCGGCACACACTCTTCTACTTCTGTTCAGGGGCTTCCTAAATTGCCTTCTTATTTTCCAAAGACAGAGTATGGTGCACACAGGGAGCATAGGGCTGGCAGAGTACGACACACCCAAGGTGCATAGAGCAGGCAGAGTATGGCCCACACAGGGAGCATGGGGCAGACAGAGTATGGCACACATAGGCAGAGTAGGACAGGCAAAGTATGGCACACACTGGGAGCATAGGGAAGACAGAACAGAGCAGGAGACAGGGAAACTCTAACACCACTAAGATGAACAGTTCATACTGTGCTACATACAGTCATAATGTGCTAGTGCCCCTTAAAAGTCTGAACAGGTGAACAATGTGGGCAGTTTCAGTCTGTGTCTCAGGTGTGAACAGTACACTTTAGTGGTGTGAACAATAGAGGTGTTACATGTGTGAACAATAAAGGGATTAAAGTCTGAATTTGAGATTTAAACAATGCAGGGGCCAGTTAATCTCTGTACTGATACCTTTTAAAGTTTACACATTTTAAGCAGACACAGCAGGCAGACTTTCATGTGGGGACCACACAACGGGGGGTCCGCCTGTTGGACAGCCCTGTTTTAGATGATGAGCTCTATTGAGCAGGGCCCTCTCAACCTCTTGTATTAGTCAATAGTTCTATGTTAAGCATGGCTGATTTAAAGTGCTACTTTTCCCATTTCTTACAGAGATACACTAAAGCAGGGCATACATTTTTAAGATTGACTCATTTGGCAAGGTCAGTCTGGCCATCAATATACATCCAAAAGGTAGATTGGGATCTACCAGTAGACCTTTAGCTGGTGATCAGTAGATCTCAAGACATTGTCAACAGCTTGTCTAAATCACCCTAATTTTTCATGCTTTTCATTAAATATTTTTTATGTTAAGGTAAGAAATAGATGTTTAAATATAAAAAACATACATTTGCTCATAAATGAATATCTAAGTAATATTTTCCATGGAACAGAATGCTAACAATGCTTTTATGGATGTAGATCATAATGGGACAACATCACTAAAAGTAGACCTCGCCTTAGTAAAGTTTGGGCACTGCGCCTTACAGGATTGTGGGACCAGCTGTTGGAAGAGCCCCATATATGGCTTGATACGTTGTCATCTTGGCCAAGACGGGCCAAGTCAGCAGCTTTTATAAAGCCAGGGTTTGGTCAGCTCAGGGGCTTATGAAAAGCTATATACTAAAGTGGTGGATCAATCAGAATTACCTATCCTGTCTCTAATCAGTATGGACACAGCCATTCTTGCTTTATTGTCTAAACGGCTGACATACTGTCTATGACGTTGCACAGTGGAGCCTTGGTGCTACTGACCTCCATATGTGATAAAAGGCACTAAGGTTGCCCACATACTAAGATGTTTGCAGGTGGCCAGTAAATACTACCTGCTGAATGGTTGCTTTAAGTTACTGCCCAGGGCAAATTTAGTGCCATTTATTAAATAACCCTATGAGTGTCTTCTAGTCATTCCATTTTATTTTTTGTTATTATATGCTTCATAAAAATCTGACATTTTCTTGTTGTAAAATATTTATGTAATTAACTTTGTTTAATTCTATGTATATTTTGCATCACATAATAATACACTTTGTGTTATTTACACTGGAGCTACATGGGTAAAACTATGCTGTGAGTAAATTAAAACCAGCCTTTTGACATACTTATAATGCACCTGCCTTGACTGGAAGCAGAACCCTTTTCACCCATTTGTATTGGATATATTACCTGTATAATCTCTACTCCTTTTTCTGTTTTCTTTATAAATACTTTCTGCAAAGCTAATGTAAACTGAGATATCCTATTAACAAGACTGATGATAATACGATATGATATGGATAACTGTGCTTATTTTCTAAGAGCTACATGCCTTTATACCATTAGGAGTATTTAGCCGCTAAATGCTTTGTTGCATGCTTATCCTGAGGGGTAACTTAAAGGGGAACTCTGGGTTCCAAACCAAAATTTGATAAAGAGGCCCACATAACACAGAAACCCCTATAATACTAATCACAGTTACCTGCAAGAACTACATAACCCACAATGCATTGCATCATGATATCCAGTTTCTTATTGAAGTCACATGCAGGGAATTGCGGGTTTGGAGGATGCAGTCTAAGGACAGCTGGCTGTTGATATAAGAAAAAAGTAGTCAGCCAGCTCAGCAAAGTAGTCAGACAAAACTGTCCGAAACAGATTGATGTATTATATTGATGTATATTGAAATGTTGCTTGAAATTCTTTTTAATTTTCAAAAAGCATAAGTTGTGTTTTTGTGGCGTTCCCCTTTAAACTATGCCTCTCACTCCCACCCAAGGAACATAGGAACACTAACTAAATCTCTACTGTGCAGTGAAGCCTAAAAGTGTTATAGTAAGTGATGCAAAGGGAACTAGAACCATGAAAGAACCAACATTTCGGAGAACAAACCAGAACAATCAAACAGTGAAAAGTAGTGAAAGTGGAAGCCAGGTTGGAAAGATTGTTGATAAATGCTACTGCTCTCATGCACACGCTACACAATCATTTGCACAGCTTTAACCAGATTGGCTGTCTAGAGGATTTATGGTATGCAAATGACATGGCATGCCCAAAAGCTCTACTTTACTGAGGTTCAGAATTTCTCTATTCCTGTTGTTGAATTTCTACATCTTCACAGAGGAGGAGGGGGTCTCAAATATAAAACAGAAAGTAATTGCAATAAGTCTTTATTTCTAGTGAACAATCTGAACCAACTGAACTGAAAAAAGAGTTTGAAGATGAACAACCCTTTTAAGAATATTATGCATTGGTGTCTTGAGCAAGCATGTCACTGTGCACCATACAGTCCCCCCAGTATCACTTCACATTGTGGAGTTCCACAGCATACTGGCGCAAAGTTTTCTTGATCTAAAAGTATTCATATTCCCTGACAACTTTGCCTGGTATTCAGTTCTGCATATTGTGGTTTAACCATGGCCAGCTGTTAGAGATCTCTTGGTTACAGCCGCTTACAAATGTAGCATCTCTTCTCGGAAACAGAATAACTGAAATTGGGACTGATATGAGAGATAAGAAGCAGTTATTGGGTATCATTGTATACATTAAAGTCAGAATAGTGATGCCCAATATGCAGCCCTCCTACAGCTATAAGCTGCAGATCTCCTCTGGCAGCCACTGTAACTACGCCTTCTCTTCTGTTTATTTTTGCATATAGTAATACACATGTTTCTATATTGTTTTTATGTGGCATGCTGCATGGTACTCTTCCTTTGTTCAGTGTTTGGTAGAGCAGTGCAGTTTAATAGCTCAGCCTTGAAGTGATACCAGTTTCATCAGCTGGGCTTGTGAATGGAATGTATTTCTGGGGAACTGTACTACTCACCCTCTAATTAATTAAAGCTATACTCTGGTATAAATTGTCACATTTTATGCCAGGTTGGCGCACCCTTGTTCTAAATCACAAACCAGTCCAGTGTTCTTCCCTATACTGCACTGCAATGCCATTGTTTTCTCTTCTGCCAGGTATCCCATGTGCCACCTTTGGCAGGCCATATGTAATACAGTATAGTACTTCTTAGGAGTTTGCTATCCAGCTTAAACTGGTTTAAAGGTTACCTGTATGAGACCTGTAACGCTAGCATCACCTATGTTCAGGAGCAGGCATATCACCTGAAACGGGATCCAATCTTTTTTTTTTCTTGTTTTTCTCTTTCATAAAAAAAAAAATACAAGGCACAACCTGGTAATTTATTGTAGCATGCCAGCGCCGCAGATGGCAACATTAGGAGATGGGTCATTGACCAGAACAGGAGGCTATTGTACTATTTTCTGCCCTTCACTGCATGTGTCTGCATCTGGTAGTGTTTCCAAATTAAATTTAAGTATATCAAACTTCAGCAGCATTTTCAAAATTTACCTATTATCCCTTATACAGGTATGGGACCTGTTATCCAGAATGCTCGGGACTTTTCCAGATAATGAATCTTTCCATAATTTGGATCCCTTACCTTAAGTCTATTATAAAATCATGTAAACATTAAATAACCCAATAGGCTGGTTTTGCTTCCAAAGATTCATTATATCTATCAGCGAGTAAAGAATGAGACCTGTTTTGCCTTTATTGCATTAGTTATATCTTATTTGGATCAAGTACAAGGTACTGTTTTATTATGACAAAGGAGACAAAAGAAAATATCTTTTTTTAAATATTGATTATTTGGATAAGACGAGTCTATGGCAGATGGCCTTTCTGTAATTAGGCGCTTTCTGGATAACTGGTTTCCATACCTGTACTAGTATATTGCTGGCATTATGGCGTGGCCAGTGACTTTTGTCTTTAGTCTAGCCTAAAAAGTTCTTCAGTCTTTCTCTTTTAGATATATTATAAAAATGTTTTTAATTATTTCCACTAGAAGTTCCATTTAGTTCATAAAGTTGTTTCAGATAGCTCTCACGTTACTCTAAAATAAAAGATCTATTGCAAAGTGAGTTTGATTTTGGTAAAGGTTTTCACAATTTCTTTTTTCACTGTTAATATCGCATAACTTTGTTACTCCATTATGAAATTAACATATCCTTTCAGATACGAAAAAAATGACACTGATAAAATTAATTACACCCTAGACTTAATAATCGGTAGCATACCCTTTGGGAAGAATACTGAGACCAGGCGCTTCCTACTGCCATGGATGCAACTGTGAATTGAGCAGGTGTAAGGAGTGGGCATAGAGTTTAGTTATGCTCCATATCCAGGGGAGGGAACAGAAAAACAAGAGGCATGTACATCACCCAAGGTGAAACCATGATTTTTGAAATTGCTACTATTCCAGTTCTCAAAAAATATTTGGGTATATATTTGCATTTTCTCTGTTTTTGCAAGGACAGTTGGATGCCTAAATTCTGTGGCAGCCTGCATTTTTGATATTGAGGGTTTTTTCCATGTCACACACTGTCAAACACGGTGACAGTATCCTGAAAAGTAAATTTAGAATTTAAGTGTATACAAAATGCCAAATATTTTAGAGTATTTTATAAAAAGTAGCCTTTAGAGATATCTATAGCCTATATGTGATGTAAAGCCTTTTGCTAGATGTTTGCCGGGTAGTAAGCAATGAATATGGTCATCCTTTTGTCCCTTCATTTACCCCAGGTTATTTTTGCAGTGTTATATATAATTGTTGTTCCATCTTATTGTAAAAGGATAGGATTCATATTCTAAAGTCTGCTTTCTGTACTACTTATTGGGTGCCTTTAGCTGACAAATGAATTGTTAATCTAAAATGGCCAAGTGTTCCATGAATGGATACAGAAGGTTATTTCCATCAGCTGCAAATCACTACTCAGGAATTCTTTTTGTTTTTTTACTTTTAACTCTATAGTTTTCTGGCTTGTGTTTTCCACAAATCAGTAATTTCTTTCCTTTTTTAGACTATTCCTTGCGTTACTGTTTTATACTCCGCACATAGTTCTTGAGAGCATCATAGATCATTTTTAGGAACGTTACAACTTGTGTTTCCATGTCTGAATCACTTACTGAATCTGTGTATTTATTAAAGTAAATTAAGGTGCACAACTAAAGGCAACAACAGCTAAACATTCATCCATCAGGTCATATGTTCTGAGAAGAACATTTTGAATTGGGGATTTGAACCACATTGCTTTCTGTACACCTGTGATGGAAAATGTTATATAGTTTGTATGTGTTGGAAAAATATAAATGCAGATATATGTTTTATTGTTTACTGTCTGAATGTAACGCTGAAGGTGGAAAGCTGGGAGGTTCAGATGTAATACTTTTTTTAAAATCCTGCTCTTATCTGGTTACTTGTTTGTTTCATAACTGAGGTGAGGCTCAACGTCTGTAGAAATTTAAAAATGTTTTTATTTTTTGCATTTGTCTCTGCACTGCAGGTAATATCCATGGTGATGGTGGGTATTGGAGTTTATGCTCGTCTTTTAAAACATGCTGGTAAGTATACTGACCCACATGTTCATTGTTTTTATAGTACCGTCTTCTGGTGGGAACATGCACTGGTTATGTCTTGGAATAGGCTAACAATTATTTTTATTTTTTGCTTCCTCTCAGATAACATAATTTCCTGTACATAAGCTTTTAAAGGAAAACTATACCCCCCCCCAAACAATGTAGGTCACTATAAAAAGATATTGCATAAAACAACTCATATGTAAAACCCTGCTTCATTTAAATAAACCATTTTCACAATAATATATATACCGTATATACTCGTGTATAAGCCGACCCGTGTATAAGCCGAGGTACCTAATTTACCTAAGAAAACTGGAAAAATGTATTGACTCGTGTATAAGCCTAGGTCATTTAAGCCTGGTGAGATTGTCATTGTTATTACTTTTTTGTTTGCTCTTTCAAATAGTAATAATGGAAAAGCTATTAGAACTAAACCATTATTAATTTCAGTTCAAATATCATTATCAATGACTGTCATTAAACTGCAAAGTGGGTGCTTTATATCTTACAGCCACTTACTTAGCTATAATGATGATCAGCAATTAAATGAAATAATGAAACTGGAAATCACTTTTGGGTATTGCTAGGAATGTGTGAATAGCCTGTGATTATATTGATTTCGGATGTGCAAATCAGGCCAGTTTGCCAGCAAATCATGCTAAAAGCAGATCTAGCTTGAGTGACACAAAATTGGCAAAAATGTCATGATTAGCAAAACAGCGACAACTGATGCAATTTCAAAACTGTGGGCATCTACTTTTCACTAATTACCGTAATTAATGATCCCTCTGTCACTGGAAAGTCTCACACAGTTTGCTATTAGTGATGGGCGCGTCCTTCCCTGCCTGTCTGTGACTGACTGTGTCGCCGCCCGGCGTTCGCTCCCAAAATGGCGGCGCCCATGGCCACGTGGCGGCCATGGGCGCCGCCATTTTGGGAGCGAACGCCGGCAGGGAAGGACGCGCCGCCCGGAGCTCCTGGACCTGCTCCGGGCGGCGACACAGTCAGTCACAGACAGTCCTGCTGGGGCCGCGGAAGGAGGTATGACCCGCGTATAAGCCGAGTTTGAGTTTTTCAGCACATTTTGGGTGCTGAAAAACTCGGCTTATACGCGAGTATATACGGTACTTTTCTAGTAGTATTTGCCATTGGGTAATCATAAATAGAAAATTGCCATTTTAAAAAACAAGGGCAGGCCCCTGGGATCATACGATTCACTATGCACACAAACATACCAAACAAACCATACTTGTTTCATCATTCGATCGAATGATTTTACTTTGACCGCAGAATACCCAAATTTGATGAAAAAAGTTTGAATTCAATATTTGAATTTGAAGTATTTAAATTCGATGGTAGAATTTTGAAGTATTTTTTACTTCGAAATTCGACCCTTGATAAATCTGCCGCTTAGAGTTGTAGTATTTCTGGTCAGCTGATCTCTGAGGCAGCACACAGACCATCACAAAATGGTGGTTCAAGAGATGTTGCTGAAGTATTCATTTTGGGGGTATAGTTTTCCTTTAAGGACTAGTTTTACTGTCATGAACATACTCCAGATTTTCATACACTTTCAGTGCTTATCTACTAATACATTCAATTCACCTTCTGATCAGATAAAAATAAGCCTCTTTATTTTAGATGTAAGTGAATAGTTGCTGTGCTCAACTATAGTAATATGATGTTAGATGTTGGAAATGAGAGAACGTTCCCTTTCTAGTGAAGGGTTTCATATTGCACTTCTCTTTTGGCAAACATAAAGGTCTCAAGTATAATTCCAGGTAAGAAACCTAACACTGCTCACAGTCATTCTGATAGAAGCCATAAAAGTGAGATTTATACATTTCAGTTAAAGGGGAAATTCATCTTGGAATGAACTTGAACTTGTTCTTCTAAGACTGTTTTGCAGTGGGTCATTTGTTATAAAATCTATATAATAATATGCTTTCATATTTTAATAAAAATGCTGTGCACAATTTGTGGTGCGCACAAAGATTTTTGTACTCATTCTGACTAACCCTCTATGCACACAACCCAAAAGATTTTTTGCCCAAACAACCAAAATTAATTTGAGGGTACATTGTTGGTGTCAGCATCACTTAGCAGCTAAAGAGCTAGAAATGATTCATAGTAATGATATATTATTATCTTATATTTTTATTTAGTCCCTCTCCTTTTATTTAAATCTTTAGTCTGTCATTTAAACCACTACCAGGCTGCTAAGTGGGACCCTAACAACCAGAAAACATTTCAAAAAATTGCAGATCAAAAAGCTAAATAAATCAAAAGCCACAAGTTGCAATTGTATAAATAACTGAGGATGAATACATTTCTGTGTATGCAGATTCCCTCGGGAGCCCCCCTGATTTGGATTGATTCTGTTCTCAAACTAGCCTTGGTCATTATCACCTTGACCTTGAGGAAGAACCATCTCATTGGTCATATGGGCAGTTCCTAGTTTATGTGTGCTGTGAAGCGATATCTCTATATCGCTATTATGCTTGTAAGTTCTTATGTGAAATGTTCCCAAGTTTATATAAACTTTGTTTGGGGTTCTGACTCTTTGTGAGTTCAGAATCCACAGAGCTTGTGTCAAATAAACTGCGTATCTTGACAGCACTATATAAATAAATGATGATGATGATAAACTGTATATTTTCACCTCAAGTATTCTCTGGCTCTTTAAGTTGCACAACATTACCATGATCTAGATTTATTAACGAATTGGCTTGATAAATATGCAGTTTTGCCTTGAGCTATCTCTGTTTGCTAAGCTCCCCCTTTTTTTATTAAGCCCTGGCATAAACAACAATGGATCTGTACTTCAATACAGTTTTCACATGATAAACTGTGAGATAAGTTTTTCTGAATTGAATTGCATCTTGTCCATATTTTCATGTGATATGCCTTTTTCTCACTTAATTGAGTCTGGCCCACTATGTTGAAAAACAAGAATGTTGCAGTACTTTATACTCTTTTTAAATACAACAGGATTGTGCTTTAAAAAGTTGTGTTTCAGGCTGATTTATCGAACATTTCTGCATAAACCCTACTAGTACCCCCCATCTGTTCCACCTCCTGCTGCCTCCTTTCCCAGTTTGTGCAGGGGAACTGGCAGCACACAGCACACTGCACTGTAGAATAAGAATAGCAGCTAAGCTGACCTGATATGGAACTGAAGCCTGTCTTTGCTTGAATGACTGCAGTCAAAGCTGGATTTAGGTCCAGTGCCACCATAGGACCTAAACCCAGCTCTGCCTGCCTTTGACATCTTTGTCTAGCCCATGTTCATTAAAGCTCTGACAGTGCCTTGCTGATCACCTGTTTCCTTGTTGCAGAGGCTGCCATGGCCTGCCTTGCTGTGGATCCTGCCCTGCTGCTTATTGGGGTTGGGATTTTAATGTTCCTTATCACATTCTGTGGTTGCATTGGATCTCTGAGGGAAAACATCTGCCTGCTGCAAACAGTAAGTTGTGTGTATTGGTTCTTAATAGCAAAGCAGATTTAGTTTTAAAATTATTAAAAGGAAAAAAGAATCCAGTGACATAAAGGTGGTAATTATTTATTGCAGCATTCCAAGCCTCAAATATACTTTTTTTGTGTGTGCTACTTCACAGCCAAAAATGAGACATAGGAGAGGTACATTATGTTGTGGATACTTAAACTACTTATTGGGCCATCACCATCTCTTTCCCCCTGTAAAATTAGTTTTCATAAGGTCTCTTTCCCCTTTTACATTTTTTTCATAAAGTAAAAAAAAAAAATTTTGCCTTCAAGTGTCATTTACATATGCCACCCAAGATGTATTTAGAATAATCAATGTGTATTAATGTGTTTACCATTATCTATGTATCAATGTCTTAAACAGAATGTTCACCTTGTAGGTGTACATGGGGTCTACCTTCAAGTGATAGGGTGGCTTGTAAATGTTATTATCATAACTGTGTAACTAAAAAACCCTGTTTTTGTAAATACATGCACTCGTATAGATACTAAATGACTAGTGAAACGGGACCAAGGAATCAGCCCCTCTCTTTTGTATTTTTGTACCTTGTAGCAGTAAAGTATAACTATATTACGGGGTGATGAAAAGCACAGGAGTCAATTTTTGTAACAGCATGTTACATTATTAAAGGAGAAGGAAAGGTTAAAAACTAAGCTAACTTTATCAGAAAGGTCTCTCTCTCTCTCTCGGACACGGGCTGGAGCATGCTCAGTTTGCTCCTCTCCGCCTCCCTTGTAATCCTATATGGCAGCTGCTATCCTAAACAAAGAGAGAGAGCTTCTAGAGCTGTTTACTCCAGTATGGTAATGAATTCGCATGCCTGGTGCCCCCCCAGCTTTGCGGCCTAAGCACATGCCTACTCTGCCTACACCTAGTTCCGGCCCTGTGTACCCGTGTTTGTTAGGTCTCCATAGAAGAGAAGCAAGGGGTTGATGTTGCAGGTACAAGACATTTATCCAATAATAACACACTGACTGTAATTTTTCTAATTGACCCAACATGGATACAAGTATACTGCAACAAATCGCAACCATGAGCTCCAATTTTTTTAATAAAGCTGCAGCCAGCTTTGATTTTTTTCTTGTTATATAGTGCTAATATTTTGCTGTTTTTCATGTGCAATATTTTTGTCTGTTTTTCTCCCCACAGTTCTCAATTTGTCTGACGCTTGTCTTCTTACTTCAACTGGCTGTGGGCATTGTAGGGTTCATCTTCTCAGACAAGGTAGTCTTTTATCCAGACATGGCAGTTGCTCCTGAATAAAGAAGTTCTCTTTTGAGGAATTACCTGGTGGCCTATGACATGATGTATCTGATCATCTTTTGAGATGTACATACTAGGGGGGTTATTTATCAAAATCTGAAAAGTTCTAACTATTCTCTGAAAACTACTCTGACCAAATCTGCACAGACTTTTCCCCCTATTTATCAATACATTTTTCAGAAAATTTCTTGTGCAGGAAAATTTTTTTTAAAATTGTGAAAGAATCAGAATCGTACAAATTTTTCAGATTTGTTGCCCAAAATCTGCAACTTTTATGGATTTGTTGCCTGAAATCAGCGACTTTTTCAGATTGGCCGCCCGCAAACCAAAAAATCTTTGATTATTGGATGATCAGGATATCAATGGGACATCTGCCATTGACTTCTACATGAACGTGGCAGGACTAAGTTGTTCTTTTTTATTTGGACTTTTAACACCATCAGGGTTTAATAAATTACAAAAGATGTCCCCTTTTTAAAAGTCCGACCAGAAAAAATCAGACTTTGACAAATAACCCCCTAGATGTTATATGTCTTCATAGCCCTACAATTTGATTGCACTGGAAATACTGTTCTAGAAAATAATTAATATGTTCTACAAAATAAGTAAACTCTTCATGGGACACCATATTGAATATAATGAAGAAATAGAGTTCAGAGTTCAGTATTTGTAATGATTAGTGAAAAATCTGGCCATGAAAAAGAAACCCATAGACTCCAATGGGTGAAAAAGTGCATTTGCTGCCATTTTGCAAATTTCCAGTGAAATGAAACTGGTCTGCTTGTTTGGCCTAATTGCATGTACAGGTATGGGATGCATTATTCGGAAATCCATTATCCAAACAGCTCCAAATTACAGAAAGTCTGTCTCCCATAAACTCCATTTTATTCAAATAATCCAAATATTTAAAAATGATATCTTATATAGGTACACGAATAGTGTGTCCTTTTTCTCTGTAATAATAAAACGGTACCTTGTACTAGCTCCAAACCAAGATATAATTAATCCTTATTGGAAAACAAACCAGCCTATTGGGTTTATTTAATGTTTAGAGGAATTTCTCATAGACTTAAGGCATGATCCATATTACAGATCATTACAGATCCGTTATCTGGAAAAACTCCAGGTCCGAAGCATTCTGTATAACAGGTCCCATATTTTAATTGGATCTATACTAAGCTGTAATGGGTAATACAGGACAGGTCTGATTGTTTAACCCTCAAATCAGGTTATGTCAGGCTCTGAGTAGTTAGTTTGGGGAAGATAACAAGTGGTAATGTTCTGGGAGTAAATTTGTCCATTGCCCCACACCTCCTGCAGTTAAATTGCTCACAGTTGTAATGTTATTATTGTATCAACTACAAGATGGGTATGTACACTGCTCCAACTTGTACTTCATATCCATATAAACTGCTTGTTCTCAGCATCAGCACTAACTATTGTACTATTGGTGAGCCATGAGTGTTCCTGACAGCACTCCCTCACTGCAGCCTACAGTGCACCCCTAACCCTATTCTTACTGTTCCCCCATAACACCACCTGTAAATGCTCCTAAAATCACTGCTGCTTTTGTACATTTAAAATGATTATATTCCCCATTGAAAAGGCTTTTAGAAGCCACCTTGGAGTTCCATGACCTATTAAAGCAGTTGGCCTGAAGCCTTTGATTTCTTTCTAGCTATTGTCTGCAATGGAGGCAATTACAGGTGTTTGAAAATCGAACTGAATTAGTTGTAGAAATATAAAAATGTCTTTTTCTTATTAACAAGGTATTGAAGTTTAATGGGGTTTATATCTGTTATAGGCACGTGGAAAAGTAAGTGAAATTATCAGCAATGCCATTGAACATTATCGTGATGATCTTGACTTGCAGAATCTCATAGATTTTGGGCAGAAAGAGGTAAGTATTACCTGACCCTGCCATAATAAGTAAATGCATTTTTAGAATATAGAATATTTAGAATATGAGTGATATCGAATATTAGACTATAAGTGATATGGAATTTATAGAACATAGAAGGTTATGGTAATTGGTAAGTAAAAGTATATGATGGCAATGTAATGATATATAAGGGACTCTTCAACAAACTCCATGGATCCCTTCAGAAAAGGAAGGAAATTTTATTTCAGGGTGTAAAAAGAGTATTACAGTGAGAATGGTGAAGTTGTGGAGTTCAATTCCTGGAACTAGGTATACTGAACGATAAAATATTTTCTGAGAAAGAAAGAAAATGCAAGTTTACTGGATTAAAATATATTGTATTATCAGCCTCATCTATTATGCATCATACAATTCATTCAGTAAAGGTTTGTAAGAGAGGTCAGTGCCAGGGATGTAAAGCATTTATTGGCAACCTGGAAACTGGGTATTCATATGGAGGTACCGCAGAGACACCTTTCTGTTCGTCCAAGTTTTGAAAAAATTAAACCGCAATGTGGTTTGACGGATGCAAAATTGATTTGATCCATTTATATCATTCCACCATTCACAATTTTATATCAAGTAATAAAAACACTAAGTACAGTATAATGTTCAAATAAGGTCACATTCCTGGTCTTTGAAAATTAGGTATGAGCTGATAATGAGCTCTATTACATTATTTAAGGCAGCACAATATGCTTTGTGAGTTACACCTTTATCTATGAACATACCATGTTATGTTTAGACTTTATAAAGTGGTATTGTTGAAAATTTATATGTGTAGATTATCTTCTCTGTATTTACATACACAGTAAAGTATGAACTTATAGCTTCCTGTGTGCAGTAAACATTCCAGCCTTGCACAGCTGCACTTAAACACACAGTATGTAAAATGCTGCCAGAGTGCTTGCCATAACGGATATGAACCGGAAAGATCAAATAAAAACAAAGCATAAGGATACTAAAGACTGCTTACACAAGAGAATAAAAGGTGATAAAGAAAAGTTGACATTAAATATTTCCAGTATTTACAGGAGAGCAACTGGAAACTTGCTTAACCTGCACAACACTGCTAGGGCTACAGAACTCATGATACCAGGTAGCGGTCAGAACAAGAAAATCTTTCATTTAACCCTCCCAAACCTCCTAGTAATGTGTGCAATATGTATGACCAAATTGTACCAGATTGGATCCTGCTAACATACAATTCCTCTATACTCTCCCATGGCTTATTTACATGTGATGCATGGATGAGTGCCCTGTGCATAACCTAATCATGTAGCCGTGCTAAAGATTCTGTACATGCTGTATGTTTCTCTCACCTTGCCTGAAAGCGGTTGATAAATATACAATCGTAACAAAACATGTATAGAGACTGTTTACAATTACTTGTACTGCCTTATATGTGTTTATTATCAGCTATGACTCGTTATTTGGCTTTTTATAATTCAAAAATTTACTGTAACTGCTCTGCCTCGTGCTAGTTTAGTTGCTGTGGGGGCATCTCTTACAAGGACTGGTCCCAGAACATGTACTTCAACTGCTCCTCAGAAAATCGCAGTCAGGAGCGCTGCTCTGTACCCTACTCTTGCTGCCTACATGATGAACATGAGGTAAGGCCTGGATTAAAATAATTTGAGTTTTAAATCAACAACTCTGCAGCTTTCAACACAAGCAGAATATGAGAGAGGATGTGAAGTTTGCATGCCTTTCTGTGATATATTGAGACATAATTGTTTATTCTTTTCTCTACATATTACCTCTTAATATGAACACATGGTAATTGTCACGACAGGCCAAATTTTAAGAGACATCTGCACAAATAACTGGGTGTAGAAGACCAGATGTGAATTGAAATGCAGCTGTTCTATACTAGTCAGTAACAGATATTTACATTGGGTTGGGAGGGTATTAAATGTTGAATTGTGGGTTCTTGAACATTTCCTTCCATTTTCTCAATAGTTTTATCTAATTTATCATCACTCTCCTTACTGGAATTTATAATCATCAGAAAGTGTTTGCCAGGTTAAAACTAGTTGAAGTCTATACAATGCTGCACTGAATTTTATTGGGAATCTGTTTTGTTAAATTGATGAATCATCAGTCATTGTAATCCCTTAATCACTGGAAAAATACATCATTCCATTTCAAAAAGGTAAACCAGACGTTGTTGCTGTTTATACTGGGACTTAATTAGAATTATTATTTAAAGGCAACATAATAATAATAATATTATTGAGTGCTTGGTACTTGTACAGAACTGTTATTTGTTTTTGTGGAGTTCAGTAGACTGGAACCTCAGTAGCTGAGGGCCCTTACGTTCAGAAGCCTGAATAATGTCTAAAACAGATTATCCTTACAAAGGCATGGGGTGTGTAACTGAAACGTGTGGCCATTGTGTTGCGTTACATTATTGATTCTCAACCTTGGAACAGATGATTCTGTACAGAATCAATGCATGCTTAAAGGTAAATAATGTAGTGCATTGTGCGGTATGCAAATTCAGTATCTTGACATTTGCAGAGTATATATTTAAAGACTCTGACTTTTCTAAGGCTATGTATTTATATTGTTTCCTTTGTTGTGTTTTTAACAAAACGCAAAGGAATAACAAGAAAGTGATGACTAATTGCCAGAGCTCTTGCCTCTTCAGCAAGCAGCCAACATGTGTTCTACAAATGGAAACAGCTATAGAAAGTGCATGAACAGTGCAGACTGTAAAGCAACTTTTGTTTGTTTTGTACCTACTTTTTTATTTTTGAAAAGCTGAGAAAGAGAAATTGTAGGGTATGGGAAGAACAGCACATAGGCTGTATCTTTCTAGATCATACATCTATATTTAGCCATAAATGAAACAGTTATTTGTGTAAAGCACAGTGTAGTTTTATCCTATAAGCAGGGGTCCCCAACCACCGGGCCACGGACCAGTTCCAGGCCGTGGGCTGTGCCGAACCGTGCTGCCTCTGGTCCTGGCTGCCATCTATAATAGCTGCAATGACAATGAAAATGGCTCCAATTACCTTCAATCCCAGCTCCCCAATGCAACATCGCTTAACAACAGCTGTGCAAAGCCCAGGAAACTTTTTACTGATCATAGCAATTTATTATTTTTTTTTTTTTTGGAAGCCTCAAATATACTGCATCCTGCCTGCACAGGGAGATCTCGCTGCAGGTGGCCACAAGTTTGGTTAGACACATGCACATAATGAGTCAGACTACTGGCTCACTTATTATGTGCGTGTGCATGACATTGGGGGTTCCTACGTCACACGTAATGTATGTGCCAAGCTTGCACGCTCCTCATAACTCACATTACAGTCCCAACATGGCTGTCCAAATTAGGAACTCCATCCTGGTGAAATAGTATGATCTCACTGAACCAGAGTGCAGGCTCAATAAGACTGCTCCTCCAGTGAGGGATGTGATTTTTTTATGATAGGTGCCCTTTAAAAGAGCAGACAACACTGTCTGATGTTTTGCAAATATGCGTTGGTAGCTGACAAAATGCTTTCATGTCAGATTGAATGTCCAAGATCACAAAATAACTGTAGCATTTCAATTTTTGTCCAAATCTGTGTTTCAAATTCCTGCTTTTTTTTTTTTTTAATTTAAATTTAGAGAGTTTATTTAGTAGTTTTCTTACTCCTTAACACCCAGTAGGTGGAAGCATTAGACCAAGCTATTAAGAGAGAGAAAATTTACTCATCACCTTTGAAAATGTAGTGTCCTCTGCACAGATTTTCTACCGTCCCACAAACTGATGATGAAAGATGATGAAAATGAAGACACAGTAATTTGACAATTTTTTTTTTATGGATATTATTAAAGGCGAATTAAACACTGTCAGCCAATTTTAACCTTAAAGGGGATCTATCACAAAATTGAACATTTAATATAAGCTTCATCTTCAATATAAACTTTCTAAATATAATCAATTAAACATTCTAACGTTTTAACCAAGTTACTCTTCACTGTCCCATACTCAACAACCTGTTTGTCTTTCTTTTCTCTTCATGCAGTAGGTGGAGTCAGCTTTTGATTGACAATTAGGTCTAGTACATCCTTTGGGGTTTGGATCGGGTAGAGAAATGATTGGGTGGGGCTGGGCATGACCCAGCTGTCTTAGTACATATTGGCACTAACACCAAAATAATGGTATATGGAAGACCTTAAAGAGTGAGTTTGGGGATCTAGGATCTAAGATTAAAGGAAGGTCTTCCAATGTATTTTTTCTGAAACTTTGCCCGTGCCACATGATACATGTTTAAGGAAGACATTGGGAGCTAAATGCGTGGTTTAAGGGTGCGTGCTTGCCGGCGCTGGGACCATGTGGCCTCAGGGCGGCCGCTTCATGAAGTCCGGCCCTGTGTGTATGTATGGATGCTATGATAGAAATTCTGTTGCTCTGCATACAGGGTGTGTTCCAGAGTTAGCTTTTGTTTGAGCTGCAGTTGGTTATTTGAGTTAGCTTTAAAACATCAGCTAGAAAAGGGAACCCACCTAAAGGACATATTAGACCTACCTTTCAATCAAAATGTAACCCAGCGCTCTGCATGAAGAAAGCATTGAGAGTGACAGGTTGCTGAGGGAAATTTTGAATATTAACTTAATTATTCTGTAAACTGTACAGAAAGTTAAATTGATTATATTTAGAAAGTGTCTTATTTCATTGAGATAAAGCTTATATTCAATTTTCATTTTGTGATAGATCCTCTTTAAGTTCCAGGGCACAATCCCCCCTATTATCCCCTACCGCAGTGATCCCCAACCAGTGGCTCGTGAGCGACATGTTGCTCACCAACCCTAAGGATGTTGCTCCCAGTGGCCTCAAAGCTGGTGCTTATTTTTGAATTCCTAGCTTGGAGGCATGTTGTGGTTACAGAAAGAATAGGCACTCCTGTAGCCTACCAGTCCATATAGGGAGTACCAAATGGCCAATAACAACACTTATTTTGCACCCCTAAGAAATGTTTTCATGTTTATGTTGCTCCCCAGGGAGACCCCTGCCCTACTGCATCATCCTAATTGCCATGGGCATAACTACAGATTAAGCAGACCCTGCAGCCGCAGGGGGCCCAGGAAGTACAAGGGGCCCATGAGGCCCAAATAAAGAGCAAATTCAACATCCATTGGTAAAATAAGCCAACCTCTGAATATGTTGGGGGCCCTCAAATGAATTTGCTGTGCGGGCCAGTAACATGTGGTTACACTACTGTCAGCAATTCAAATTTCCACCTTCTTGGCTGTAAAGCTATATAGCGATGTCTGCAGCCAGCATATTTGGCAGTTGCAAACCAGGAGTATACACTGGATCATAATGATAGTTCGGCTTCCAGTGAACATGTGTCTGCATGCCAGAAGCTAGTTGTCCATGAAGTCAGTATTGCTTATAAACATGTAATCTGTCCAGCGCATTATATACACATAAAATGACTGTATGATCACGTACATTTCTGTACATCTTGTTTTGTGATACTCTATACTTTTGTAGGCTGTGATCAACACCTTGTGCGGACAGGGAATGCAGGAGCTTGACTACCTAGAGGCAGGAGAGTTCATCCATACCAATGGCTGCATTGACAAACTTGTTAACTGGCTTCACAGTAACCTTTTCCTACTAGGAGGTGTGGCCCTGGGACTGGCAATTCCACAGGTAACACAGCTTTTGGTGTAAAGTTAATTTATGCATAGCGTATACTAAGTGTAATACAGTGCATTATTGGATGTCATGCAAATATGGAGGCAATAAAAGGAAAACTATACCCCAAATGAATACTTATACAACAGATAGTATGCATCATATTAAGTTGCATATTAAAGAATCTTACCAAACTGGAATATATATTTAAGTAAATATCTTACTTTGAGCCCCCATTTTATGATAGTCTCTGTGCTGCCTCAGAGATCACCTGACCGGAAATATGGCATTTCTAACTTTAACAGGAAGAAGTGTGGAAGCAAAAGGCAGAACTTTTGGCTGTTAATTGACTCATGCGACCTAATGTGCGCTGCACCGTGAATCATAGGATTCCAGGGGGAGGCCCTTATTTCTTAAAATGGCAATTCTCTATTTAGGATTACTCAAGGGCACATACTACTAAAAAATATATTATTATTAAGATCGTTTATTTACATGAAACAGAGTTTTAAATATGAGCTGTTTTATACAATATATTTGTATAGAGACCTACATTGTTTTGGGGGTGTAGTTTCCTTTAAGATCTGGCTAGGCCTTCCATTAGGCAATTAAATTAGGGGTGCACAGTTAATCCTACTGCATAATGAATTGTTGCTAACAAAACAGTCACAACAGAGGGGGAAGGGGGTGTTTGATACTAGTTATGTTATTCTCCATCTCACAAGGACCAAGCATGGGGTAGCTTCAGTTTCCTTATCTTATCTCGTGAAATAACACACATCTTAGATTATTTGTAAAACAATAACAAAAAGAATGATCATTGCTTTCATGTTGAACTGTCATCAAATGGGGAGAGGTCCTTATTGAATTTTGGCCAGCTGCCAGCTCTTAGCCTAAAATAGTAGTTGTAGCCAGATTTTTCAACCAGAGCCCTGTTCATCACATTGTGTAGATGTGTTTTTATAGAGAATTGTAAATGTCTTTTTGAATTTTTTTATAAAGCTGGTTGGAATCCTCCTGTCCCAGATTCTCATCAATCAAATTCGGGACCAGATCAAACTACAGAGCTATAACCAACAGCACAAAACAGACCCTTGGTACTGACAGAGGGCTAGTTGTGTCCGCCCAACTCTGCTTTGAACAATAACTGCAGTACACCTCCTGGGCCAGGAAAAGCACTAGCAGATTTCAGGTCACACTGATTGCCACAGAACTCTTTAGCTATATGGAAACTCTTTGGAAGAGCTACAGTGAAGCGCCATCGTCTCCTAGAAGAGTTTCCAATCGTCTTACCAAAGGCTGCATTGTGGCATTTTGATTTAATGTATTTTAGAAAGCTTTACACTGTGAGGAATAAAGTTTGCGCTTCTGTGGTCACCGAGAAGACATTTGCTGATTAAATAAATCAGGAGTAAAAGCATCTATACTGTCAATACAAGGTGTACTATTCAGAGAGGAATGTTCTAAATGCTTGGGCATTTTTTTTTATCATTGCCATTTATATTTATTTTATTTTACACAATAAATGATGGAGGCTTTGAATAGTTTGCTATTAATGGCAAGATTGTTAGCTTTTTTCTTCAGTGTATACTCACACAGGACCACACAGGCTTACCAGACATTTATTTCTATAATTGGGTATATATGTCTTTTCAGAAGATTGGATGATTCTTGCTATATGGAGCCTTTACAATATGTTGAATATATTTTATAATTTATGTAATAGAAGCCAGACACAGCAAAAAAAATTGAGTAAAACATACAAGCATGTCAACTGGATTTGTAAAGCACTGCAAAATATGTTGGTGCTATATAACGATAAAATAGAGTAATAACTTAATTAAAAGTACTCAAACTCTTAATAAAGAGGCACTATTAATGTTTCCATAAGTATGTACTGTATAAAGGTAACCGCACTTGTATATCTGAGCTAAGGCATTGATCATGGACTACATCAGAATTCTAACTCGTTCTAACTATACTTTCCAATTAAAGCTAACCTTAAGTCCATTTTCCAGCCAATGAGACTTTTCAGTCACAAGCTAATAATGCGTATTTTGTTTGATCAGCAGATAAATGGATGGTCAAATTGCAATGAACTGGAGAAAGTGCAAAACCATTCTCTTCTGGGTAAACCCAAGTTGTCATGAGATCATTCTGTTTTTATGGGGGGGGTTGTTTGTTTTTTGTTATGAGAGATTGATTGTTTATTTAAGATATTTTGTGAAAAACAATTAAACATCCACTATAATTTAGGTAAATGTTTATATTGATGACCTTTCCCCTTTAGGATCAGTATTTTCAGCAAAACCTTGCACATTTGAGATGAGAAAGCATCATTGTATTTTACTGTGCTGTTTTTTTTTCTACAGATGGTTCAGGACATGACTTAGATGTACAGAGAAGGTTTAGTTGAGTATGACAAGGAACAAAAACAGTGGCTTTTTAGTAGGGATGCACCGAATCCAGGATTCAGACAGGATTCTTCCTTTTTCATCAGGATTCGGATTCTGCCGAATCCTTCTGCCTGGCCGAACCGAATCCAAATCCTAATTTTTTATTCTAGTAGTCACCATTCTGCAAAAGGTTCAGGGTATAAATTCAAAAATACTGGAGAAAAAGAACCAAAGAGAAAATGATCCAATATATTTACATGTATTACATTTATCAACATGTTGGTTCTGTTGTTGTGCACTGAATATTTCTGCAGTCTGAATAGTTGAAATGATACAGACCTTATCACACAGAATCTTGCAGTCATTCCATGAATGGCTTTAAATATATTAGCTTTTCTGAAACAATCTATATAGATAAACATGTCATTGAAGTATGTTACAGAAGAGTATCCACCATTTTATTTCTTTGAAATTTCTTGCTCCAGGGCTTTAAAGATTTCCTTCTTAAGCTTAATAAAACTTCCAAAGATCCCATAGTCTGCCAAAATTACTATTAAAGGAAAACTATTAAAACTACAGTATTTATAACTATAACATATATACTACGTAAAACCCAGCTTCATGTAAATAAACCATTTTCATAATAATATACTTTTTAGTAGTATGTGCAATTGGGTAATCCTAAATAGAAAAGTGCCATTTTAATAAATAAGGCCTCCCCCTGGGATCCTACAATTCATGGTGCACACAAACAAACCATACATGTTAGGTCACATGGGCCAATTAATGGACAAAGCTCTGTCTTTTACTCCAGAACTTCTTCCTGCTACAGATAGAGTAGCATTATTTCTGGTCAGGTGATCTCTGAGGAATCACACAGACCATCACAAAATGTGGGTTTAAAGTAAAACATGTTAAAGGGCATTATTTACTTATATAATATGCCACTTAATATGATATAAACTGTAAGTATTCATTTTGGGGGTATAGTTTTCATTTAAGCTCGAGCACCACTTCATTTCCAGACCGATCTTGTTTTAAAAAAACGATTTATAATTTTATTGATGTTTAGGTCCAAAGAACGACTGAAGCTGATTTAATAATCATTACACAATCATCAGTGGTGAGTGATTTGTAAGAATTGAAAATGGTAGTATATTTGGCTTTAATAAACAGAGAATGAACATAAGAAGCAAGCTATTCAGTCATACAAGCATAGCTGATGTAAGAAATAATAAATACACATGTATACATGGATGGATTATGCCTACTCTGAAGTGGAATTCTGTAGAATATCGAAAAATGTGTTCTCACTCAAGTGTAGTAGTAAATATGTCTGTTTTGCCTTTCTTTGTAAACTTCTGTTTATTAACTTTTCCATTTATATAGAATCACTCCAGTATGTAGAGACAGTGGGGCTCATTTATAAACTTTGCGCAGCATGGAATGGTTCACACAGTGAACATCTTTGTTCTGTGCATGGTTCTATTTATAAAGCTAAATGAGAGTGATGTTTTTAATGTGCAAACACATTTGCGAATTTTTATTCACACTGTGAATGTCCATAAGAGTTATTAAATATGGTATAATCGCTAATTGCAAATATTTATGAGCATACTCTGCGTTTCCGTTACGCCACAACTTTGGTGGCGGACAAAATATTTGCAAAACAATATAGCAAATTACAAATTTAAATTACTGTCAATGCTATTTTTGCTCACAACAACCTCGCACAGTGGCTGCACTCATACAAACACCCATCTCATTTGTGAATATTTGTGCGCAATGCGAGTTTGCAAAGACGGCAGAGCAGTGCAATATTTTAGCGTTCAGAAAAAAACATGGGCGAATGAATATGCACTGTGCAGACTTTATAAATGACTCCCCCTATGGTCAGAAGTGTGGCAGGTAGGCATATAAAATGCATTTTTTATATTCCTTGCATTATAGATATGCCTTTTTTCTCATGTTAAACACATTGCTTCCACGTTGTAATTTGAAAAGTGAAGAATTTGTGTATTACTTTTTTCAAACTTGAGAATACAATTGAGGTTTAAGCATGTCTAATAAAACAAACATGGCTACAGTCGTTGCAAGAAACTGGAAGTCTTAACTGAAAGTACACAGTGACAGCCAGGTAAAGCAGGGAGAAAGTCCAAAGCACAGAACTGAAAGGGTTAATAATGCCCCTGAGGGGCAGATATATCAAAGTGTGAAATTGGAGCCACCACAGTAAAATCCTATTACTTATCTGTTCATTTCTATGGAATTTTTAGAGGTGTGTTTATCAGTAGGTGAAAGTTAGAGTTCACCATTTAAAATATACTGTATATGCCTCTGAAAAACCTGAGAACAGTGGAATTCAGATTTTGAGTTCTAATTACACACTTTTAATTATCATGGTCTAGGAGCAATAGCCGGGCATAACTGGCAGTGTTGGATTAGAGGTAAGATACACGGGGTAATGCAGGAACAAATCTGGCGCACCCACCATGGCCATAGTGACCAGCAGGACTGTGGCATACCAACCTGGCACAGAGCATTGGCATTAGCTGACATTAAGAATATGAATTTTGCTTCAACTCAGAGTGCTGACATCATGTACAGTAAATCCTTGGTGTGCATTCGTCAGTTCCCTTTGTATTGGCACTGGCATCACAAAACAGCTTCAGCTTTGTTACCACAAAGCACCGTACGTCTGCAAATATGACACCTGTAATAAAATTACCATAAATACTAAACTTTGCATATTTACTGCCGTCATGTTAGTTACAAATTTCCTTACATATACGCCAATGGGATCCTAGCACTGAGAGGTTAGGAGCAAAACTGCTACACAGGCAGGACACACTGCTTTCATTTCCTGCACTTGTTTGCATGTGCTGAATAAAGAATATCACTATTTAAAGTAAGAGTTTGTGTCTCTAATAGAATGAACAGTTCCAGCTCTTGTAAATTAGTGTTTTGCAAACAGGCTTTTCCTTCCTGATGGCTTGCCGTCAAAGCCTCCATTTAGCTTAAATGAGTGATGTCATGGTAGCAGCCATCCCCAGCACAAAGGTTCTTTGAAAGAAGAATTTTAGGTTTATGCCATCAGGTGTTGTCAGTGTTCTGCCCCCTTTCTCTTCATATAGCCAAAGAAACTCAGCATGGCTTAAGACTTGTGCTATTTTTTTAGGCATATTTCTCTGAGGTGTAATGTTCAGATGTTATAGCTTTTAAGCTCTGCTCATCCAGCTCTGAAGTGTCATACTGTTCTGCATCCTCTGCTCTTCTTTCTGCAGGACGACCATGTCTGATCCTACGATTTTTCTGTGAATACTGCATAATATAATTTCAGATCTATGCCCTCAGTGGCACAACTAGATGTTACTGTACCATAAAGTTTAGAAAATGTAAATTGCCTGTCAATATGAGTCACACTGCAATCCTGGGCAGAGAATCAACAGCAGGGTCTGCTTTCCTTATTGTTCCTTATTTAGGTGCATAAGTAAAAATAGGAGTTTCCTTTCTTTTTTTCAGTAGGGAAACCAGTCATACCTTAAGCAGTGAGTAAAATGTGCACGTACACTTACTCATAGCAACCAAGCACCAACTAGTTTTGGAATGTTAAAGGGCACCTGTCACCCAAAAATAGTTTCCACTGCCAGAGGTGCAGGCTAATTGAGCTTGCACTCCAGTTGGAGAAGACAATAGATTTTGGTGTTTGTTTTTTTTAAAGGCTTCACAAGAATGTTTCTCAAACGTATTGTAGATAAATCTGCCCATAGCGGCTTCATGTTAAAGGAAAACTTTACCCCCAAAATGAATACTTAAGCAACAGACCATTTATATCATATTAAGTGGCATATTAAAGAATCTTACCAAACTGGAATATATATTTAAGTAAATCTTGCCCTTTTACATCTCTTGCCTTGAACCACCATTTTGTGATGGTCTGTGTGCTGCCTCACCTGACCAGAAATACTGCAACTGTAACAGGAAGAAGTGTGGAAGCAAAAGACACAACTCTGTCTGTTAATTGGCTCATGTGACCTAAGTATGGTTTGTTGGTATGTTTGTGTGCACCGTGAATCATACGATCCCAGCGGGCGGCCCTTATTTTTTAAAATGGTAGTTTTCTATCCAGATTACACAATGGCACATACTAATAGAAATGTATATTATTATAAAAATGGTTTTGTTTACATGAAGCAGGGTTTTACATATGAGCTGTTTTATGCAATATCTTTTTATAGAGACCTACATTGTTTGGTGGTATAGTTTTCTTTAAACAACAGAAATGTACTGTTTATGTCAGGGCCGGAAGTCTCCGCTAGGAGTTGTGGACCAAGGTGGAAGTAGCAGGTTCCAAACACAGTTCACGTTATTCAAGGGGTTAAACAGAGCAGTCAATCCAGGCAAAGGTCAGTTCAGGCAGCAAGGTTCTTAGTCAATATAACAGGCCGATGTCAAGATCAGAAATCAAAGTCAGAAGTAGTATAACACACCCAGGAACACAATAAGTTGAACCTATAATTGGGCAAGGCTCTGGCATCTTTTCTAGGCAGATTTTCACAACAAAACGAGCATGATAACATCATGCGTCACACGCTAATGTGCGTTGATACTGGCTTCATGATGCTGCGCACATTTAATGCGCTGGCTTCATGCTGCTGCGCATGTTTTGACGCATTGGCTTAGAACGTGCCACGTGTGTGGCCTGGGCGCCACCATCTTGCCAATGGTGCCAGATGCGAAAAGGAGCGCCGACTCGCATTCCTTACAGTTTATACATAAGGATAACGGCCTTTCTTGCTTTCCCCCTTTCTTATACTACCCTGAGTGACAGCTAAGATCAGCGCCACAAAGGCCGACCATAAGACCATGCATAAGGCCACAAAGCATCTGGTTGCTTAAAATCTAATTAGGCTACCAATCCCAGAACTCTCTCACGTTTATGTGCCCTAATAAAAACACGTGTAAATACCAGAAAAGAACTGGGGCTGGAGAGTCAACATATTAAATTATGTATACTGTATCTAATATGGGTTTTCTTATATTGTGCATTAAATATGGGGCTTTTATATATATCCCTCCATGCACCATTCCTCAGATTCCTACAGTATGTATGAAGGTGAAAGCTGCCCTAAACTAACTAAAGAGAACTTTATTACAAAGTTGCCAGCTCTGAGTAACATGGGTGTTTTCATTTCTCTTCTGGCTGCTTTCTGCCTGGCTTGCTCCAAACACAGAGGAGGATTAGAAGCAGGAGGCTGTGTGTGTGGTCTGCACTGCATCCCTACCCTGCACCTCCTCCTGCTCACACCCTCCTGTTCACTGGAACTCCAGCTACAGAAGTTTAACTCTTTAGCAAAAAGGAACACGGCGATTCAAATCTAGCATGTCATTACAGCCCTCCACCTGCTTTGAACAAACTAAAATATCATTACCTTATATTTGAAAATATCGGTTAGTTAGTCTATCTGACTTTCACCTCTGATGCACCTACCAAGGAAAAGCCTCCCCATCTGGGCTAGCTTTAAAGAACTGACCTGTCATCAGATGATTAGGCCAAGCGGATGAGTTCCCCTTTCTCCACAGTGATGTGGGAATAATCGCTATCTTCAGGGTGGAAGTAGCTCCTGGGTTTCCCAGCATCAATAGGCATATTTTTGCATGATTCAACAGAGGTGCAAGTTTTGCACTTTCCAGTGGCACAAATAGTGCTTTGTGTGTGGAATCACAAAACAGTGGTTTTGACCTTATTTCTTTTTTAAAAACTTCCAGAAGCAAGCAAGTGAACCTTATACCATAACAATGAAAATGAAAGATATAATCATTGGGGGATTCCAAAATATTAATCACCCCCAGTGATAATAATTGGCCTGGGGTATCAGGTAAGCGGTAATAATCACATAATATATTGGCACCCATCAGTGATTTTACCTCATACTCTGGGCAAATGCTTCTGTTTGCTAGAAGCTGCAACTGATCAGAGTATTTCTGTAAAAACTTCTAGGTGCATCTTCAGCTTTTCCATCTTTTTTTATTAATGTTTGAGCAGGTGCATGTGAAGTAGTGTGAAAGTAGAACGCATAATGCTGGCTTTTTTACTGTACTGCACATGTGTCTGCCAAGGCCAAGAGTAAAGATGACATAGGAGGAGAAAAATTGTTGCAATTGAGCTTCTCCAAATATACCCCAGGTCTGCTAACAGGGGGGTATCAGCTAAGCGATTCTAATCATATAATATTTTGGCATCCATCAGTGATTATACCTTTAGGTTTCCTTTAACTTTGTGTATTTGCACAAAGTTCGGCCATGGGTAATTTTGTGTATCAAAACATATTATTCAACAAAAAAGGTTTTCAACAACTGTGGCCAGAATTGTCAAATACATAATCTTTCCTATTTTTGTTATCTTTATTTCCTTTTTATAAAATTGGCATCAAGTGTCTTCTGTCAAGTATAAGTGAAGTGGGACTAGTATCATTCCTGGCAGATGCTTGCATTTCTCCACCAGTGCCAGTCCAACACTGCCTCCTTCCAATGACTTTGCTTGCATCTGCCTGTCACAGCACTGACGCATGCAATGATCAGGTAGGGGAGGGCAGACAAATCTTGGCCTTGTAGTAGGGATAACTGAAAGGTAGAATATTTAAACATGTTAGCCTCCATGTAGACAAGCTTCTTTATCCATTGTGGTCTTTTCCAGTGTTGATTATTACAAGGAAACATTCTAGAGGTGGATTTTACAATAATGTTTGTTTTACAATAAGATACTGAGTGAGGAAAGTTAAGAGTACTTGTTGAGTCTGTGTTGCACTGTAGCCCACAACATTGAAATAGAAAAACTGAGTCATTATTAAATTAATTCAGCAAGTGTAAGCAGCTGAAATGAATTCAGAAAGAAGAACAAAAGGTGCTTTATAGTGATCTATTGTTTTGTATAGGATTAAAATATATAAAGTATTAATACAGCCAACCCAGGATGTACCCAACAGATTGATTATAATTAACAGTACTCAGTGCTGCACTCATGAGGATGTTTGGAAAGCAGCAATGTCAATTAGTGCCAGACATACAGTACCCCAACCACAATTACCACCCTGAACAGTTGTTGAAGCTTTCAGTATAATAATTGGCTTTTAATAAAAAAAAAAGATTGTGGAAACATTCTAGGAACTAATGCCAGACTGGGGTGTTTGGGGCCCATTGGGGGTTTTAAAAAATTTCCCAATCTGAAGTGCAGATCTGTAAGCCCACACCTCCAGTTCTGGACATAAATAAATTGTAATAAGTGCTCTTTAGTTGATACCAACCCTTTATCTTAATGTGCATTGCAAAAACAATATTGTACATGCAGTCCTCTGTATCAGTAAGCCACTTTAACTCCAATTCTCAACTCAATAGCTTTTGGAAACTGAGGCAACTTTGGGCGAATATTGAAAACACATTGCCGCATGTGCATTAGCGCAGGCGACTTTTCATTGTAGCCTATGGGGAAAACCGCTGAGGCAGTTCGAGGATATAGTCGCTCAAAAGACGAGGCGATTAGTCGCCAGGCGACAAAATCTCCCCAAATCTCCTCGTGTGGACTAGCCCTTAATGTGACAAAATCTGAGTTTGTTGATATATAAGCTCATCTAAATACATTTGTTTTAAATTGATAGTGTCTCTTTAAAGATTATAATGTCTTCAATGTAATATATTCTATATTATATTACAATATTGCTTAATTCAGATAAAATTCTAAAAAGGTTTCCAGTCTGGTTTAAACATTTCCCTTCTGGAAAACACTACACACAGTATAGGATAGTTCTCATCTGGCTGACACTATTCTAAACATTACAATCCTAGTCTAAACATGTTCTGTATAAAGAAGACCTAGGAAGCAATGAATCATAGCAGCCCATGTAATCTGATTTGGACGCATATGGGGACAGTTTGGTAAACTGGATAAAAATGAATGCAAAAGCATTATTAATTATTATGCCTATTTGATACAGTGCCTACAGATTTGCATCGAGCTTTATGATTGGTCACCATTAATATCAGTCTTTACCCAAGTAACATTATAATTATTATTGTGTATTTATAAATGCCGACATATTCAACAGAGCTGTACAGTAAATGGTTGTATACATTGAATCTCCAAGATTACTTTAAAAAAATAACCAATACAAGACATAAAAGGGGCTCAAATACTTGATACCTTTTGGGTACTGCTGCCAAAAATTCCCCTCTGAAAAGAAAAAGGGAAAGTGTTATATTGGTGTTAACACTAGTGATATTCGTGTTGCTGTGTGTAACACAACAAACTTTTTTTTTACAATAATGCTGAAGTACCTCTGGACCAGTACCCATAATGTTCTGCACTCCAAATAGTTAGGTGACGCCGTTTTACATCCCTCTGACATCACATCCTCCCACAGATTTTCTTGCAGTCAGTTGAGTGAAAAGTCTCATTCATTCAAGGCACTTGCATTAATTAGCACTGTTGTCTTCCTCCTCTGAATTGTTGTGCCTAATGATGGCAGAAAACAGGATTAAGCTGCAAGGTTCCCACAGTGGACTGCATTAATAGGTGCAGCACAGATTTACCAAATTCTGGAAGGGATGGAGATCGGATTTTCAGAACAATTTCATCCAAGTGTGAGTGAAACTGCATCACTTTTGACACATCACCCACAACTGCATCAGGTTCACTTCCCCTGGTGACCCAAATAATGTTGGCATTCTGGGGAAAAATAAAAAGCATTGTGGGTAAAAATATGTAGATTGCGTTCAGAAGTGCACTTTGCACACTTTGCACACTGCATCCAAGTTAATGCAATGACCCCATTTAACTTTTATTAATTTTGCACAGCTTTTAAAGGAGACATAGTTTGGAGAAAATGCCCCCTGTGCCATCAGCGTACAATAAAAAAAGTAAGCAGTAAAAATTAAATGAGGTGAATACAAACTTTGCCATTAGGTTTACTGGGACAAAGTCTGAGTTCATTTATGTACCTCCTCTAAATACAAATAATACTAAATAATTGTTTTAAATTAATAGTGTATCTGTAAAGTTTTTAATCTCAGGGGAAGTGCACCTGATGCAGTTGCAGGCAATGCGTCTTGAATCTCCATTCAGTTTACCAGTAACAAACATTTTTATTCTGTGTCTAACGTTAAAGGAATTGACTATCCCTTCAGTTTCCATATCTATACTAATGTTTCTCAAAATTGGTAACCACATTTCTGTGAATGAAATGTCAATGGTTGGATCATAATCATCATATAGAATGCACCTTTGTGAGGCAATTGAGCAATGACAGGTGGCACCTGTTGTTGGCAACAGCAAAGGAGTTTTTCCATGCCCAAAAATACTTGCACAGCTGTATTTACATAAATCGCTGCATATAAATACATTTTACAATGGATTCCAGAGGCACACATATTTTCGTGCACTTGGTGGCCCACAGGAACCTTAGTGTGAAGACAGACTAGGAGATCAGTCGCCCTGCCATTAATCTCTTCTAGCCAGGGCCAATTAATCTCCTCCAAGTGGTTCCCCAGTGGCTAACACATGAATTGTCGCTGTGGCATGAAGTTGCCCAAAGTTTTCTTGCAAGGTTCCTTAGGTTCATAGCACATGTAGTATTTGTTCTGAAAGACCATTTTCCACTAGTGGAGAAAAGTCCATCACTGCTCAGGTTGCCTACCATAGACTTGACTTTTTTTCAGCCTAAAATCACAGGTGGCCAGGGATAGCCATTTATTTAAATGGCAGATCGTACAAGCCTTAAAGGAACAGTAACACCAACAATTGAAAGTGTATTAATTTAATTAAAATATAATAACTGTTGTTCTTCACTGGTAAAACTGGTTAGTTTGCTTCTGAAACTCTACTATAGTTTATATAAACAAGCTGCTGGGTAGCCATGGGGGCAGCCATTCAAAGCTGATAAGTAAAAAATGCAGAGGTTAGACAGCAGATAAAAAATAAGCCCTGTAGTATACAATGTGATTCTACATACTGTAGCTCATCTGTAGCAAATCTACTATTTGTCTTGTCCTTGAATAGCTGCCCCTGCGGCTATGCAGCAGCTTGTTTATATAAACTATAATAGTCTTTCTGAACCAAACACCCCAGTTTTATCAGTGCAGGGCAAAAATACATTATTTATTTACTACTTGAAAACACTTTCATTTTTTGATGTTACTGTTCCTTTAACATTGTATATCTGCCTGCTGAGTAAACACTATATGTGAGATGAGCCCTATTCTGATTTAGGTTCAAATCTGCCTGCTAAAATCTGCAGGCTGAAAATCAACTTTCAGTAACTGATTTCAGCCACTGTCTAACATTAGCCTTAAGCTTTGTTAAATGTATGTTTTCTGGTAGAAGAGGGCCCATCTGCAAGCAAGGATCAGTGGCAGAAATACAAGTCATTATAAGTGTACCCACAACTGCATTGCCATCTGTAATATTGGCCAAACCGTGCTGCTATTTATTGGATAGACTGGTGAAATACTAGCCAGAAGACAACCCCAATCACTATTCAAGTGCCACAAAGGGGCAAAAACACAGCAGATGCAGAAATAAAATTAAAGGAAAACTATACCCCCAAAATGAACACTTAAGCAACAGATAGTTCATATCATATTAAGTGGAATATTAAAGAATCTTACCAAACTGCAATATATATTTAAGTAAATATTGCCCTTTTACATCTCTTGCCTTGAGCCACCATTTCGTGATGGTCTCTGTGCTGCCTCAGAGATCACCTGACCAGAAATACTTCAACTCTAACTGTAACAGGAAGAAGTGTGGAAGCAAAAGACACAACTCTGTCTGTTAATTGGCTCATGTGACCTAACATGTATGGTTTGTTGGTATGGTTGTGAGTACAGTGAATCCTATGATCCCAAGGGGTGGCCCTTATTTTTTAAAATGGCAATTTTCTATTTATGATTACCCACTGGCACATACTACTAGAAAAGTATATTATGATGAAAATGTTTTATTTACATGAAGATGGATTTTACATATGAGCTGTTTTATGCAATATCTTTTTATAGAGACCTACATTGTTTGGGGGGTATCGTTTTCCTTTAAGCAGCTTTGACCTCTTTGTTAATGTGCATATTCTTATCACTGTGCACATTTATTTTGCTGTTTGTATTATTATTGTATTGTAAAATTGTAAGGTGCTGTGTATATAGCAGCGCTATATAAAGCAGGTACAGACTGGCAATCTGTGAGTCACTATTTATTGGGCTGTTGGGGGACTGTTTGGGCCTCTGTATACTTGAAATGCCAGGGCCTATTTTGAATCCCAGTACAGTACACTAGACAGAGGCGTAACCAGATGTTACTGGGCCCCACAGCAAATTCATTTTAAGGCCCTCAACATATACAGAATTCATTCTGTTTTACTAATATATGTTGAAATTGCTTTTAACCCTTTGCCTGCCAATCACGTACAGCATTTGTGCAGGTGGGCAGAGGCTTTAACTGCCAAAGACGTACGTCCTTGCAGAAACCCGCTATTCTCTCTGCAACGGCGGCTTTAGCCACCTCTGCAGAGAGTGGGCAGTACTGACAGCCCCCTGGGCAACAAGGCTGGGGGGGCTGTAATGTCGGTCCTGCGACAGGATTGTTGCAGTGCGACTTAGTAGCAGCCGATGGCACTGATCACACTGATCACGCATCTTGCTGCACTGCCTGACTTCCTGCTTCATCTGGTGCCCACCCACATACTTCCTACTTACCGGGGCCTGCAGACACAATGATCTAGGACCCCTCCAGCCATCGTCCCTCCTGCTCCAGGAACGGTAAGTGGTCTTTATTTTAGATTCTTTTTATTTTTTGCATTTTTTATTTTTCACACTTATTTACCCACTTACACACTGTCACACAACATGGCTTTCATACTTGGGGTGATTTATCTTGATAACTAATAGTATGTGGGGAAATAAGTAGGGAGGCACCAAATCCACTAGTTTGGATGCGGCCGAACCCACGAATCCTTCACGAAAGATTCGGGCGAATACCGAACTGAATCCTAATTTGCATATAAAAATTAGGGGTGGGAAGGGGAAAACATTTTTTGACTTCCTTGTTTTGTGACAAAAAGTCACGCAATTTCCCTTCCGCCCCTAATTTGTATATGCATATGAGGATTCGGTTTGGCCGGACAGAAGGATTCGGCTGAATCCTGCTGAAAAAGGCTGAATTCTGGATTCGATGCATCCCTAAAGATAAGATGCTTCAGGGTGGAAGTTTTGAGGTGATTTTTGGAAATGTCACCAAAATCGCCAAATTTAGGAAAGGTTTGCGGCTTGGTGCTTTGGCGTAGAAAAACATGCATACCCAATTTGGATTCGGGGGAATGTGTACTTTCCAAAAATATATGGTTTTCTGGGGTGAAGTGCATTTTTCTACCTTTGCTTCCCTAAAAACAATGTAAATGTGTTGATTTTGAGGTACCTGAAATGACAGACCATATGGGGGGACCTTTATTTTGGGGCCCCTATATGCCACGTGCTTAAGTAAACCTATACATATTGGGTATCAAACTGTTCAGCAGACCACAGGCTTTCACATTTGGGGTGATTTGTCTTGATACCTAATAGGTTTGGCCGGACAGAAGGATTCGGCTGAATGCTGCTGAAAAAGGCTGAATTCTGTATTCGATGCATCCCTAAAAATAAGATGCTGCAGTGTGGAAGTTTTGAGGTGGTTTTTGGAAATGTCACCGAAATTACCAAATTTAGGAAAGGTTTGCAGCTTGGTCCTTTGGAGTAGAAAGACATGCATACCCAATTTGGATTCGGAGGAATGTGTACTTTCCGAAAATATATGGTTTTCTGGGGTGAACTTATTTTTTCTACCTTTGTCCCCCTCAAAATGATGTAAATGTGTTGATTTTGCAGTACCTAAAATGACTCAAATAGGGTGTCTACATTTTGGAGCCCCTGTATGCCACATGCTTAGGTAACCCAATACATATTGGGCATCAAAATGTTCAGTGGACACATTTATGGTGTTTTACATTGGTACCTAATGATGTGTGGGAGATATGATGCTATAGATTGGAAGCTTTGAGGTCATTTTTCAAAAAATTCACCAATTTCTATAAAAAATTATAACTTTAGGAAAGAATTGCAACTTGGTAGTTTGGAGAACATAGATATATTTACCTATTTTTTTATTTGTCAGAATCTGTTCTTTATAATAATGGGTAGTTTTCTAGGTTAAACCTACTGTTAGTAGAATGTTTGGCCTTGAAATCAGAAAGTGTGCCGTTTTGTGGAGTAGTGCTTTAGAAATTTGGTAGTGTACTGCCTAGAGATTTTGATCTATACAAGCGTGAAATCTCCATAAAACGATATATATTTGATATTGATGCGTTGAGGGGATATATACCTTTCCAAATCTGCTGTGTTCTCATACATAAAATAAATTATGTTTCTGATATATGCAGAGCTGGGCCACGCTGGCCAGGCGCCCTAGGCGTGAGCATGCGTGAATTGGCGTTTGCATGCGCAGAACCGCAAGATAGAGCAATACAGCACACACAGAAAATCGGGCAGAGAGGGGACCGGATTTGTGGTTGGCGACAGAGGAGGTACATGCCTGGCGCCCTCCCAGCTTTGCGCCCTAGGCACGTGCCTTCTTTGCCTACCCCTAGTTCCGGCCCTGGATATATGTGATTGCACTATGTGAAACATGATTTTTTTTTCATTTTATTAGACACTTAGAAGCCTATATGTTTTTACAGAAGTGGAATTACACCAACATTTTTACATATTTTAAAAGCTCAGGTTGCCCTGAGAAAAAGAAAAAAATAATATATTGTTTTCCTGGGTAAACTAAAAGACCCCCCCCAGGAAAGACCCTTAAAGTGAAAGAGTACAAAATGTCTAAAAACGGCTTGGCACATTTAAAACAAATAGGCTGACAGGGAAAGGGTTAATTAGGGCCTCATGGGTCCCTTTATACCTCCCGGGTCCCCCCTGCAGCCACAGGGCCTGCTTCCTCCGTAGTTACACCCCTGACACTAGAAGACCCCCACTCCAATCATCCTTGGAAGTCATTTGCTCTGGGACTGGGATGATGATATGTGAGCTCAGCACTGATACACCAATCCCCTCCTTCCATCCACTGCTTTTTTTTTCTGTTGTTGTCATGAGGGTGGGGGGAATGTTAGAGGAGGGAGCTGAGAAACTTTTCCTTGCTCTTGTGTGTGTCCTCAGCAGCTACATTCCTGGGTTGTCGTACAAACTCTAAGAAGAGAACACATTATAGCCCTTCAGTCATAAGAAGAATTATTTTTTTTCATTATGGAAAAGAAAAGCGCGCAAATTGGAATTATGTTGAGGCGCATGGAATGGAGCGAGCCGGTGTGATTTCATCTGCATTCCTCAATTGTCTCAAATTACTAAGGATATAGAAGGAGGCAACCCGTTTTGTGTTGCAGCGGATACAGCGCAAACCATGAAGGATCTGTGACTGTGCGCCGAGTTGCGCAGCGCAAACTCTCGGAAAGCGGCCTCTAAAGTGGTTGCATGAAGTGTAAGGGCATCTTTCAGCGGAAAAGAGTTAAAAAGTGCGCTTGCCCGTGTGTGAATGAAAGTTTGATGCAGAAGTGGGAGCCGGAGAGTTGGAGGCTGAAGATCAGATTACATTCTTCCACTCTTCTCCGCACACATCCCATCCCTGCTGCATGTTTTTGTTGGGTAAAAAAGTGAACTGCTTCCACCGAAACCCTCCCCCTAACAAGTTGCTTGCATGTGTCGTGCAGGACGGGGCTTTGTGTGGGTGGCAGCTTAGGGAGATTGGGCCTTTGTTGGCTGCAGACACTTCTACTTTTGGAGGAAAGATTTGGGATTTGTATGGCTGCATGAGGAGAGCACAGAAAGTAAAATGGAGGAGAGCTTTGTCCAGTGTTACAGAGGACTGGGAGAGGATCCATCCCACTGAGACTTCGGCTATTTGCTGGAAATTGCTTGAGGCATATGGGATTCCTCTGCTGTATGAAGGGCTTTCCTAGAGGTTCCTTCTAGTTTGCCCCCGTCACTTTTCAAGATGTCTTCCATGGTGCCTTTGATCTGTTGGCTAGGAGGCTTTGGCTTTTTACTCTTTATTTGTACTTCTGGAGGAGTTCAGATTAATCAGACATTTTACATGGATAAGTGCAAGAAGACCACCACTTGTGAGCCCCTCAAATACAATGTTTGCCTGGGATCTGTCCTCCCCTATTCATGGACTTCCAGTGTCCTGGCTGAAGATTCCAGCACCCAGGAAGAGGTTCACAATAAACTCTTACTTTGGTCTGGTAAGTTTCCTGGATGTTGGGTAACACTTCAACAAGGTCTTTGACTCTACTTACAGCACAGCATGAGTGTGTGTATCAACAATCCTTGTTGTAAATATAAGGATTTCTCAAGTCCCCGCAGTTCCATGACCATATAAAGGCATGATGCCACAGGCCAAGTGCTTTTATATCGGTAGTGGAACAACATTGTAATGTATGATTTTTTTAATCTTTTACAATATAGAGAACACTTTTTATAGTAGAAAAGTTTTAAAGAATCGTGACACAAATTAGATTACTATGCATCAATTATCATGCATTAAGATGGCTCCCAACTGCCCCTCGCCTACCCGCAAGGAAACTCTTGTGTGTCTAGGTCAGGGTTATTTAATGTTTTTTTTAACCCCAGTACCATAATTGGATTTAGTGACTATGTCCAGTGACAGGCAAAGCGATTTAAAAAAAAAAATGTTCCTTTTTTCTATAGGAGCAAAAGGCCACCCACATAAAGCTGCCACCCTAGGGCACATGCCCTCATATGCCTACATAGAAAATACATCCCTGACAATTATAACTGATGCCATCACTAAGCACTGTTTATATAGTGAATAATATACCCCTATTGTAAAATATATGGGTATGTCACCCAGGAGTTCCATGACCATATAAAGTAACAAGGTGGAGGTGACTTCTAGTATAATTTTACAACAGGGAGTGCATTATTTATTAAATTACACACGTTTCAGCGAGGTGTGATATATTACATCACTAAGCACCAATTATAGCTCATGACATCACTAAGCACTGTTTATAAGGATATAAATTACAGGAGTATTTTGTATTGTATATTTATGAATGTCCTGTAAAGCATTCCCTTATAAATGGTGCTTAAAGATGTCATCAGGTATAATCAATGAAGTAATTTTTTGGAGTTTGCATATTATACACAAAGTACCCACTTCAAGTTCATGGAAAGTTTCAGTGGCTTATAATACCCTTAAATTTATACATATATATTAAGCCTTTCACAAAGATGCAGATTTTGTTAACATGATGTGAACCACTTTGGACTTCCAAGTTTAAGCTATTCCTCTTTATGAGAGGGTTGGCTATGCTAATGCATGCTAAGAGCCAGCAGAGGATCAGTTAGGACATCACAGGGGTCATTTACAACCACAATGCAGTAAGCAAATTGCAAAACTTTGATGCAAATTCTATGCAATTGCATTGAAAACATCGGTTGTCATGATTCCAGGCTTGGGAAGAGATAAAATGTGAAAAAGACTTGGGTGTGGGGGTAACTTGTTTGCTTTTTAATACAGGTATGGTATCCATTATCTGGAAACCGATTAAACAGAAAGCTCCAAATTACCGAAAGGCCATCTCCCATAGACTCCATTATAATCAAATAATCCACATTTGTAAAAATGATTTCCTTTTTCTCTGTAATAATAAAAAAGAACCTTGTACTTGATTCAAACTAAGATATAATTAATCCTTATTGGAAGCAAAACCAGACTATTTGGTTTATTTAATGTTTACACAATATTCTAGTAGATTCACGGTATGAAGATCCAAATTATGGAAAGATCTGTAATTCGGAAAACCTTAGGTCCCAAGCATTCTGGATAATGGGTCCCATACTTGTACCATCTAAAGCAGGGGTGCCCAAACTTTTATACTTGTGAACTACATTCAAATGTTGGGGGGAGCAACGCAAACATGAAAAAACTTCCTGGGGTTGCCAAATAAGGGTTGTGATCGGCTATTTGGTAGCCCTGTGTGGACTAGCAGCATAAAGGATGCTCTGTTTGGCAGAATACTTTGATTTTATGCAGCCAAAACTTGCCTCCATGCCAGGAATTAAAAAATAAGCACCTGGTTTGAAGCAACTGGGAGCAACATCCAGGGATTGGTGAGCAACACGTTGCTCGTGAGCCACTAGTTGGAAGTTTGGAAAAATGTTTATTTTGCAAACTCTTACCACAGTTTATGGTGCATTGTTTAGTCAGATACCCCTTGACACAGGGGTGCCCAAAAGGTAGATCGGGAGCAACCAGGAGACCTTTAGCTGGTTATCAGTAGATCTCAAGTCAACAAACAGCTTGTAGAATTCACTCTCCTATTTTATGCATTTCTTTCAGATTATTATGTTAAGGTTGTTAAATATAGCAATATACATTTTCCCATTAATCAGTATTTAAATAATATTTTCTATGAAACTGAATGCTAACCGTGATATTATCGATGTAGATCATAATGGGACATCAGTGCTTGTCAGTGCAAGTAAACACATATGTGTATAGGAGTGGATCCTCTCTCTCTCTGCCTGCCTACAAAAACACAGGCTGAGAGAAGCGGATACATGCATGTGGAGGCTTATTTATTACTAGACATTAAGCCCGTTAAATTAACGGGCGCTAGAACATATGTAGTCAAACATTTATAAAAACAGAATTGTTCTAGTCTAAAAAAAATTCGCCAGAGACCGGTCCATGGGGCACATGCGCAGTAGCGCAATCCCACGGACACAGGGACTGGACGCAGAGACACTTCAACTTTATTATATAGGATACGCTATTATGCACTATTATGCACTACTATACGCTATTATGCACTACTATACGCTATTATGCACTATTATGCACTACTATACGCTATTATACACACCCTGCACTGTGTTAATAACTCCCTGCACTGTGTTAATAACTCCCTGCACTGTGTTAATAACTCCCCTCACTGTGTTAATAAGGAAGTGGGTGACAGGAATGATGAGTCTGGGGGAATCCAGTCAGTGAGTCCTCGCCAGCGCCGCTTCCCGCTGCCGGAATGGAGTTCGCCGAGCTGATTAAGACCCCCCGGGTGGATAATGTGGTTCTGCACCGGCCTTTCCACTCCCCTGTGTGGGGCACCCTCTGTCTGACCGGCCACCACCTCATCCTCAGCTCCCGGCAGGACAACAGCGAGGAACTCTGGCTCCGACACTCCAACATCGACTCCATAGACGGTCCGTGGGGCACATGCGCAGTAGTGCAATCCCACGGACACAGGGACTGGACGCAGAGACACTTCAACTTTATTATTTAGGATAGGTTGAGTTTTAGAAGTTTTGTACAAACTATTTCTTTCTAAAAAAAAATCACTACCCATTTTATTAAACCACAATATGGCCCTTTCTGATTGTGCTATTTCTTGCTAGGTCTCCCAGGTCCTTGCCTGACTTTGTCCCATGAAGTAAAAAGTTGTATTGCTCTACAAGTTAACTATAGAACATTAAGTATAATATAACAATATAACAAGGCAAGAGCAGATGAAACTGAAAAGTGAAATCAAAAACATTTGTAAAACTAGTCTGGTTTTGTTCTACCAAACTAGGTGTTGTCAGTCTGACAGATTTAAAATGAAGGGTAATATCAATAATTTAAAAGCCTTCTAACTGTTCTACCAATTCAGTCCCAAATGCATTGGCTCTGGAGAAAGGGAAAGAATGAAGCAAGGGGATACAATAAGGGGCAGATTTATTAAGGGTCGAATTGAAAATTCAAAATTAGAATTTTTGAAGTTATTTTTTTTATGGTCAAAACTGTAAAATTAGAATAGGGAGTTCAATTTAAATTCAATTAAAGTTTTAAAAGAAATTTCAAATTCGATTTTCAAGATTTATCATAGCCTGGCCCTTTAAGAACTTGAATTAGACTATTCACCACCTAAAACCTGCCGAATTGCTGTTTAAGTCAATGGGAGAGGTCCAAGGATCAATTTGAAGTTGTTTGCGCCTTCCTGACATTTGAGTTCTTTTCTGAGAAAAAACGCAAATCGAGTTTTTTTAAAATTTGATTCAAGTTTTCGGGTCGATTTAATTCATCCGAGTTTAAAAAAATCGATTTAATAAATAAATTGCGATTGGTCTTATTTCGAATTTAGCGGAGTTTTTAAAAACTCGCATAAATTAGAAATTCGACCTTTGATAAACGTGCCTCTAAATATAACTCTTTTCAATGCGCCTAAAAGGAACTTGCACATAAAGCCCAAAATTTCATGAAAAATCTATTTGTCCTATAGTTCATTCTATTGGACCCTCTAGCTCGTATGCGGCACACACAAACTTAGGGCACACATACATGCTAGCTTACATCTACCAATGAATCGGTGGAACTGTGTCTTCTAACCCCACACTTCTTCCTGTTCTAAATAGAACCCGTTTTATTTCCTGTCAAGTGATCAGCACTAAGGAAGTGCCACAAAATGGTGGCTCAGGGTTAAAGGTGTAAAAAAAACCCAGTGTATATGTATATTTCAGTTTGGTAAGCTTCTTTTAAAGGTGACTATTAGGAAGTACATTATTGTTTGGTTAAGTGCACTGTGCAACCCAGAACTGGTTTACAATCGGCTATATTCCTTATATTAATAACTGATGTCTGTTGTGCCAGGACGGGGCACATTATTAACAGTTTGGGCTAGGGCCCAAACCTAAACAGCATGGGGACCCCATATCCCAGAAAAGCATTTCAGGGTTTCTTCCCAACACAGGCAGGTAACTTTGCTTGTAATGAAACTGACCCTAGTGTATGTTGTGTGAATGTTATAGGGAGCATAGATTGGAAGGTTCACTAGGGCAACAAAAAACCTGCATAATGTGATGTTTGATTTAGGGAATCACTATTTTAGATTCGGCCGAACCCCCGAATACTTTGTGAAAGATTCGGCCGAATACCGAACCTAATGCTAACCCTAATTTGCATATGCAAATTAGGGGTGAAAAGGGGAAAACATTTTTTACTTCCTTGTTTTGTGACAAAAAGTCGCGCAATTTCCCTCCCTTCCCCTAATTTGCATATGCAAATTAGGATTCGGTTCGGCCATGCAGAAGGATTCCTGCGAATCCGAATCCTGCTGAAAAAGGCCGAATCCCGAACCGAATCCTGGATTCGGTGCATCCCTAGTTTGATTATAATAAAGTATAAAAAATAATCAATATTTCCAACTATGTTTCTCTTTATGTTTATATGTTCTAATTTTGTACTTAGTATTTAGCTTTATGTTAAACTACTTTGCTTAGGAATGGGGGGGTGGAAGATGTACAAAATAACATTTGATATGGATGTGACCTGCATATGTTTTGGACACCCTGGATTGTTTTTGCTAAAGGGAGAATGTTTATTAAGAAATGCAGTGTTCTGTCTCTTTATAAGCTGCATTGAAATATTCTCTCCTCTTCTACATACAGTTTAGTTTACAAAACAATGCCTGTCCCTCTCACACTTCTTCAATGTCTGTCATTTGCATTTGTAGCACTGGTTTTAGGGCAGTCTCCCCAGGGCTGCAAAACAGTGTGTGTCTCGGAAGGGTGGGGGTGAGATAATGTCTAAACAAAATGTTATCTTATCTGAATATTCTTGGCATTATTGAATGATGTTTCCTAGAATACCAAATCCTTAGTGTGCCCCAAAATCCTCCACAGCTGGCTATACAAATACAGATGTGGTGATTGGATGTGATTACTTGATTGCACTGACACCATATAGGCAGAATGTGGGAGTTCCTTGGCCCACTACTTATTTGCACTTATATAGGCAATTCCATTTACCCTTGGGGGTAATTACATAGCGTTCCTACTTTACTATAGGTATAGTAAACCATAACAATAAATCAGCTAGTAGCATTTACTGATCAGCTGTTTGAAAGCATAATCATGACTGGGAGCTATGGGCTACTAGAACGTGCCAAACGTTTCCACTTTGATTACATTTACCCCAAACTTTTCTATATAGTGGCGTGTGTTTCATGGCTTTTGCTAAGAGTTTTGGAATAGTGTGCTAGGAATTGCCAGCCAGACATAATAATAAAAGCCATATACATTATGCCACCTGGTGGTAAATTGGAGAATAAAAATGTATTGAACCCTGAAAAGTTTTGCTGTGTAACACAAGAGCACAGTTAGAGCCATATTAAGACAAACTGTCATTAAAAAAAAAGGCATGTCCAACCATTTCCTGTAAAGTTATAATGTGTGGGTCTGGATACATGGAATGACACACATGGCATATTATATTGTCTCCAGCATTTTGTTTTTCCTATTTATTGTTGGAAAATTTAAGTAGGTCCTGATCTGACATTTAGGGGCAGATTTATTAAGGGTTGAATAGTAAATTCAAAATTTCGAATTGTATTTTTGGTCAAAACTCTTAACAAATTTAAATTGGGAATAATCCAAACTCTATTCAAATTCGAGATTTATCAAACCTTGAGCCTGGGAACAATTTGAATTTGACTATTCACCACCTAAAACCTGCCGAGTGCGTGTAGAAGTCATTGGCAGAGGTTCAGTGACCTATTTGAAGATTTTAAAGGATAAGTAAACCTTTAAAATAAGTTAATGTAAAATTGATAAGGGTGCCATTCTAAGCACTTTTTGTAATTTACATTCATTATTTATTTTCTTTTAATTCCAAGATATTAATGGATACATGGTCTGTTAAAGGAATGGCAACACCAAAAAATTAAAGTAAAGTTTAAAAGTAATGAAAATCATGTACTGGTGCCCTACACTGGTAAAACTGATTTGTTTGCTTTAGAAACACTACTATTGTTCATATAAACAAGCTGTTGTGTAGCAATGGCGGAAATTGAAAAAGGGCTATATGGCACAGGTTAAATAGTGGATAACCGATAACATTACGTTCTACATAGCCTATCTGGATATGTGCTGTGTAACCTGAGCTTTTTCTCCTTTGAATGGCTGCCCCCATTGCTACACATCAGCTTATTTATATAAACAATAGTAGTGTTTTTGAAGCAAACACACCAGTTTTACCAGTGCAGGGCAACACTGCATTATATTTTTATTACTTTAAAACACTTTCATTTTTTGACATTACTGTTCCTTTAATATGAAAGCATTTGGTTACAACAGTGCCACCTGCTGTTCAATTTCTGGCCAGGCTGACCACCAAGTAGTCAGGGAAGTTGTCAGGCGGAAGAAAGAGGGCTGCTCTGATGTTCTTTTGCAAAGTAAAAAAATTAGAAATCTTTCTCAAATCTTTCCTAAGCAGAAGAACATCAGAGCAGTCTCTTTCTTTCTCCTGACAACTTCCTTGACTACTTGGTGGTCAGACTGGTCAGAAATTGAACAGCAAGTGGCGCTGTTGTAACTAAATTCATCCATGTTAACAGTACACATATCCTTTAATATCTTGGCATTTAAAAAAAAAAATTGAATGTACATTGCAAAAGTGCTTAGAATTGCTCCCTCATCAATTTTACATTCACTTATTTTAAAGGTTTACATATTCATTAATAACCTTCCTAACATTCGATTTTTTTTTCGAAGATAAAACTTGATTAGAGTTTAGTCTAATTCGATTACAGTTTTCGAGTTGGTAATATTAGTTCGAGTTTTAGGCGTTCACATTTTTTATTAAATAACCTCCAATTCTCATTTTGAGTATATTCAAATTTATTCGATAAAAAAAAATTCACATGAATATGAAATTTGACCTTTGATAAATCTGCCCAAAACGAAAGAATTGGATTAAAGAGCAGGACAATGATAACCGTGTATTGTCCTGATATTGTATTGACTGTTCTTTTTAGACAAAGCCTTAACTCTTGCTATTTCCCTGCGTGTTGTTTGGATCACGCATAAGTAAATTGTGATTTATTTTTTTCTTTGTGTGTGTTTTAAGGATTACGGAATGCTCCACGTTGTTGGGATGCCATCAGGCCTCTCCTGTGTGCTGTCTACATGCCAAAGTGTGAAGGGGGCAAGGTAGAACTTCCCAGCCAGGGCCTGTGTCAGACAACACGGGTCCCATGTGGAATTGTAGCACGAGAGAGAGGTTGGCCTGATTTCCTGAAGTGCACTACTGATCGTTTCCCTGAGGGCTGCCCGGTAAGAGAGCATATATAAGAGATGGTGTACACACTGTACCACTCAAATCTATAAGTATATCTTAGTTAAATGAGGTTAAAGATGAAGTTAAAGATGCATAATCTACAGATTGAACAATACTTCCTGCTTGCAGCTCTCTTGCTTTCCACTGATTGGTTACCAGTAACTAACCTATCAGTGACTTGAGGGGGGGCCACATGGGAAATGACTGTTGCTTTTGAATCTGAGCTGAATGCTAAGGATAAATTGCAAACTCACTGAACAGTTATGTCTCATGTGGCCTCCCTTAAAGTTGCTGTTCTGTTATGTTAGACATCTGCTCACTCCAGCCTTTATAGATTACATTTTTGGCTAACTAACTAATATTAGAAACATTTTTTATTTTGTACAGACTATCTACTTACCCAGTTTTTAATTTAATTCTTAATAAACAAACTAGAGCTACTGTATATCACTTTATTAGGTACACTGTATGGGCAATAGTATACAGATAAGACAAAAGAAAAACAGAAAAAACCTGTACAAGTTAAGCCACTTTCTTGCTTTTGTGTATGACCGGGAAGGAATGTGGAGGATAGGGTACATGCCAGTCCAAAAACCTGATGCCTTTCAGGTATAAATCATTAATTATAGGCTATGCTTAAGGGTTTTTGACTGAAATGCGGCAGGTTTTTGGACTACAACATTCACTCAACTTTTTAATAATTAAAGAGAGTTTGGTAAATTTGGTTTACTGAGATGGGAGTGAAAGAACTTGACTGGACTTGACATCTTTGAACACCTACTGCAAGCTAGACCTCGTCCCCAACATCTTTGCCTATCTTCACTAATGCTTTTGTGGTTAAATGGAAGTAAATCCCACCAACACTGCTCCAACTACAGTGAAAAACCTTCCTAGAAAAGTGCAGGCTGTTACAGCAGTAAAAAGAGGACCAACTTAATTAGTACTCTTAGTTTCTGTGTTGGACATTCAGCTGTCTCTGATAATTTTGGCAATAAAGTGTAATAGGACTCTATGAATTGTTTTTAACAGTGTAACATATATTTTAATAAGAATTGGAGCATTTTTTTTCTGTGCTTATGACCTGTTATGTATGGAAATGATTCACTTTTTTTCCAGAATGAAGTACAGAACATCAAGTTTAATAGCTCTGGGCAGTGTGAGGCACCGCTTGTCCGTACTGACAACCCAAAGAGCTGGTATGAGGATGTGGAGGGCTGCGGCATCCAGTGTCAGAACCCACTGTTCACTAAGAAGGAGCATCGTGAGATGCATGTCTACATTGCCATATTCAGCTCAGTCACCATCTTTTGTACTTTTTTTACTCTGGTATGTAGTGATCGCTAATCTCTCAGTTTTACAGACTTAAAGGGATTCTAGTTAACAAAATGCTAAATATATATATATAGCCCATAAAACTTTGAAGTATGACAGTCTCATTAAACGTCTTTATCCAGCCAAATAGCCCTATGAAATTTACTCTGTGCTGTCTATCTGGGGACCTCCAATTAGATTTGTATACATATTCAAGGTGATACTGTCATTAGAAAAAAATTACCTTATTTTTGATAAAAAATTGGATTTGCATTCATATAATTTAAAATGGATAGCTTGTGCTGTCTCAATATTCTCACTTATCTGTTTCATCCTCCTTATGTTTAGGCCACCTTCCTTGCAGACTGGAAGAATTCCAACCGTTACCCAGCTGTCATCCTGTTTTACGTAAATGCATGCTTCTTTGTAGGCAGCATAGGTTGGCTTGCACAATTTATGGATGGTGCCCGTGATGAAATAGTTTGTCGAGGGGATGGTACCATGAGGCTAGGGGAGCCCACGTAAGTCTCTAGATTCAACAGTTCCACAAGTCATAAAATGTGCTGCAGATGATGCTTTGTTTTTCAGGATTTCGGAGAATGTGATTTCAGCTGGTTTTGTAGTGAAAAACTATACCCCCAAAAAGAATAGTTTGTATCAAATTAAGTGGCATATTAAATAATCTTATCAAACTGGTATACATATTTAAGTAAATATTGCCCTTTTCCATCTCTTGCCTTGAACCACCATTTCGTGATGGTCTCTGTGCTGCCTCAGCAATCACCTGACCAGAAATACTACAACTTTAACCTTAACAGGAAGAAGTGTTGAAGCAAAAGACAGAACTCTGTCTGTTAATTGGCTCATGTGACCTAACATGTTTGGTTGTGTGCACAGTGAATCATACGATCACAGGGGGCTGCCCTTTTTTTTAAATTGCTATTTTCTATTTATGATTACCCAATGGCACTTACTACTAAAAAAGTATATTATTATGAAAATGGATTATTTACATATGAGCTGTTTTATGCAAAATATTTTATAGAGACCTACTTTGTTTGAGTTGTATAGTTTTCCTTTAACAAAGCTAATATGTTTTTGTATACATGTGTGAATCCCTCTGTGTATGCGTGTTGGACTTTTCAAATAATGCTTTATTACGGTACCCTTCCTACTAAAGAAACGTTTTTTTAATTACGGTGATTATTTAAAGGTCAAGGAAAGGTACACTGAAAAATAGTTAGACCTGCATTATTTGCTGTCAGGAGACCAGTATGTGACACAGAGCATCACAAAATGGTGGATTAATGGAAAAGATGTAAAAGGGAAATATTTACTGCTATGCTAATATAGTAAGATTCTATAATAAGTCCCTTATTATGATATATAATATTTTGGTTAAGTTTTTATTCTGAAGGTATAGTTTTCCTTTAAATGACAAGGAAAGAATGTCAATTGGGGTTCCAATTTGTTTGCCAACCCCAAGTGGCTTTAATGACTTACCTAGGGTTGCCACCTGGCCGGTATTTTACTGGCCTGGCCGGTAAAAATGATGGTTGAACCCAATGTTATTAATATGGAAAAAGATAAATAAATAGGAAGGCCGGTATTTTTTTCCAAAAAAGGTGGCAACCCTAGACTTGCCCCATACAAAAGAGTACCCGTGCAAAAAACAGGTCTGCACATATGCCAAGCCTGACCTGCCGTAAAGGATTGTTGGGAAAATGGAAGAAGGTGGTGGATGCATACCCTGCCACAAATAACACCGGGCTGGTGTGATTTTTTTTTTTTTTAAAAAAAAGTGGAGTGTTTGTACTATATTCAATTAATAGTAGGTGCTAACAAATTGGGACCACCCTAATCTTGCTGCATTTTTTTTCAATGTGAAACATACTGTATATTAGGTAACATAACTTTAACCTTTCTTTCTTTATAGATCCAATGAGACCCTTTCATGTGTCATTATCTTTATAATTGTGTATTATTCCATGATGTCGGGTGTTATCTGGTTCGTCATGCTGACTTATGCTTGGCACACCTCTTTTAAGGCCCTGGGCACCACACATCAGCCCTTGTCTGGAAAGACTTCCTATTTTCACCTGATCACCTGGTCTATACCTTTTGTCCTCACTGTTGCAATACTTGCAGTGGCTCAGGTAAAGTAATTTAATGTAGGCTGACTGATTGAAATGGTATTAAGTAGAGGTTGTTTCTTGTAGTGGGGCAATCTAGTATTTTAGGGTCTTTTAGCTAAATGTATTGCAGCTGTACATTGATTGGAACATGATTAGACTTTTTCCTCAAGTAATTCCAGGCATATTTAAAACATTGCTTCATATACCAAGGCCAACATACATGCTAGGTTACATAAGCCAATGAATGGACAGATATCATGCTTCTTCCTGTTACAGTTAGAACCTACATATTTCTCCTATCAGGTGTTTAGCGAAAGAGAACACAGAACTCAAAATGGTGGTTCCTGGCAAAAGAGGAAGGAAAATATTTATAATATATATAAAATATATATGCAAATTTAATGAGATTGTTTTTCTATTTTTAGGTTGGTTACATTGTAGGAGAACATATTCTCTTAAAAGACTTGTAGTTAGAGGGACTTCCTGGCCTTAAAATCTTGCACCCCGTAAAATCTTGCCAGCTCAGGCCTTTGGCCTCGCTACTAATCCGGGCCTAGGTGGTTATTTACTGATTAGAGACTTTGGACTACTGTATAATGCAAGACAGCATAAGCCAAATAGGTATTGCTTGCAGTCAAGGTGAATGCTTTTGGAGCACCTGCACCTTTCTTATGAAGGACCTGCACCTCTCTCATAAACATAATGCTGCTAAATGCGGACAGTGATGAGATTTGGGCTTGGGTAACCAAGCCACCTATGTGCAACTCCCTGCCTAGCACAAGGTGCCAGCAGCAAGCAGGCTGTGCAGAACTTTTTGTAACTGGGCACTAAGTTGTGCCCCTTAAGCTAATGGCATACAGGTCATTTTCTCTGTTGGCATCCTGTATAAAACTGATCCAATGCCTTCCGATCCTTGTATGTGTGTTCACTGACAGGCACTGGATCATCCCATCAGCAAACACATGAGAGTGGATACCAGGCTAATCCCCCATGCCTGTCAGTGAAAACATATACAAAGTGCAAAAGGGATTGGATCAATCTTTTAAAGTTCCTATGAATGATTTGCTCTCTCTCTTTTAACAGGTTGATGGGGATTCTGTAAGCGGCATCTGCTTTGTTGGATACAAGAATTATCACTACAGAGCAGGTTTTGTACTGGCTCCTATTGGACTTGTGCTAATTGGGGGAGGTTATTTTTTAATCAGAGGTGAGCTGAAGACATTTTATATGTAATATGGTTATTTACTGCTGCAATTGTATAGAACACTTGACAACTGGAAACATTTTTAAGTTCCATATAATAATGCTGCAATTCCAAATTTATACTGGCAAACTTTATATAAAGGGGGCAACTACTTCTAATTCCACAAATAGGAAAAAGTGCTGTAACTTCACATTATCAGCAAAATAGTGTGCTAACCAGTTAAGATTGGGAATATCCACCTGTCCAGTCTATGCTACAATGTCTGCCCTTGTGGTCCTGATTGCTTTCCTCTTCAGTCTGTTGACACTGGCTAGATTTTCTGTGGGCCCATAAACTCCAATGGTTGAAAATGGGCAGTGCTGGCGTAGTTAAGGGAAAGATTTTCTTTTAAGTTAAAAATCAAGTACTTTTATCTTGTTATTAATTCATGTTTTGTTTTATCCTATTTGAACATGCCATTGCTATGCTTAATTCAAGACACATCTTAATTTACTTCTCTATATCAGTTAGTATTATTTGTTATTTTTGTGTCTACTTGATGCAAAATTTTAGGCATTATTTGGGTTCCTTAGCTAGCAGTAAAATTCATTATCCTTCTACTTCTCCTGATATGCTAAAGCTGGCTGCTGATTAATGTGTGGTATCATTACATAATCTAACTGAACTAATTTATTTGTTTTTTTCATTTCCTTACAGGTGTAATGACATTATTTTCCATCAAGAGCAACCACCCAGGCCTTCTCAGTGAAAAAGCGGCCAGCAAAATAAATGAAACTATGCTGCGGCTGGGTAATATTTTGTCCTTTTAATGTTTCTTACTGGCTGACTGGTGAAGAAGGAATTGTAGACACACCTTGCACATCTAGAGTGTTCACAGTAGTAATTGGGCCATAAGTTTGGTATCATAGATCGTGAGTGTTTTGCAACTGGGTACGGACTACCCTGTTAGTGTCACATCATGTCTTTAGACCACCAGTAAACCCATCATTGTCTGACTAATGCAGGGGTAGGCAACCCGCGGCTCCAGAGCCTCATGCGGCTCTTCATCCTGCCTGTTGCGGCTCGGTCTTGTCACGTCGTCCATACTCGCACCTGTTGGCGACTTCTTGAGTGTGCGACCGTAGTAAGCTAACGGTTATCTTACCGCGGTCGCACACTCAGGGAGCCGTCAGCAGGTGCGAGGGCTGTATAGACGTCCCAGGAGTGATAGGCAAGACCAAGAAGCAGCAAGATGCTTCATCATGGTCCTTACTGTGGTCACACACTTAAGACAAGAGAAGGAAGATCAGCATGGAGCTTCAGTAACAGAAGCCACATTAAACAGATGAGAACACTAGCATTTAATATGGCTATTTAGTGTTTAATTTATTTCAAAGTAGGCCAACACATACTGTACACACTGCACTTGTTTGTTGTATTCTGTTGTTGTAACAGTTAAAATTAGAAAAAGGTTAAAAGTTTTAAAAGTTTATAAACTGTTATGTTTTGCGGCTCCAGACTCTTTTTCTTTAGTGGAAGAGGGGGCAAAATGGCTCTTTTGATAGTAAAGGTTGCTGACCCCTGGACTAATGGAAATTGTTTAGCCTTGTTTAAGGTAGCCTTGTTTAAGTTTTATAGATGGTAAAATATGTGGCACTAGTAAAACTGTACCTTTTACATATTCAGTCCGCTATGACACTGGCTGACATTGAGCCATATTTTCTTGAAGGATTGTTGGAGTGCTTATGGCTAAATATTATTTAACAACATTAAATTCAATTATGCATTGAAAGTCAGAGTATGTCCCACTGATGACAACATTAAAATATTCTCTTGCAGGAATATTTGGATTTTTGGCCTTTGGTTTTGTGCTAATCACATTTGGCTGCCATTTTTATGACTTCTTCAATCAAGCTGAGTGGGAACGGAGTTTTCGGGAATATGTTTTGTAAGTAACTAAATTCCTTTGACAGTGCAATGTATATAACTCAGAGTTACCAGTAGGATTATTTGAGAAAGGGCTGAATAAATGGAAGGCAAATTATCTTGGGTAACCATATATAGTTTAAAAGGTCAGTTAAAGTATGTAACCGAGTTTTGCTATTTTAATTCCTTTCATGGTCTAGAGCTGCTGTGCAACTTGCCATTGGTAGTAAACATGTTACAATGTAAGATAAACCCTGAGTTCAACAGATGCTCTTATATATGACAGAGGGGCTTATTAAACGCATACATGTTATATAGCACCAGATCAATTCATTACTTTAGATTGAATCAGTGTAGTACAAATTAGAAAATGAAAGCAAAGATTTGACTAGGCTCTGTGGATAATTGCACTGGGGAAATAAGCATCAATATAGGTCAGGTAGCAACTTTGTTTTTTTCTTTTAAATTGTACCTATGTCAAAGTCAGTAGGAAAGGTGCTTGTAACACAGATGGCACTCTCTCTGCTTTTTGGTAAAGGAAACAGGTTCATTATAAAAGTTACTTCTTGTTATTATATTATTTTTATCAGTTTGTATACTCCAATCTTACTATATTTGGAGCCTAATTCAATGTTATCCTACAGATGTGAAGCCAATGTAACTATTGCAGAGCAGACCAATAAGCCTATTCCAGAATGTTATATAAAGAACAGACCAAGCCTTCTAGTGGAGAAGATCAACCTATTTGCCATGTTTGGAACTGGCATATCAATGAGCACCTGGGTCTGGACAAAGGCTACTATTATCATCTGGAAACGAGCATGGTGCCGGTAAGACCCACAAAACCATATTTTGGCTATTTTTCTCAATTGCATTTTACCTGTAAAGCAATCTTTTGCATGGTTATGTTTAGCAGATGTATTTGCTTAAAACATCTTAGATCTCTTTCTTTACAAATGTTTGTTGTGCTTTAAAGGGGAACTAAAGTCTAAAATAGAATATTGCTAGAAATGCTGTATTTTGTATACTAAATATAAACATGAACTTACTGCACCAGAAGCCCAATTAAACGAATGATTTATGCTTTCAAAGTTGGCCGCAGGGGGCTGTCATCTGTAACTTTGTTAAACATCTTAGCAAGACCATGCACATGCTCAGTGTGGTCCTGGCTTCAGTTGGGAGGGTTAAGCTTATCATAAATTATCATAACAGCACAAGTCAAATAATATATCTGCCATAGCAGCTGATACAGCAAGACTGATAAATAATCAGAATATGCAGACTGCACTGGGTCTGCGGATGCGAATCTCTAAATGATCGCAGGCTGCTCTACAGGGAAACAAACAAAGCTGCTCGAGTTCTGGGAAGTAAGATGGGGGAGCTCCCCCTGCCGTTTAAAAGTATGATTGTTTCCCTGCAGAGCAGTAAGGGACCGTCTGAGCTGATCCTCAGCAGTCAGAGCAAGTAAAACTAAGCAGGAATTTCACTGCATACAGTCAGGTTTCTTATAAAAACGTTACACATTTTTTAATTAAAGTATATTGGAGATAGATTTCTTTTTCATTAAAGAAAGTAAAAATGGGATTTTATTTTTTTGCCTTTACATCCCCTTCAATTCAAATGTGCTGAATTAATTATAAGTATGTGCTGCCACCACCACAGGATTCTAGGGAGAAGTGATGATGAGCCAAAGAGGATCAAGAAGAGTAAGATGATTGCCAAGGCCTTCTCCAAGAGGAAGGAGCTGCTGAATAACCCAGAGAAGGAATTGTCCTTCAGTCTACACAGTGTGTCGCATGAAGGACCAGTTGGTAAGCAGATATACAATGTAGCTGTTGCCAGATATATTCTTATTGATATACAGTACCTTTATATACCTAAAGGCATAAAGCTCCCCAGTAATGTTAAAGGCAAACTTGTTATACCTTTGTGTTAAAGGAACAGTTCATTGTAAAAATAAAAACAGGGTAAATAGGTAGTATTTCAAAAATAAAAAATGTAATATAGTTAGCCAAAAATGTAATCTATAAAGACTGGAGTGAACAGATGTCTAATATAGCATCCAGAACCCAACTTCTTGCTTTTCAGTGAGTTTGCAATTGATCCTCCGCATTCAGCTCAGATTCAAACGCAAACATTTATGGCCCATATCCCCCTCAAGTTACTGGTTACTGCCTGGTAACCAATCAGTCAGTGGAAACCAAAAGAGCTGCAAGTATTCTGGCTATTATGTTAGACATCCAGTCACTCCAGCCTTTAGAGATTACATTTTTTGTCTGACTAATTATATTAGAATTTTTTTTTATGTTGCACAGCTTACCGTATATACTCGAGTATAAGCCGACCCGAGTTTAAGCCGAGGTACCTAATTTTACCTACGAAAACTGGGAAAACTTATTGACTCGAGTATAAGCCTAGACACAACTACAGCCCTGTCTCCCAGCAGCGCACATTCCGCCAAAGCGACCCCCCCAGCGATCAACCGAACTTCTTTGCAAAGTTGATGGTGACAGAGAATTGCCAAATGGATTACTGTGCACATTGTCCCACTGTCCCACTACCATGTGCAGAGGGTGCTGTGTGATATTGCCATCACTGTTAATCTGTCGTATAACCAACAGTGGGCGCTGTGTGATATTGCCATCACTTTTAATCCTTCATATAACCAACAGAGGGTGCTGTGTGATATTGCAGTCACTGGTATTCTTTCATATAACCAACAGAGGGCGCTGTGTGATATTGCAGTCACTGTTAATCTTTCATATAACCAACAGAGGGCGCACTGTTATTCTTTCATGTAACCAACAGATGGCTCTGTGTGATATTGCAGTCACTGTTATTCTTTCATATATCCAAAACAGATTGCGCTGTGTGATATTGCAGTCACTGTTATTCTTTCATATATCCAAAACAGATTGCGCTGTGTGATATTGCAGTCACTGTTATTCTTTCATATAACCAACAGAGGGCGCACTGTTATTCTTTCATGTAACCAACAGATGGCTCTGTGTGATATTGCAGTCACTGTTATTCTTTCATATATCCAAAACAGATTGCGCTGTGTGATATTGCAGTCTCTCCCCAAGTGAACTGTTGGTATAGGAATGATAAAAAGTGACTGCAATCTTAGCTACTGCCCATAGACTCGAGTATAAGCCGAGGTAGACTTTTTCAGCACATTTTGGATGCTGGAAAACTCGGCTTATACTCGAGTATATACGGTATCTATTTAACCAGTTTCTATTTTTATACTTGACAATTCCTTTAAAGGGGATGTAAAGGCAAAAAACTAAAATATAATTTTTACTTTTTTTAATGAAACCTAGATAGGAAACTTCAGACGGTCTCTAACTGCTCTGTAGGGAAACAATCATACTTTCAAACGACAAGGGAGAGGGACTTCCCAGAACAAGAGCAGCTTTGTTTGTTTTCCTGTAGTACAGCCGGTGACAATGTAGAGATTCATATCTGCCGCAGTCAGAGCAAGTATATGAAGGGGGAATTTCACAGCATACAGTCAGGTTTCTTATAAAAACTGTACAGATTTTGTAATTGAAGTATATTGGGGATAGGTTTCTTTTTTAGTTAATAAAGTAAAAAAGGTATTTTATTTTTGCCTTTACATTCTCTTTAATGTTTCCAACTCCAGCTGCAGGGACAAAGATCATGGAGCCAGATTTAAACAGATAAACTGGGATTCTATTTGGAGGATTTATTTGCTGCAGCTACTGGAGTTGGAGAAAGTTTGTGTTAAACCACAAAAACTATAAAATCCACATTAGATTACATGACAACACAGGACCCAGTGCAGTCTGCATACTCTGATTAATATGTCTTGCTGTATCTGCTTCTATGGCAGATATTATTTGACTTGTGTTGTTTTGATAATTTATGATGATCCCAAAGCAGCAGCCCAGACCACACTGAGCATGTTCGTGATCTTTGTCTTGCAAAGATGTTTAATAAAGTTACAAATTGGTGACCCCCTGGGCCAACTTTGAAAGCATAAATCATTTGTTTAATTAGGCTTGTGGTGCAGTAAGTTTATGTTTAGTATACAAAATACAGCATTTCTAGCATTATTCTAAGTTTCCCTTTAAAGGAACAGTAATGTCAAAAAATAAGTGTTTTAAAGTAATTAAAATATAATGTACTGTTGCCCTACACTGGTAAAACTGCTGTGTTTGCTTCAGAAAGCATAAATAAGCTGCTGTGTAGCAATGGGGGCAGCCATTCAAAGGAGAAAGGCTCAGGTTACACAGCAGATAGCAAATAAGCTCTGTCTGTCTAATGGTGTTATCTGTTATCCATTAGTTATCCTGTGCCATTTAGCCATTTTTCAATTTCCGCCATTGCTCCCCAGCAGCTTGTTTATATGAACTATAGTAGTGTTTCTGAAGCAAACAGATCAGTTTTACCAGTGCAGGGCAACAGCACATGATATTTTCATTACTTAAAAACACTTACATTTTTTGGTGTTACTGTTCCTTTAACCAAGTTGTAGGGCAACCTATACATTATAGAAACATATGATAGTCACTTAATATGGTTAAACAATAACTAATATTGTAAATGTTCTGCATCCATCCATGGTTAACTCTTCACTCACAAAATAAACAGTTTAGCAACTTGCTGATATATAAGCAAAGACAATTACAGTCATATGAAAAAGTTTGGGAACCCCTCTCAGCCTGCATAATAATTCACTCTACTTTCAACAAAAAGATAACAGTGGTGGTCTTTCATTCCCAGGAACATCTGAGTACTGGGTTGTTTTCTGAATAAAGATTTTTAGTGAAGCAGTATTTAGTTGTATGATATTAAATCAAATGTGAAAACTGGCTGTGCAAAAATGAGGGTACCCTTGTAATTTTGAATGCATGTAACTGCTCAATACTGATTACTGGCAACACCAATTTTTTTGGATTAGCTTGTTAAGCCTTGAACTTCATAGGCAGGTGTGTCCAATCATGAGAAAATCTATTTAAGGAGGCCAATTGCAAGTTTTGCTTCTGTTTGACTCTCCTCTGAAGAGAGACGGCAATCAATCCTCAAAGCAACTCTCACAAGATCTGAAAACAAAGATTGTTCTGTGTCATGGTTTAGGCGAAGGCTACAAAAATCTCAGAGGTATACACTGTCAGTCTCAACTGTAAGGAATGTAATCAGAAAATGGAAGGCCACAGGCACAATTGCTGTAAAACCCATGTCTGGCAGGCCAAGAAAAATACAGAAGTGGAGGATTGTGAGAATGGTTACAGACAACCCAAAGATCACCTCCAAAGACCTGCAAGAACATCTTGCTGCAGATGGTGTATCTATACATCGTTCTACAATCCAGCGCAATTTTTACAAAGAACATCTGTATGGCAGGGTGATGAGAAAGAAGCCCTTTCTGCACTCACACCATAAACAGAGTCGCTTTTTATATGTAAAAGCTCATTTAGACAAGCCGCAGTCATTTTGGAACAAAGTGCGTTGCACTGATGAGCCAAAAATTTAGTTATTTGGTCATAACAAAGCGCTTTGCATGGTGGAAGAAGAACACCACATTCCAATTAAAACACCTGCTACCTACTGTCAAATTTGGTGGAAGTTCCATCATGCTGTGGGACTAGTTTAGGGACTAGGGCCCTTGTTAAAGTTGAAAGTCGGATGAATTTAACCCAATATCAACAAATTGTTCAGGATAATGTAAAAAGTATCAGTCACAAAGTTGAAGTTACGCTAGGGTTGGATATTCCAACCAAGACAATGACCATAAACATACTTTGAAATCTACAAAGGCATTTATGGAGAGGGAGAAGTACAATATTCTGGAATGGCCGTCACAGTCACTGACTTGAGTATTATCGAAAATCTATGGGATGATTTGAAGCAGGCTGTCCATACTCGGCAGCCATCAAACTTTACTGACCTGGAAATATTTTGTATGGACGAATGGTCAAAAATACCACCATCTGGAAACCAGACACTCATCAAAGACTATAGGAGGCGTCTAGAGGATGTTACATTTGCAAAAGGAGGCTCAACTAAGTATTGATGTAATATCTCTGTTGGGGTGCCCACATTTATGCACCTGTTAATCCAATAAACTTTGTCACTGCTGAAATATTACTATTTCCATAAGGCATGTTATTGTCCATGGCCGCCACGTGGGTAGCGGCGCCGGCGCAAACACGCCAGTGTAAACACGCTTTGTGTTGTGTTTCCTGATTCCAGCCTTGATCCCTGCTGATTTTGGAAAAGTTATCCATGCTGACGCTGACTACTCCAACGCTGACAACGCCCACGCTAGTTGCTGCCGACATGGCTTTACAGTCCTCCACTTCTGGTCCACGTATTCCTGCACCACCTCTCTACAGTGGCGACCCTCAAGCCTGTCATGGTTTTGTGAATCAGTGCCAGATTCGGTTCGCCCTGCAACCTGCAGAATTTGTCTCTGAGTGAGCCAAGGTTGGTTTCGTGATCACTCGTCTAGCAGGGAAAACGCTTGAATGGGCATCTCTGCATTGGGAGAAAGAGTCTCCTTTATTAGATGATTCCAAAGCCTTCCTTCAAGAATTCCGGACGGTGTTTGATGCTCCCGGCAACCGCTGCTTCTCGTCTGTTCCAGATCCGCCAAGGGAATCGCAGTGTACCGCAATATGCCATTGATTTCCGTACTCTCGCTGAAGAGACTTGTTGGAACAATGATGCCTATCATGCTGCCTTCTATAATGGCCTCTCTATCCCCCTCAAAGATGACCTGGTCTCCCGTAAATTACCCACGCAGGTTGAAGACCTCATTGCCTTGTCTGTCAAGGTGGACACCGTCAGAGGGAACATCAGGCTGATCGGGATTGAGTCAAGAAATTTCAACCCATGTTGGCTCCTCGCTTCCAAAGACCGCTGTTACCTTCTACCCCCCAGCAGCCTTCTGTTATTCCTCCGGAGGAACCTATGCAAGTCGGAAGAGTTTGTCTCTGAATAGGAGAAACTCTGGAGACGTATAGCTGGACTTTGTCTCTATTGTGGTGGTCAGTCCCACTTTTCCAACTCTTGTCCTGTGAAGCTTTAGAGTTCCCCTCTTCAAGGTGACCCGGGAAAGTCTCATGTGAGGGATGTTGCTCCCAAATCTCAAGAGAACTCTCACAGGTTTCTTCTGCCTTTACAGATCCGTCTGGCCACTAAGACCATTGTTGGCTCAGCATTCATTGACTCTGGTGCTGCCGGAAATTTAATGGACGCTCTCTTTGCCAAGTATATGAATGTTCCCCTGTTTCCATTGACTCCTCCACTTCGAGTAACCGCCATTGATGACCGACCCCTTGAATCCGAGTTTATCTCTATGACGACTGGGGAATTGCCTGTGCAGGTTGGGACTTTACACAAAGAAAAGTTATCGTTCCTGATTATTTCCTGTCCTTCTGTTCCAGTTGTCTTGGGGCTTCCTTGGTTACGCCTGCATAACCATAGCATTGATTGGTCCTCGGGGCAGGTTTTTCCTGTTGGAGTCCATACTGCCAACAGCACTGCCTTCCTGCTGAACCCATCCAGAGGGTGAATATTTCTACGTCAGATTTGAAGACGCTTCCCTCTATAAGGAATTCTCTGATGTCTTCTGTAAAAAGTCTGCAGAATTTCTCCCTCCTCATCGTCACTACGATTGTCCAGTTGAGACCTCTGCCATGAAGGAATATATCCAAGAAAATCTCCAGCGGGGGTTTATTCGCCCTTCTACTTCTCCTGCAGTTGCTGGATTCTTCTTCGTGGAGAAGAAGGATGGAGGCCTACGTCCTTGTATTGACTACCAGGGTCTTAATAAAATCACCGTTAAGGACCGGTATCCCCTGCCTCTGAATGCAGAACTTTTTGACCAACTGAAGGGGGCTAAAATCTTCACTAAGTTGGATCTCCGTGGGGCGTAAAACCTCACCCGCATCCGTGAAGGTGAGGAATGGAAGACGGCATTCAACACTCGTGATGGGCACTATGAATACCTCGTGATGCCCTTTGGTCTCTGCAATGCCCCCGCTGTCTTCCAAGAATTTGTGAACGACATTTTCCGGGATCTCTTGGGAAAGTTTGTGGCTGTCTACCTTGATGACATCCTGATTTTCTCCAAGGACTTAGCAAGCCATCGCTCCCAGGTGAAGGAAGTACTCTCTCCTTTGAGGAAGAACTCCCTCTTTGCCAAGCTGGAAAAATGCGTGTTTGAAGTGCCCAAGATTCCTTTTCTGGGCTATATCATCTCCCCAGAGGGTTTCAAGATGGATCCTGTGAAAGTGTCTGCAATCCAAGAGTGGCCCCTACCGCTGAGCGCCAAGGCAATCCAGAGATTCGTTGGTTTTGCCAATTACTACCGGCAATTTATTAAGGAAGATTCTCTTCTCGTATTGCTCCTATCCTGGCCCTCATCCGAAAAGGGGGTAAACCCAGCTCATGGCCCTGCCTGCTATGGAAGCTTTTCAATCCTTGAAGGATGCCTTCACTTCTGCTTCGGTTCTCCGCCATCCTGATCCGGAGTTACCTTTCTTCATCGAGGTGGATGCTTCTGAAGTTGGAGCTATCCTGTCCCAAAGACATCCCTCTGATGGAAAGTTGCGCCCATGTGTGTATTTCTCTAAGATGTTCTCTCCTGCCGAACAAAATTATGATGTAGGAAATCGAGAACTCCTGGCTGTCAAGCGTGCCTTAGAAGAGTGGCGTCACCTCCTTGAAGGTTCCTTGATCCCAGTCACGATCTACACAGATCATAAGAATCTTGAGTTCATTCAATCTCTCAAGAGGCTGAATCCCAGACAAGCAAGGTGGGCTCTATTCTTCTCTCGATTTTGTCTTGACTTATCGCCCTGGCTCCAAGAATCGGAAAGCCGATGCTCTGTCTCGAAGTTTCACTCCGGTGGATTGTTCTCCTGAAAGACAAGAGCCAATTATTCCTCCTGTCAAGATCATCGCTTCTTTGTACCCTCAATTTGCTCATCAAATTCTGGCTGGTCAATCTTCTGCTCCTCCTGATACCCCAATCGGAATGGCATTTGTACCTCCTGAACTTCGTCTGCCTATCCTGCAACAGACTCATAGCTCCAAGCAAGCTGGACATCCTGGTCCTGCTAAGACTCTTGAACTTTTACGGCGTCTAGTCTGGTGGCCGACTATTCGTAAAGATGTCAAAGTCTTTGTTGCTGCTTGTACCGTTTGTGCCACTTCCAAGCCTAGCCATTCTCGCCCTAGCGGGTTACTACAGCCATTGCCTGTCCCCTCTCGTCCATGGACGCATTTGGCAATGGACTTCATAGTCGAACTTCCTCCCTCCAGTGGGAACACTGTGATCTGGGTCGTCATTGATCGCTTTAGCAAGATGGCCCACTTCATCCCGTTACGGAAGCTTCCATCTGCGGTGGAATTGTCTCAATTGTTCATTCAATTCATTTTCCGTTTGCATGGATTCCCAGCGGAGATAGTCTCTGACAGAGGTTCCCAGTTCACAGCTAAGTTTTGGCGTTCCTTATGCAAGGATTTGGGTATTGCTCTCCAGTTCTCTTCCGCCTATCACCCCCAAACTAATGGGGCAGCGGAACGTGTGAATCAAGCCTTAGAGCAATTCCTGAGAAATCATGTCTCCCTCTGCCAAGATGATTGGTCTGACCTTCTCCCGTGGGCGGAATTTGCTCATAACAACGCCTGTCATTCATCCACTGGAAGATCTCCATTCATGTCTGTGTATGGCCAACATCCTCAAACCTTTTCGGCAAGACTTTGTTTTGTCTGATGTCCCAGCCGCTGATGACCATGCGGCCCAAATGTCCGCTATTTGGGCTGCAACCAAGTCTAATTTGGAGAAGAGTGCTCTTGTGCATAAGACCTTCGCTGATCGGAGACGTAGGTCCTCTCCTCTCTTCAAAGTTGGTGACAAAGTTTGGCTTTATTCCCGAAACATTCGTCTGAAGGTGCCATCTCCCAAGTTGGGTCCGAAGTTTGTGGGTCCATTTCCCATCTTGGAGATTATCAATCCTGTGGCTGTCAGACTTCAGCTTCCCCCTGAGATGCGACTCCCCAACGTGTTTCATGTTTCCTTGGTGAAACCCGCTACCTCCAACCGCTTTTCTGTCGACCAGTCTCCCCCTCCTACTATCTCTGTGGATGGTCAACAAGAATATGAGGTGGAAAAGATCCTTGACTCCAGAATCTCCAGGGGTTCTCTTCAGTACCTCATCAAGTGGAAGGGCTTTGGCCCTGAAGAATGCTCCTGGGAAGGACACTCTGATGTTCATGCTCCTCGTCTTGTGCCATGCTGGTTTTGGCGCCAAATTCAAATATAAAAGGCGCCCAGGATGCCAGAATGGCGCCCAAGAATAGGATTTGCTGCCATAGATCCTGGGTTCCTGTTGTGTTTCCTGATTCCAGCCTTGATTCCTGCTCCAGCCTTGATCCCTGCTCCTGCCTTGATCCCTGCTCCTGCCTTGATCCCTGCTCCTGCCTTGATTCCTGCTCCCTGGCCGTGTATCCTGACCTGCCTGCCATTGAACTCTTGCCTGGACTCTGACTATCCACTTGCTTAACCCTTTGTATACCTCGACCTTGCTCCCTCAAGAGGGCTTCCTCCTAGATCCTGACTACCTCCCTGGAGGGAGCTCCCGGGCTCCCTGACAGTTGTATATTAAAAGGAAGTTGCTACTTTGAAAGCTCAGACAATGATAAACAAAAATCCAAAGATTTTTCATATGACTGTAATGTAATCTTCCGGCTGCAGCCTAAATAATCCACATTTGGGCCAATTACACAGAATTAGAATATATTTAATTGTGTATTTAAGTTTCTTTAACAGAACAGTTATGTAAAGCTTAATTTAGAAATATGGATTCTCTTTGTTTCACTTTGCCCTAAATACACAGTAAAGTAAGGAAAAATAGCATATTGCTTGACAAGATTCTTTTCTAATTTACATTCCTCACTATATGTTTGTCTTAAGATAATATATTTTACACAGATCTCCTTGCTTTAATTCTTGTAATATAAAAGTTTTATTCACAACCCTGTTGTGTTCAATATCCACATGCAGCTGTGCATCTGCTGTGTCCTGCCTGACTAATTCAGATTTTCTTTTTGTTATGCCAAGCTGGTTTGAATTTTGACATGAATGAGCCATCAGCTGACATGTCATCTGCATGGGCACAGCATGTCACCAAAATGGTGGCTAGAAGAGGAGCCATTTTACCTCAAGATGTCTCGGTAACACCTGTAGCAACTCCAGGTAACGTGCCAATTGAATTATTCCAACTTTACCTCATGATGTATACAGGAGGGGTCACATGAAGAGATTGACAGTTTGTGTTTTTCACTGGATAGCAGTGTGGATAAAACACTGTGTGTGGTTATCCATAGCCCTATAGATATGGAGGAGTTTATAATACAAGAGATTAAGAAAGGTACTTTAATTACTATGTTTGCACTATAGACGTGATCAAGAATAGGCAGTGCAGGGGATTACCCACAAATCTGTAGTTTTTATTATTGTTTGCACAATGGCATTTTGAAAATTTTGTGTGGGATGTATATAAAGACTCTAATTAAGGTCATGATATACTAGTAGAAATTGATATAATGGAACTGGACTTTCAAGAAAACTCAAAGTCCAGTTGCTTGGTGTGGAATCGAGAATAAATTAATGTTCTTCAGTGCAAGAAATCGTAAAAAAAACATATTTTTATTGACATAATACACAGAATACAATTGTTATACAACCACTATTTATTAGACTAATTCTGAACTCCAAATAGTACTGAAGGAGAAAATTGAATGTGGTGGTTGCTAGCCTTTGTGTTACAAGATTGCTACTTATAAAAAAAAATACAGCCAAAGGTTGTTTGTGTCATTTTATAGCATAAGAATACCCGCAATTAATTTGCCTATATTTGTGAATTTCTAGTTCCACCAGAAGAAAGGGACCAGTGGTTTATTGAAGGAGATATACCTCAGGGGATGGTTAAGAAAATGTCCAAGAAAAAGAAAAGGCGAAAGAAAAAAGAAATCCAGCCCCTGGAGGCAAAAACTGTCAAGGAGCACTTTCACAGTAGGGCTAACGCAGCAGTGCCTCGGCTTCCCAAGCTGCCTCTTAAGACTGGATTGGTCACAAGATCAAAACCTCAAGAAGTAGATGAAACTCTTCCAGGGTCTTACAGAGAATTCAGGAGATTGCCCAATATACAAGAAAAATTATATCCAGTAGAAGGTGTGAACAACAACCTGGGATACACAAGATACCCACAGTCCAACATGATGTCCCATCCTTTCGCTGCAGACAAGATGCCGCTTACAGATGAAAGTAGAGTCGCGTATGTCCCTGTGCCAAAACATGATGGAGTGTTTCAGTATTCCAGTGCTAACTCGTATTCTAATCCTATGGATCTAACTTCATATAGAGGTAGAACTCAGCCTAGATGGACAGAAAACCCACCAATGCACTCTAGAGCAAACCTTATGGATGCAGAGCTAATGGATACAGATTCTGATTTTTAATGCCAGTGGGACCTGTCCTGCTACACATTCGACTACGTTTAAGAATTGTAGAAGCAGAAATGTAAATTTCCTGAGGCGCACAGGGAGATATTCTGACCCAAATGCGTGGTTGTTTGTTTTCCCAGAAATCCCTGTGTCTAAAATTGGGTCTGTTGCTTTAAAAAGCACATTTTACTCAATTATACGGAATTGACAGAGTGAAGAGCTACAATAAATTAAAGAAACGCTCCACCCTGCCTTAGGAGCTAGTAACAGTTTCACATGCTTTGACATTCGCATGAGTTAAACATATAGGTTTCTTATTTGCAGAGAAGTTTATGGCAAGCTGTTATTAAGGCAGATGTTACTATACCTTAAATGTACAGAAGCCAATACTTGGTTATATCAAATGTTTGAGAAGGGACATTGTACATTTGACATTTAGAGAATTTAAGTGCCATATGTTCTGAGAACATACAGATACAGAGAAGTGGCCTTAAGAAACTCTCCTTTGCTTTTCAGCTTCATGCAGTGAAAATAATACAGTGGTCTTTTATTTGTGCAGTTTTTTTACAGGGCATTCTTTTACAAATTGTTTGGGTGTGGTTCCATCTTTGTGCAGATCCATCTAAATCTGTCATTTGTTGTCTTATGTGATAAATCAAATATTGGGGAATTACTCACTGTACAGAGCTCAGTATTGTATCATATAACCATTTGTTTACATGGTGAAAATTTCAAATGCAGTGTAAGAGGACATATATACATTTACAGTATTGTACAAAAATTTGTCTTACTTAAACTGTGAATGGAACAACACATTTTTCTTTCTAGATAAATTATTATTCCCAGCACTGACATTGCGCAGTGCATGTTTTCTCTAATTTAAGGCTCAAGGCACATGAGATATATATTCTATGCTGGCATTTTTCATCAAGAATAAAAGTGCCTGAAGGAGTGCCCCGGGAGGAGTCTTTCATTAGTATTAAAGGGGACCTGTCATCTTAAGAAATAATTCCAAATCCTATTATAAAGTTAGTCAAAATCATCTTTATTTATACTATATAATATATTTAAATCTTGTTTTCTTCAGCCTGGGAATCATAATTATAGCAAGCAGGCAGTTGCCATTTTGTGAACACTGTTATTAATGCTAGCCTTGCATTATCTCCAAATCTTATTTCTGTGCCAGAATGGGGGACCTGATGGCAATCCCCATGCACAGGCTACATAATTAGATGGTGGGGAATGTGGGGAGTGCAGTGAAATCTAGGAAGTGCTCAATGGAAACTGAAAGTAATTGCCTGCCTCACCTCTCTGCCTAATGCATAGAGAAAGGGCAGGCAATATATTATTGACAGCTGAGATTTTTAAACGAGTTTACAACAGTTATGGATGCTATAATAAAAAAAATAATTTGAATTTCATGTTTAATTTGAAAAAGACTTATAATTATACAGGTTTTTTTTTTTTTTTTTGTTATTATGATTTTTATTGCAACATACAATAAAACAGTACAATACAGTATTACGTACCAACAAGGTAAAGTATCATGACGGGCATGCATTCATTGAACAATATCTTGGTTGCCAACTGTGGAAAACGCAAAATAACCTCGTGACAGTTATTTCAAGATATGCTTCCAAGGCAATTTATTGTCTGTGCCCCGTGCCTGTCGAGCTAACAAAATAAGGGGGGGGGAGATAAAAAAAAGGGGGGGGGAAGGGGGGCAGGTGGGAATATGAAGGGGAAGAAGGAAAGAGGGACTCAGTGATAGTCCTCGGCAGGGAGATGTGGGAATAAGTGTATGAACGGCCAAGAAGGATGGAGAATGCGTGTCCTGGGAAGCAGAAGAGGGTAATCTATTTCAAGCGGTTTGCTCTACTATATGGGGAACAAGGATTTGTATTCCTCAGAGTCTTTGAAAGAAGCCCAGTGCACCCATCTATTATACAGGTTTTTATGTCTTGATGAAAGGTCCACTTTAATGGAGACCTGCCAAAAGTGATTGCAGGCATGGTTTTAACCAAGAAACCACACTTGAGAGTGCCATACTACCAGCTTATTCTGGTTGGATATACAGCATAAGACTAGATCATTAAAGAAGATAATTCACTATGTAGTATCAATGTAAAATGTACTTGTTTAATAGAAGCTTCTAATGCCCACATTATTTTCTTGAAATAGAATCTATGTACAGGTATGTTGTATTTTCGCATTTAAAAGGTACTTTGACGATATGTTGACTTGCAAAAGGTATATTATGTTTTGTTTCCTGACCGAGGAAGACAACTATATTTGAATGCTTGAGAGGAATTGTGTACAAAGGTTGTTGCTTGTAATTTGCCAATAGGGTTTATTGTTTAATTAGAGCAGACCAATATTTAAATTTATCAGGTAAAGAAATATAGGATCTTTAACCCTTGTGAATATATACAAATATATACACAGATGTCTATGTACAGTATTACCTGTTTACTGAACAGTTATAAAAAATTCAGAATAAGCAAATCCTGCATATAAATATGGTACATTAAACATTCTAGTTTATAATGTACATAGTGATGGCACATTAAGGGGCAGATTTATCAAGGGTTGAACTGTAAATTTGAATTGGAATTTTCGAGTGTCAAAATTCATACATTCAAATTTTAATCCCCTATTCGAATGTGAATTCTGCTAATTCCAATCCAGTTTTGTCATTTTTTTGTCAAAATTTGGAAAATATCTGATACCATAAGTAAACCAAATATATCCAATTTGATCTTAGTATGAAAAGAAGTTGTGTATGTTGGGGGTCATACTGTGCTGCCTTCAGCTAAGGAAGCAATAAATAATAAACCCAGTGAAGGCAGACCAGTAGAATGAATACCCCACAGTTGAAGTAAGGAATCCCCACCATGAGTTGTTAACAAAACAAAAGAATAGTCTTTGGAACACCATACTGATAATGCAACTGCATAGTTACACAAATGAGCTGGGCATATAAAGTTAAAAATGAAAACTTGCTTAACATCTTGAGTGCTGTGAAATATACCCTTCATTTTCAAAATTTTAAATAATCTTGAAAACCCATACAATTAATAGCTTGAATTTTGAAAATATAACTCTTTGGCTTCTACATTAATTCAATTCATCAGTTTTTTTTCTAATATTTTATCTGTAATAATAAAGTACCTTGTACTTGATGGTAACTATGCTGCATGAATCCATACTAAGGTTTATTTAACATTTAAATGATTTTTAGCAGACTTAAGATATGGAGATCCAAATTATGGAAAGATCCCTTGTCAGAGAAACTACAGGTCCTGTATATTATACCTCTACCTTGATACAGATGGCTGAGGTATCTTTCTTCGCTAAACATTGTAAGCAGAATTAATATTGGTTTGTTTTTTTATTTAGTTTTTTTTTAATATGGTATAGAAACCTATTTGAAATATTTTGTGTAAATTATGAAAATTTGAATGTTCTAAATACAAAATAATAAGCAGTATTGTACTTGTAAATATGAATAAAGCACACATTTTATACATATTATGACTGTTATACCTCATGAGTACTTTGCAGGCTTGCTTCTTACTTATGTAATGTGATTCCAGCCTTCCATATAATCCTACTTCCATACAATTGGACTGTACTGCTCTCCAAACATTGGGAAATGAGGTTTACTATTTAATTTCGTACTCTGCCCGTATTTAAGTCTGGAATAATGGTAGGAAAATACAAAAAAAAAGCCTTGTGACGAATTGTCCAGGGCATTTTTTTCCTGCCCACCCCCCATGGCACAACAAACTGATAAATATGCCTGTGTTCTGTGGTGCGATCAATGGCTATTGAGTAAAGAAGAGTAAAATTGCACTTTGATGATAATGAAAATCTTAAAGGGGTTGTTCACGTTTAAATGAACTGGTTGTATGATGTATGATATTCCGAGGCAATTTACAATGGCTTTAATTTTTTATTTGTGCTTTTTAAGTTATTTCATTTTTTATTCAACAGTTTACAGTTTTGGCAAACTGGATGCTAGGGTTCAAATTACCCTAGAAACCATGCATTGATTGGAATAAGAGACTGGAAAATTAATAGAAAGTTAAGTAGTAATAGGTAGCAATAACAATAAATTTGTAGCCTTAAAGAGCATTACTTTTTTACAAGGGGTCAATGACCCCATGTATAGTTTATCATTATTATTAATAATATATTAACTATAAAAAGGAAAAATGAAGGCTAATTAAAAAGTTGCTCCGGATTAGCCATTCTATAACATACAAAAGGTTGACTAAAAAGTGATCGACCCCTTTAACAGCCCTTTGTCAATGTAAAAAATCTGGGAAGGTAGTATATGTGTATCTTTCATGAGACTGAAGACACAACTGTCATAATCATGACTTGCAGTTAGAAAATTAGACAACAGGGGGTACTGGAGCTCTCTATACAACACAGAGCCTTCCATTTCTACCTTCTCATGTTTTTTTTTAAATTTAAAATTCACGTTACAACCTATATAATGTGCAGTGAGTGGACAACATGTCATCATGAGCAAACCACTGGAGGATGCAAAGCACTCTGAAATGGAGGACTCTGGGGCATATTTATTAAAGATGAAATTAGAGCTCACCACTGTCTGCTAGAGTAAAATTCCACTGCTCTCTACTCCTGCTATGGGATGTTTGGGTGCAGCTTTATCAGTGGTGGAAAGTGGGAGCTCACTCTTTGATAAATACACATTGTATCCTATAGAAATGTTTAGGGAGAGGCAAAATTTCACTCTAGTGGTAAGATCTATTTTCACTCTTTCATAAATATTCCCATAAGCTTTAGTTTGCTACCTGTCAGATTCTAACCTGAAATCTCAGGGAAACAAAAGGGTTTAGAACAGGGGTGTCCAAACTTTTAACAACGAGGGCCAGATTTGATGGGGTGAAAATGTGTGGGGGCCGACCATTTTAGCCTGACATTCTTTGACTCGAACCATTAAGTTTATTTTCATGAAGCTGCTGGGCTGCTGGATCCAGGCAAAATTAAATGTGAAGCTACTATGATATGTTAGTGCCCTACTGCACTGATCTCCTTCTTTCCCCATAGCCAGCAGGCCCGGACTGGCAATCTATGGGTTCTGCAAATGCCAGAGGGGCTGCTATATGGTTCCATAGAAAGTTACCAAATAGTGGGCTGGTAGGGGGATGTTTGGGCCTCTGTGTACTTGGAATGGCAGGGCCTATTTTGACTCCCAGTCCAGGCCTGATAGCCAGCCCCCACCCACCCCCGAATCCAGCCTCTGTAATCTTGTAATTTTTTATTCAACTGTTCATTCTCTCTCCGTTACACACTCACCTTCTGTAACTCCCCCTCCCTCTCAAAAACCAGGCATGAAAAAAAAGCTACACTACTAAAAAACCCTTTCTATCCCCTGACTCAAACCTCCCCCCCTCCTCCATAGTTTTACAACTCCGGTCTCCGTTACTCATAAGCTCCTCTCCTTCTGGAGCTGCCAGCTCCCCCCTCCCTCTCAGAAACTAAAGGTGGACTGGACTCCTTGACTGTCTTCCCTGCAGCTGCTGCACATTCATTTCTATGTGATCACTGAGACACTTGTTAGATAAGCAGGATCAAGCTGCAGCAGCACATTCACTTCTCACGTGTCTCAGTGATCACATAGAAATGAATGTGCAGCAGCTGCAGGGAAGTAAGTCACAGTCAGGGAGTCCAGTCCACCTTTAGTTTCTGAGAGGGAGGGGGAGTGACAGAAGTTTAGTGTTTATGTAGCGGAGAGAGAACAGAGCTTTAAAAACTCACGGAGGCTGCTGGCTGCTGCAGTGGGAATGGGGAGGCGGGTTGGTGTGCCTGTGCTGTGGCATGTAAGGAGAGGTGGAATCCCAGTCGGCAGCAGTTTTCTCAAGTGCAGCAGGTGCGCGTGTGACATGCTGCTGCGACGTTCTGCTCCTCTTCCGGCTCCCTCTCTGGCACTGACTTCCTGTTCACCGCTGGCCACTTCCACTGCACCCACTGGGGTGGTGTGAAATGCTGCTGCCTGCGGGCCAATTAAAAATGAGTCGCGGGCCGCAGTTGGCCCGCGGGCCGTAGTTTGGACACCCCTGGTTTAGAACAAAAGCAAAAGTGTCACAGCCCTGTAGAATATGTTGGTGCTTTATAAATATAATCTCATTTAATAATTATGTGGCTGTTACAGGCATATGCACATACAAAATAGGCTAACTGAAAAATGTATGTCTGAGAGGTGGTCCTTCACAATGTTTTGTTCAGTCTCTGTGTGAAAAGACCATGTCATGCTGCTGATGTTAGTGACTGGCATAATCATCATACAGAAGTTGTAGCACAAGCTTTCGGCGACCAACCCCTTCCTCAGGTGAAATACACATTTGTGAACATAAACCCATTTTAAATACCTTACAGCCCGTCTGATACAAATACGTGATACGTTTAACCCCATCTTAGCCACATATTTAGTCACTGTTTTAAACGGCTTCATATCAATCATTTGTATAGCTGACCAATGCATAATAATCCTTGTTTCCTTATCTGTATGAATGTAAAAATAAATATAAGTATCATTATTAAAGACAATCAATACAAAGTATCCATCAACAAATATAGCATTTATAGAAAAAACTTTTTAAGATAAAACTTTCATTCAGTCCTTAAGGGGAAAGAATCCAATCTTAATCCATGCTGCCTCTCTTTTAAGAATCGAATTCAAAGGAAATTCGAAGTCGTAGTATCCTATTCGATGGTCAAAGTTTTCAAAAAATTACTTCGAATTTCTAATTTTTTTACTTCGAAAATTCCCTCGAATTCACTTTGACCCTTGATAAATCTGCCCCTAGGGCACACAGGCAGATACGGGGAAATAAGTCGCCCAGCGACAAATTTCCTTCTGGGCGAGTAATCTTCCCGCTGGCTAAAATGTAAATTGGCGGCAGGATGGCATTCAGCGCAATTTGGTTTTCGAAGTCGCCCGAAGTTTCCTCATGAGGCAACTTCGGAAAACGAATACATTTTAGGCGGCGGGAAGGCAGTTCGGGAAGATTAGTCGCCCTGAAGAAGAGGAGATTTGTCACCGGACGACTAATCTCCCTGAATATGCCTGTGTGCCCTGACCCTTATGTGCGTTTAGTCGAGCCATCTGTCCTACATAAGGTAGTACACAAAGACGCACATACAAACTTGTAGCCTGCACAGCTGGGGTTTGGGAAAGCCAATTGAACCCCAGAGCACAAAAAGTGTGTGAGTGTAAATTCTTTTGTTTAACTTTTTAATGGCCCTTGCACTCTCTTTTACCTTTACACAAGGAACAGGAGAGACTATGTAGTTACTGTCTGGAGTCAAGGATTTGAATGCATAAATCCACCCCATAAGCCGTTAAACATTTGTGAGTATAATTGCTGCTACTAGTACTGTTGGTGGTACATATACACTGTACTAGAAAGTACTGCACTGTTATTATATTTTTATTGGTTTTTTCCCTTGCTCTGCTTCTGGAGCAATCCAGTGACACACATTTACTTGGAATTTGCATTTGAAATTTGAAGAGACTTTGATCAATTGTGGATTAGGAAAACACTTTATTTGGGATATTTTTAGTTTAACATATGTTGCTTGAGGACTCCATATTGACTCTGATTTATGAGAAATGGAAATTTTTTCTTAACACTATTATTAGGGGGGATGTCTTGTCATGGCTAGATCTCTGTTCAGGTAGAGCAGACAACTGGAGACGAAACAAAAGATGTTTTGAGGGATTGAAATTGTGTAGAAATTTGTGAAAAGACAGAAATGCAAGTTGAAAAGGTCTAAAGTTTTGGTAAAAGTCCTTTTAGGGTTTAGGGATAACAGTCATATGAAAAAGTTTGGGAACCCCTCTTAATTTTTTAGAGTTTTGTTTATCATTGGCTGAGCTTTCAAAGTGGCAACTTCCTTTTAATATACAACTTGCCTTATGGAAACAGTAGTATTTCAGCAGTGACAAAGTTGATTGGATTAACAGAAAATATGCAATATGCATCATAACAAAATTAGACTGGTGCATAAATGTGGGCACCCCAACAGAGAGATTACATCAATACTCAATTGAGCCTCCTTTTGCAAATGTAACAGCCTCTAGACGCCTCCTATAGCCTTTGATGGGTGTCTGGATTCTGGTTGGTGGCATTTTTGACCATTCGTTCAGGGACAATCCTGGCCCCTCCGCCGCCTGAGGCAGCAGCAGTATCTGCTGCCCCCCCCTCCCCTGGAAATTAGCTCTTAAAGTACTGCCCCTGGTACCTAGTGGGGTGCTGCCGCCTGAGGCGACAGCCTCAACTCGCCTCATTGGCAAAGCACCCCGGCATTCGTTGATACAAAATCTCTCTGGTTCAGTTAAATTTGATGGCTGCCAAGCATGGACATTGCAATAGTAAGAGAGACAAGATGCTCCAGATTATACTGTAGAAAGCTCACCAAGTTGTAGATGTGGTCCGGGTGCACCAGTCACAGACCCCCAGCTTTAGGGAAAATTTGAAAAAGATGCAGGGCTGTCCGCCACTCAAAAGGATTCACAGGACCAAAATATTTTAGTTAATGCCGAGCATGGACAGCCTGCTTCAAGTCATCCCATAGATTTTCGATGATATTCAAGTTGGGGGACTGTGATGGCCAGTCCAGAATATTATTCTTCTCCCTTTGCATAAATGCCGTGTGTGGGGCCATCCGACGGGCTATCCCGATAGATATTTGCCCGCATGTCAGCCAGATCTCCATCAGGCAGGTTAAAAAAAATCCCGTCTGATCGTGGCCACATCTGTGATCCGACCGCCCGTATCTGATGCATTGTGATCCGATCGTTGGGCCCTAGGGCCCACGACCGGATCAGCCCAATATCACCCACCTCTACGTCTATGACCACCGTAAGCTTGGAAATGGGTTGTGTGTTTGATGGCACAGAATCTCCGTTATGAGGAAAGTTTGGCCAGTATGGGATTGATTACACTGGTGCTTTAGGCATACAATATATGAGGACCAGTAGAGCCTACCAGAACACATGAGGGCATCCATTCAAACAGAACATTTAATTTTTAAATAGGTAAAGTTGTTGTTTTTTTAGTGAGAGCTGTGAAGTTGTGGAATTCTTTTCTTGAAATAATGTAAATGTGCTCAGGCGGCGCTGAAAATGCCACCCCCCCCCCCCCCCCCAGCGCAGAGAGTGAAACTGCACTCTCTGAGATAGAAAAGCTGGGAAAAACGGAAATTCAGCTCTTTTGTAGCCCCTGGTAACTTCTGGGGAGCTGCTCATCTTGCCTCAACGCCCCTGAATGTACTTGATACATTAGATAGCTTTAAGAAAGTATTGAATGTCTTTTTAGCTAGTGAAAATACAAACCTACTGCAAATAGATTTAAGTACAAATGTTATTTAAAATAGGCCCTGGAATTTCAAGTACACAGAGGCCCATAGAGCCCCCTCCAGGCCCAATAACTAGTAACTGTCTATTGGCAGCATCCTCCTCCTCAGAATTTGCCAGAATTCACAAACTGCCAGTCACAGAACGTATTTTCCGTGACACATTGACCACATTTAAATATTCCCAAATCAGTGTTTTCTGGGCATGTGCCGATCACTAAAGAAAAGAGGTCGGTGCAAAGGAAATAGTCGTTTTCTCTTTCCCTGTGGATAGGCACTTGGACCTCGACTCTCAGCCTTATCTGTATCTGTTGCTTTAGTATTACATAAATATAGCTATTCCAGCAGGTTCCAAACTGAACTGCATTATACGCTCTCTCTCGCACAGAGGCTCCATTCACCGTTGCACCATGGTAATGGTAGTTCGGACGTGTGCTTGCCATTTCGTAAGAGCTAATGACTGGAACTACGCGTCCCATAATGCACTGCGCGGAGGCGGTCGGTGCTAACAGGGGCGTGTTGGTGGCTGCCGGTGGCAGCGTGTTAGTGTTTGTGTGCGGTAAGCAGGAGCTGAAAGGACAAGAGAAGAGATCGAATCTTGAATAGCCATGTCTGTGCAGATCGCCCCCGTCAAAATGGCAGATATGGAACTAAGAGATGTGAAGAGTGAGAAGCCACCCGAGAGCCTTTCTCTCGCAGCTGTTCCAGAAGTCCCGGCCATCCTAGTTGCCGTGTCACCTACAGAGCCGGAGATCAGTCCGATCCCAGCGCTGAGCCTTCCGATGAAAGGAGCACCGGCTTCCGCCATGAAAAGAACTGACCCGACGCTGCGGCCAAAGGACGGCGGCGATGAAGCAGGTAGCCCAGAAGGAGCGGTCAGCGAGGCCCCGCGCACCGTCAAAAAGGTAATTGCAGGTTTGCTGAATCTGGGAATCGTCCGCTGCAGTTATTCAAACTACAACTCCCAGAAGCCCCTAAAGATGGGGGATGCTGGGATATCTAGTTCAATAACCTATACAGAACGTACATAGATTAGGCATCCTTTTTGAAGCGTTGCATCTTTATCACCGGTTTCATGGTATCCAGCTCTTTGACTTTGAATGGGACTATTTTTCCTCCATCTTTTCTACGCGAAGGGGCATCGTGTTGTTGCTAAGATGTGATTTACCCTACAGGTGAACGCAGCAGCATATAATCAGAAATCCCTACACTGGTACTCTCTTTCTCTTTAGCTGCGCGAGAGCCGTTGTGTGATTGGTTGCTCTTTCTTGCCTTCTCTGAGCGAGCTAACTGATGCATGTAGGGAGAGACGCAAATAATGCGCAGCTCAGCTCCACTGACGATAGTCAGGTGACCTTGAGCTTTATCTTCTGTTTCAGTGCTTCTTATGACGTTCTGTGTTTATGTAACATTGTCTATTTCCCCCACATACAACAAGGCAGATCCGTTTTGGCAAATTAAATTAATATAGTAAATTTTCACATGTCAAACAGGGATTTTATGAGGCCCCTTAATAAAGAGATTATTTCCCCCCTATTAACAAATGAGTTGTTGTAAACCACTGAAAGTGGATTCTGTGGCATATTTTATATCTCCTGAGAAAATGGTTAAGAACTACTGTTGTGAGTTACCCGGAAGGAAAAACGAATTTAATATTAAATGTCAAGTTGAAATGTGTCGCATTATGCCTGGCAAAAATGCTGACCTTTTTATTTATTTATTTTTAGAAATTTTAGGAAAGTAGTTCAGATATTTTAGGTGTCTTTCCTGTTATGTTGTTTATTCAACAAAATGCATGGCATTAAAACACCTGAAACTGCTTTCTATTGGTCACAGGGAGGGACGCCGGCAAGTGCCTGTGCTGGTGCTTTGTGACAAAACGCCAGCATAATGCACTCGTGGTGCTTCAATTTCAAAGTTGCCCGAAGTTTCCTCATGAGGCGACAAGAAATCGAAGTGCGCGAGTGTATTGGCGCTAGCGTTTTGTCATTATAGCAGGCGGAAGGCAGTTCGGGAGTTTGTCACCCTGCAGAAGAGGCGATTTGTTGCCGTGTGCTAGCTCCCTAAAATAGTGCCAGTATTTAATCAAAAACTAAATATTCAGTTTTGGACATCACTAATGTTAGTGTTTGAACCAGTTAATATCACTTTGCTTCAGTTAACCGAAAATGAATTAAGTGTTGTATCTTTTAAATAGCGACAAGATCTAAAACTAGAAATAAAAATTAGTGCAGTACCACCATCACAAATAAATGTTATTATCTTCCTTATAAAAACAAGTTCCTTGCACAGTTATCAGATGTTGAAAATGAGATTTAATTTCCACTACAGTGTTGTTCCACCCAAATTGTGTTAAACCTGAGTTCCTAGCATATTCTAACATATAAGCAGACATTAAGCATGCTGGGAGCATGGACCAGCAGTACCAAGGATGGATGGCTAACTTTGTCAAGCTCTTTAGGGTCAGCTGCCTTGTGGATGAAGATGGTCCTCTAATTAGAATCTCTGCTCTGTGTATACATTTTTCTTCACGTGGTGGAGGGGGGAGCACATTTTTTTCAAGCACAGAACACTTATGTTTGACCAAAGTGTACTGTCAGAAACAACATTTTACACTCCAGGGGGCAGATTCCTAAAAGGGTGAAGTGACTAACGCTAGCGAAAATTTGCCAGCGTGATATAATTTCGGAACTTTGCCAATTTCCTAACGGGTGCAGGCATCACTTTGCTAGCGAAGGAGATAGACACCAGCGTTACTTCGCATGCAAATTTTCGCTCTGGAGAACAGACGTAACTCCACAAATTCACTAAGATGTGGATTTTACTGAATGTAACCTCATTCGCCAGACTTGCCAGCTCAGACCAGACGAAGTGCAATGGAGTGCATAGGACTTGCTCAATTTTAGTGCAAGATTTTTGTAAGTCCCAAAAAACTCTGGCGTCTTTTCCTTTTGTGATAGCCTGCAAAGGTCCGTAAAAAATTTTTTGGGTAACCGGGTTCCCCCCTCCATTTTCTAACTTATGGAAAATAAACTATACACTGGGCTCATGTGTAGGGCATTATAACAACTCTATTTTCTTTATTAAGGTTTCCTGAACTTGTGTAATGTAATGTATTTGCTGCAACATATACGTCCATGTAACACTAGCGCATCTTCTCTTTGATTGCTGAAGTAACGCTAGCGAAAATTCGCCAGCGCTCTGGACGTAAGTTCGCACTTTAGTGAATTGCTGTTGTCCTAGCGAATTTGCTGGCGAAGTGTTGTTCGCTGGCGAATTTTTGGCAGTTAAGGAATATGCCCCTAGGTGTGTATTCTTCATAACTAAAGTCCCTGGGCTGACCAGGTAAACCTTAAAGGAGAACTAACCCCCCCAGGCCAAAAGCCCCCCTAAACTGACTGCCATTACCCCCCTCCCCTCTCTGATTTGAGCATGTGCATTTGAAGCAGATTCCTCACTTGGCTCAACTGTGCATTCTCCTGCAGGCTTCGTGTTGGCGTTGGGCCCCAAAAGGATACGAAGCTGCAGAAGATGGTGCATGGGAACATGCGCAGTGTGGGATTTTATGTTTACCTGGGAATAGGAAATATCTATTTTTCTTTCTAGAACCTAAGCTTTCAAAATCTGCTGAAAGTTTTGTGTAATTCTGCTTCTGTAGCAAGATATAAATACCTAAACGAAAACAAAAAATAAATGTGTTCATAATATACAAACATGTTTCAGAAACCACTTTTATGTAAGCTCAAAAATACAACTGATTTGGAAAGTTCGATGTCTTTCAAAAACATCAGTCTGTGTGGTATAATTTAGCAATCTGGATTAAATCTCTGAAAATTGTCTCCAATCTTCCACTTCATAGTATGTTATCACCCACTTCACCAAGATAAAACATGCTAAATAAGAATACCAGGCATCTGATGAATAATTTGCTGTCCAAAGTATCCGGCATGTGAAGACCCCAAATTATATCTCATGCATACTAATTTAATGGCTCATATTTCAACTACTCCAATAGCATACTGTTTTGTGTGTGATAAAAGCTTTAAGAAATATATATTCTTTCTAGGGGGTCAGCATATATTTTTGGAAAGTACAATTTGTTCTAAATCCAAAATTGGTGATGATAAGAATCGCCTCATAGCTTTCATTTTACAGCATCTTCTCTCTTATATAACCATATGTACCATGACTGAACAACCTTAAAATGAATGCTAGTTGTTTGGCCAATGAATATAGGGACCTGTTGCGTAACAATAACAGATCGCTGCAGTCACAGGGTTTCCCAGACAGACAGATATCATAAAATTGCCCCCTCTTAAAATATGTGCAGATAGGCGGGGTGATCCAGGTGAGAGCTGCTGTTAGGGTGGCCACCTGGCCAGTATTTTACTGGCCTGGCCGGTAAAAATGTTGCTTGATCCCAATGTTATTTATAGTGAAAAAACATAAAAATATAGGTATTTTTTTCCAGAAAAGGGGGCAAACCTAGCTGCGATGTGTGTTATGCCCCTCCGTTTTTGCAGTGATGGGGGCCTGGTGCACTTAAACCATTTAGCTTGACAAGTAAAGGCAAGAGGGCCCCAAATAATGCATACAAAGGTTTATGGTTATTTATATTGGCATATGGGCATAATAAATTTGCCACTTAATCAGTTTCTGACTTTATAACTGATTTTTTTTAAAGGCACATTGTCATGGGAAAAAAACTTTTTTTTTTTTTTTTTTAAACGCATCAGTAAATAGTGCTGCTCCAGGTCCCACTGCAACACATTCATTTACATTGAGTAGAAGAAACAACAGCCTGCCAGAAAGTAGTTCCATCCTAAAGTGCTGGCTCTTTCTGAAGCACATGACCAGGCAAAATGACCTGAGATGGCTGCCTACACACCAATGTTACAACTAGAAAAAATACACTTGCTGGTTCAGGAATGAATGTTTATATTGTTTAAGATTAGATGGCTGTTTATCCGCTTCATCAGATTCCTTGACTTGGCATATTGTTCTTTGCGAGGCTATAATTTAAGCCTTTCATCTATTTCAGTGTAGTCTTATTTCAGATACTGTGTGATTCTTTGTATGCTTTCAGGCAGTATGTTGCATTTGTTATGAAATGTAGGGTGGAAGTGCATCTAATTGAGTAAGGTTTTTCTTGTATAATAACCTTCTTTTGTTCACAAGAAGTCAGGCATCCTCAGGGGGTACCTCTTTGATCTGTTCTTTACAGCAGTGCATTTCTTTGATTTCTTTGGGTTTTCTGTAAACATATTTATGCCACAGTGATTATAGGATGCATTTATGGTCATTCTACTAATGGCACATGGTTATCAGTTGAAAGACCTTGTCCTCTTTTACCTTTTTCAGTGCAGCATTAGCAGTGCGTTATTTTTGTTTTTATATAACCGATCATGTGCATTCCCTTAAGCTGGCATTATACACCTGTGCAACACAAGTAGGGTCTTGTCCTGGACATGCATTCTGTCTCTTTTTAATTAAAATATGAATAGTTTGTTGTACCTACCAGAGCATAATGGTGTAATTTTACACTCGATCCCACCTCTTTGGTTCTTCAGAGCAGTTCTGGCCGGATAAGACAGTATCCAGTTCTGTATAATGAACACCGTATATATGGGTCTCATAATGCACCTTTAGTGGAGGCTTGTTTAAAGGACGCTGGTGGCATATACCAATTTCAGATATCCCGTATGAGGAATATCTGTTTTTTTTTTTTTTGTTTTTTAAGCACAAGAAATTTCCAGTCCAGATATGCGGATCCAGTTGCCTCTGGTGTGTTTTTTAAATCTTGGAAAGTTATCTGCTTGTGCCCTGCAGCCTTAAAGGAACAATAACACCAAACAAATGAAATTGTTTTAAAGTAGTAAAAATATAATATACTGTAGTGCTGCACTGGTAAAACTGGTGTGATTGATTCAGAAACCTTTCTATAGTTTATATAAACAAGCTGCTGTGTAGCCACGGGGGCAGCCATTCAAGCTGGAAAGATAAGAAAAGGCACAGGACAGTTAGCCAATAACAGAGAAACTCTGTAGAATACAGTGGTATTCTTCTGAACGTATCTGATATCTACTGTGTCTCATGTGCTTGAATGTTGTCCCATAGCTTCACAGCATCTTGTTTATATAAACTATTGTAGTGTTTCTGAAATTGTTCCAGAACAGGGAAGCAGTACATTACAGTGTCATTTCTTTAACACTTGTTTTTTGGTGTTACTGTTCCTTACATGTTCATTGGCTCATGGTACTATTTGTGATAACCCAAAAAGCTCATATAATGAGCAAAAAGCAATATTTTACTAAAATTGTTGGAACCTACAATCAAAGTGTCACTTTGTGGTAGGACCATGAAAAAACGGTAAAAAAACAGAATATAGATTGAAGTTTGACAGTGATAAAATTCAGAAACTTTTCATATGCTCAAAATGCTGTCTGATTTTGATTTGAATTTCAAGGAGTTGGTGTAGGCTTTTGCTGTTTATTCATTTGACTTCTGTTATCAATTTGAAATTAATTAAGATGAAGTTAAATTGATAAACACTTACTCAGTGTACTTTTCATGACATTATTTACCTAGGCAGATAGTGAAAGAGATTGAACAAATATCTTTGAAAAGCCTTCTTCACCTAAAGTACAATTTGATCCTTTGTGACAGGTATCTTCATTCACAGGCTATATTTCTATTTCTAACAAAAGCCCTTTTATATGTTGTTAACGTAGCTTGGAGTAAGGTATGTTTTTTTTTCCGTCCGTTATGCTGAGTGGCCTTCTGTCATATTCTTCTCTATGACAGTATGGTGTATTGAAAAAACACATTGCCCATAAATAGTCTTATTTTATAAGTGTGCTTTTTTCAACATTTTGTGCAATATTTACATTATGATAAAGGTTGGCATGTTCGTATTAAAAATAAAAGCTCCCCACAGCTGCTAGGGATTCTATTATTATAATTACCTTTTTTGTACAATATGTAACATTCTTACACTGAAACATTTTTAAAAGTTTATGATCATACGTTTTGTAAATCATCATACCACAACAAGGTAAACCCTATATGGAGGTCTTAGGCTGAGGGATTTTTGGTATCATATCTTTTGGCACAATGTGCAGGGCCACCTACGTTGCCAGACGCAATCCAGCGTAGCTAGCTCCAGTTTAAATATAGCTATAAAAGGTTATTATCTTCACAGTTGTGGATGCTGGGAATAGTCAGGACAATGAACTCTGGTGACATCAATTCTGCAGGACAGCTCACAACTGTATGCAGCAAATGTTTGTATTGTCTGTAACATGGCACACGGGCATTCCCTCACTCCCCTCAAATGTATTCTGCCATTTATAGATCAAAATTCTCCAAGTTGAAAAGACACGCTGCAAAAGATACACTGGAAAAATATCCTAAAAATTGCACAGTATGCTATAGGCATAATAGTTACACTCAAGAATTTTAGTGTGTCATTTGAAAACAACTAAGGTTTCTCAGATCTGATAAATTCTACAAGGGCACACTGATTAACATTTAATCACATTTTTCTAATTTAATCTGGACACGGACTGAGATGGTTGAAAAATATAGTATATTAGTTGCCTTGCATTTTAAATGTGTAATAAAAAGGTCAAACGTTTAGGCTGCATGATTAATCAGATCAGCTTGCAAGGTAGCTTAGTGTTGCACCGTGTCCTCTTTCAGGTTTTTCAAGCAACCTTTGTTGCTTTGGTCATCTACTTTACAAACTTGGATTAATGTCCTCAAGTATGAAGCCATGGCATTCATAAAAGACTTGAAACAAAAGCTTGTTTCATGAAATGGCCAGGGCTGCTTCTGTGTTATCTGCCCTATGCCCTAGTAAGGGGATCTCACCTTCCTCATGGCAAAAACTCCCCTGGAGGTGGCTATTATATTCAGAGCCTGTCTTAAGCTTGCCAGGTATAAATGAAGTTTTTTATATTAACATGATGCATGCATCTGAAGTGTAAACTTATTTGGTTTCTAATCTCCGTTGTGCAGAGATTATATTTTACAACCTGAATTTCATTTAATATCTATTGACTGTAAACTGTGAACATTTTGTATAACAGCGCTTAATTATCCTTTGTCATGCAACCTTTAACCTTTTGTGAAGATTGCCTTTAAATTCCAGCACATTAATTATAAACTTGAAAGATAGGAAGATATACAGAAGGGTTTGCTGTATGATTTTTTTTCTTTAGCAATCTGTGTTCACTATTAATAAAACATTAAGGCCTCATTTATTAAAGGTAAAATCACTTATACTTTCAGGAATAAGTTGTCCGTCCATGCACTTAAAGATCAGTTTGTTTGTCCTGGTGATTAAGAGCCATTTTACGCCAGATGTTTTCTAAACTGGGGAGAAAATGCAAAGCCAGGTGTGATCTATAAATCTTCAATTGATATTAAAGTGAATGGCCAAATCTCATTCATACATGTTATCTCTACGGTTATCTCTACAGAAGGGGACCATATTCATCCCAAAATTATTAGCTTAAAACCAGCCAGCCTGATTTTTTCTTGTTTTGATATGATTCAAATATTTTTGCTTCATTCATGTTTGTGCTACTGCACTTAAAATAATTATTTCAGATTTCAAGCGGAATTCATCATTAAACGTCCTACTTCTCTTTGCATTGAAGTACTTAACTTAGTACAGATGTCCACAACTAAATTTGTCATATGCAGATACCTTTTTTTTGGCTTGTGCCCTTTAAATCTATGCACAGGCAGAACACATACAGTAGGAATGCAGAAGATTGTTCTAAACTGGATTCCATGAAGTCACTGACTCAGCTAATTTTCAAACAAGAAGGCTTGATATGATTGACATAAAGGACACAATAGGCTTCTTTTTGTGTCAGTGATTACATATTGTATGAACATGTATACATTACAACTGCAATTAATTTATAAGCCCTTAAAGAGTAAATATACTGCAATCCCTGAATCTGCACCAAGGGGTAAGTAAAAAGTTAGGGGCATTTCCCCAGGGGGGGGGGGGCAGCAAGGCTGGCGGGGAGGGGGTCTACGTAGGGTAGGGGGGTAGGGTTTTTTTAGTTACAGGTTGAATTCTCCTTTAAAGTGGCTGACTAACTCCGAGTTAGAAAGCTGAAAAGCAGGAAGTTGGGTTCTGTTCTGTTAAACATCCAGTCACTCCAGCTATTATAGATTCCATTTTCGCCTATCTAACTATATTAGAAACATTTTTTATTTTTACACTGCACGTTTAATAAGTCATATACTACCAGCATATTACCCTCTTTGTACAATAGAAGGGTTCATGTCTGATAAGTAAGTGAGAATTTGGACAGACTGTTTGGAAACAGACTGCTTCAAAGGGTATGTAAGCAGCTTCACGTATAGCATTTGTTTTGAAGAGCAAAAAAACAGAATTGTTCAGTTCGTAGAAATATAGTGTCTTTCATGTATTTTATGAGTTTTAAAAATATCATAGTAATAATGACATAGTTACTTTCTCTCTGTCTTTCGTGAGGGAACATTCCCTTCTCTCCCCAGCAGTTATCAGAGTGCCAACTGATCTGAAGTGAAGTGTTAATCTGTTTTTTAGATTTTTAAAACCAGTCTTTCATGTTGCTGCCACACACACGCTGACTCTTTCCCATATCCCACGCAGCAGCCGTCTCCTATTTAGTAGGAGAACCAGGAAGGATCTGTGCTGTACAGTCACGAGAGATCAGCAGCAAGCTTTTAGAACCTCTTTGTTTCCTACATTACTGGATCTGCTTAGCAATGTGCTCTTTATTTTCTTAGGTTTGCCAATGTGAAGCTTTTTCTAATTCTATCTTAAGTTAGCCATAGATGCAAAGATCCGAACGTACGAATCGAGGATTCGTACGATTTTCAGACTGTGTGTTGAGCGTCCCGACATTTTTCTCTCCACTGAGATCGTCCGTTTGGTCGATCGGCCTGGTGAAAAGATTTCTGTCGGCTGCCGATAATTTCTCTGCATGTATTGGCGATCTACATATTTTCAGTTAGAGACTGCCACCAGCTTTGTTGGACATAACTTTTGTAAAATTGCTGTCAGGGGCAGAACATCGGCTGATCTTTTCTAGTTTATTTGGCAGGGCGGGAGATGGGGAAGTCCGATTGTTCGAGGATTTGAACGATTGAATCTTTGCATCTATGGCCAGCTTTACTCATCTGGCATACATACGTTTTTCATGTTGTTATTAAAGTGTCCTAAGATCCAAAAACAAACCGGAAGGTTAAATGGCTCCTGATATAAAGTATACAATGTATGTGATCAGGACCTTAAATTGTGTAAGCTCCACTTGGAGAAGGATTATGTCACTAATAGAGATGGGACACTATTTATTTTTTAATTCATCAAACCTTTCCCCTAGTAATTGTAATTGCACTCTGTGGAGTTAATGCCAGTCTGACATGGCTAAATTTACCAAAGCCTTCTGAGGCCTAAGGAAAGTGGCACATGAGGCAATACTGAACATTTTGTCTCTGCAGCGATTAGTGGCTGACCAGGTAAGTGCATTCACTCAGGTGGTTATCACTTGCTCATTTCTGCATTTCTTACGGAGGTGAGTGCAAGTGGAACAGTGGAGACTGATTACTTGAAATTTCTGTATGCTGTTTAGAATTAGGGGTACATGGAATCCCAGATTTGGTTCGGGATTTGGTAGAATCCCAGGTATTTCCTGCAATATTCAGCTGAAACCAAGAGCTTGGTGGAACCGTATCCGAAACCCTATCTAATTTGAAACAAATTGGCATGTTCAGTGTGCACATCGTTCTTTTCCACTGGTGCCTCTGTATTTCCAGCGCTGTGGAAGAGCTCAGATTCTTTGTGGTATTCAGCTGAATCCGTAACCCTGGATTTAGTCGAACCCACAAAATGCAGATTAGAATGCAGTGATTACAATAATTAAGATACATAGGGTCAAAATATCACTCAGAGCTCTCTACACACCCATAGGATAAACAATGAAGAATGTTGCTGCCAAGAAATGTTTTATGTGCAGCTGTTGGACAAAAGTGACACTGATGCCAAAACAACTGCATTTTCAAGTAGAAACAGTGATGTCCCCAGGGCCCCACACTGGCTTTTATTTTCAAATTTCTGTATTTTCAGGGCTAAAAATATCAAACCTGGCTGGGCTCAAAAAATACAAACATGCCTGCTTAAAGGAACAATAACGGCAACAAATTAAAGTGTATTCAAGGAATAACAATATATAACCCTAGGGAACATTCTTATGTCCGGGCATGGGAGAAGGACATATCCGCTACTTATAACACTGATATCTGACAGAAATGCTGAGATATCACCAAATCGAGCTCCATTAACACTGTATTGTTGGAAGCCTCATATAAAGTATTATTTAAATGGTACCTGACACCTGATAGAATAGCAAAAGGTGTTGCATCAGCTGATCCAAACTGTTTTAGAGGCTGCCAACAAGTTGGCTCAATGTATCACATATGGTGGACGTGCCCTAGCGTCGTCCGTTTTTGGATTAGAATTCACACTATTATATTCTCTGTCTTTCACATTAATGTCAGAAGGATAGGACTGATAGCACTCTTGAATGGTAAATGTGCAGGTTTTTTTAAATTGCAACATTATTCTCACAATAATATTTATGGCCGCAAAACAAACCATAGCTAAAGCTTGGAAATCCAGCTCCATCCCCCTTTTGACCTTTAAACATAAAGTAGATTGGATTATGGTGAATGAAAAATTGGTTAGCTTTCTTAATAATACCCACAATAAGTACTTAAAAGATTGGCAACCATGGTAGAATTACAGGCGTAGCGACCCCACCACAAGACAGCTTCTTTCATTATGACTTATATAATGTATTTAGTACCATGTTAGGTCCTTACTAACGGGTGTGATGAGATCATCACTATAGAATATATGCTGGTCACCTGAGAGGGAATTCCGGATCATTGCCTAGTGTAACATATCTTTTTACCTTGTGGATCTCTGTTTAGTTCTCTCTGACTCATTGGTGTTGTGTATGCTAAGGCAGATTTCTTATTTCTTGTTTTTATTTTCTTTTAGGATCTATGTTTAAGTAAATTTATTAAGATATTAAGAGCATTATATGTAAAATAATATGCTTAATACATGTTTCAGGACTTTTTGTAACATTCCAGTCTTACATAAATATTGTTTTAAAATGCAATAAAAATTTATTGATTAAAAAAAGGTGAACCACCCCTTTAAAAGGGGCAAAGTATATGGTTATGAATATGCCTTATGCCTATGCCTATGGTACTGAATATGCCTTACAGTTTTGGTCTCCAGCGCTCAAACAGGATACAGGGTTATGGAAGATAGCTTATAGTAGAAGTTGATCCAGGGACTGGTCTGATTGCCTTCTTGGAGTCAGGAAGGAGTTTTGCTCTTAAGCAAATTGGTGAGGCTTTAAATTTTAGTTTTTTTTGCCTTCCTCTGGATCAACTAGCAGTTAGGCAGATTATATATAGACTTGAAAGGTTGAACTTGATGGACATCTTACTATGTTACTATGTATGTATGTATGTATGTATGTATGTATCTATTAGCTTCTGTGTATCCTGTGCCTATTCTCCCTTTTCAGCCTTGAATGGATGCCCCCATGGCTACACAGCAGCTTGTCTGTATATACACTATAGTAGAGTTTCTGAATCAAACACAACAGGTTTATCAATTCAGCACATTATACATAGTACATTATATTTTCATTACTTTTAAATACTTTATTTTTTTGATGTTACTGTTTCTTTAAAAAAACTTTAGTTCAAAAGACAGTTGTATCTGATAACTTTTAGGTTGCTTAAGTGCTAAACAGTTTGCATTTGACTTAGATCTCACTTTGACCTCTGCAAATGGGGATTATATTTACATGTTATCTGCAGCCATAAAGCTGTCCTTGCATTGCTATTAGCAATTTTTAATGAAAGTGTGAGATTGATAGCAATAATCTGAACCTTGACCCTCTGATAATCTGTGGATACAATGTACTCAAACATGCCGTTTTTGTATCTAATTTTACATGTAATACCCTAGTGTAAAAAGACTAGAGAATATTTTTTTTTAATTGTTTTTGAGTGCAATGCCAATTTGACATTATATTAGGAATGTGATTAGTAAATTTATCATTAGAACTAAAAAAAATTTAAAAAATCAGTGTGCAGTGAACACCTGGCAAAAAAGAATTCATTGGTCAATGTATGTATGTTTGGTAATTATGTGATCACTGATATACATAATGAGCCAGAGGGCAGATTTTAGTTCAGTAAAAGGACCAAAAGTATATACTTCATGAATATGTTTTATCCATATGAAAGTGTTTTACGAATGTGCTGTTTTATGTGATATATTTTTAATAAAGACCCGCAATGTTCAGGGGTAAAGTTTCACTTTAAAGGGTCATTCTCACCATTATTTTAAGGATAAATTTGTTATGAAAGAAAAGTAGCCTACAGATAATTAGTAGTAACTGACCTATCCAAGACTCTTGTTAAATACGCATATAAATAGCAATAAATATTGCCCTTTTTAATTGCCTTTTGTTGGATTCTGGCTGTTTTATTAGACGTCTGTGCACTCCAGCCTTTATATATTACATTTTTGGCTAACTAACTATATTAGAAACATTTTTTATTTTGCACAGCCTATCCATTTACCCAGTGTTTATTTTCACACTGAACTATTCCTTTAAACAAAAATACCTTCAAACCCCTTGTTAAAAATATTGATTAGGCAACCTGCAGTCTTTGTGGGTCTATTGATAATTAATGATTTACATGCAGATTTAAATTGTTTTATTTTAGAACAAACAGATAATAAACTAGAACAGACATTATTCTTCTTGCATTTGTGTTTAAACTTAATAGAATGTAAGGCCAGACTGAGTTTGAAATAAAGACATCAATATATATATATATATACACGTCACTGGAATATATATTTGATATTATAGATTAAAGGTTGATTTAGTGGTAAATGAATCACTTGGACAAGGCACATGTCATGTGTTATATGAGTTTATATTAGAGAAAGGAGTAAGGGTGATATTGAGAAATGGTTTTGTAGTTTCTGGAAGGAAATGTTATGATTTAATATGTGTAACATTAGTAACATTATAATCCCTTCTTAAATAGTGAGATATAAACAATCAAGCGTTTTACTTTATTCGTTTCCCTTTATAATATACATTGTTTTATACTGTTGTTGTTTTTTTTATTTTGCACCATGGGGGTTCTTGGGTGGAACGGAAATTTCAATGTACTGAAATAAGTACAGTATATTGACAAAGATTTTGAATTGAATTGAACCTTGCGGTTTGGAAAACTCATCTGTGGGGAAATACGTAATCAAATATGTTTTTTGAGTCAAATCAGCGAGTTACTGTCCCCTTTTTAAATCTTCTCTAGAAAACACCTAGTGATGCTGTTATTGTTACTAAGGGTCCAGACACATGTAGCAATTCGTTGCCCACAACTAATCTCCTTCGGATGCTTTCCCATCGGTGAGTTACATTACTAATAAAGTAAATTGCCGGGGGGGGGGAACATTCACTGTATCTGTAGCACAAAGAGCAGTGCTACACCTCCACTGCTCACTTGAGCATCTCTGAGCAGACTGCCTGTTATATGAACTTGTTATAGGAATGCACCATCCAGAGCCGCTCTGGCTGTGGAAATACTGATGAAGTGACTGTAGGTCACGAAACGCGTTAGGCTGTTCCCCTGCCTGCTCGCATGGTGTGTGTTTTAACATGGAATAATAAAGATTCTTCATTTTAACAAGTTTGGCTTCTCCGATTCCTGTTTGAAGATGCCCTCCACACAACCAAGTTTGCTTCGCATTGTTAAGGCCCCACCTAGGATTTGCTATGCCGTTTTGATCTCTAATGCTTTTGCAGGCTATCATTTAATTGGGGTAGGGCCAAAGAAGGGGCAACTAAGCTGGTAAAGGGTATGTCCAAGTTGGGGTTATTTATTCGGGAGTAGAGGCACTGAAGGGGAGAGATAACTGTGTAAATATCTAAGGGGAGTATCTATTTATCCTGTGAATAGTATAGATTTACTCTATTTTAGAAATGTGTCCATTCTACCAGAGGTACAGAACTGCCCTATAGTGTATGCCACTAATAAATACTTAGATGTAGCTCATTGTTTAGGTTTACTGACCATAGTCAAGCCTGACAACTGTTTGCAGGGAATCTTATTAATAATATGGCAAGAAACCTCCTGTAAGTGTGGAAAAACAAAGTCAGTTTGAGGGACAGCTTTATAATTTATGAGCAGAGATGAGCACAGCAGTCATGACTCTTCCCTTCTAGTCAGTTTAACATTCCTGATTTTTATTTCCTGTCCATTTACTTCATTCTTACAAAGCCATTCTTGTTTAGAGCAATTTAGATGTTTTCTCTGCGAATGTTGTAAAGCGAAACCGTGTTACAGAAACTCAGACAACGGTAAAGCTTATGAATATAAAAGACTGTGTCCCTCACAGAGCAAAAAAAAATAAAAATCACAATTTCCAGTCTCTGTGTTGAACGTAAAAAAGTATATCCTTGCTTTTCCACTTTTCCTATTTTTTAAATGATAACAAAATGTATATAAAAGATATAGCATATAGTTATAGCCCTTCCCACTTGCACAATATGTAGAGGGATTGGGATATACCAGCCAAAAAAAGGGCATATAATATAACAACTTTATTTTAATCTGTAAATTAATACAGCTATGGGATCCGTTATCCGGAAACCTGTTTTCCAGTAAGTTTCGAAATAAGTAAATGCCATCTCTCATAGACTCAATTTTGTACAAATAATCCAATTTTTTTAAAATGACTTCCCTTTTCTTTGTATTAATAAAACAGTACCTTGTAGCTGATCCAAACTAAGGTGTAATAAACCCTTATTAGAAGCAAAACCAGCATATTGGGTTTATTTAAAGAAACAGTAACATCAAAAAATTAATGTGCTTTGAAGGAAGGACCATTTACTGTAGTTCAGAAACACTAATATAGTTTATATAAAAAAGATGCTGCGGAGCCATGGGGGCAGCCATTAATGCACAGGACACACTGTAAATAACAGATAAATTCTGAAAAATCCCATTGTATACTATAAAGCAGGGATCCCCAACCTTTTAAACCCATGAGCAACATTCAAAAGTAAAAAGAGATGAGGAGCAACACTAGCATGAAAAATGTTCTTCGGGTGCCAAATAAGGGCTGTGATTGGCCATTTGGTAGCCATATGTGGATTGTCATATACAACCAAAACTTGCCTCCAAGCCCTGAATTCAAAAATAAGCACCTGCTTTGAGGCCACTGGGAGCAACATCCAAGGGGCTGGAGAGCAACATGTTGCTCATGAGCTACTGGTTGGGGATCACTGCTATAAAGCGTATCTGCTTGGTATCCCCACCTTTTCTCATTTTTCAGCTTTGAATGGCTGCCCCCAGGGCTACACAGTAGCTGGTTTGTATAAACTATAGTAGTGTTTCTAAGTCAAATACACCAGTTCTACCAGTTTACACTACATTATATTGCTGCCTTTAAAAGTTAATTCACAGTAATGTTCTGAGACAGTTTGCAATTGGTCTTCATTTTATATTTTTTGTGGTTTTTCAATTTTCCAGCAGCTCTCCAGTGTGGCATTTCAGCACCTATCTGGGTAAATAAGACCCTAGCAACCAGGCAGTGAATGATAGGCTGGATTGTAAATAGATGAGAGACTGAATAGAAGGATGAGTAATAGATTTTGTGCTTCCATTTAAAAGATGGAATGATGCAGAAGCAAAAGGAATATAATCAAAAACAGTTGCTTGAAATAGGATATTCTATAACATAGTAAATGTTACTTAAAGGTTAACCACACCTGTAATAATAGGGTAAAATATTAATCTTTAAGTACAGATTATGGTGCACTATGCACAAAACTGGTCATATAGGGGTTATGAGAACAAAGCTCAGCACTGTGAGTAAAGTTAATAAAGTAACTATTACAAGGAGGCACTGCTCACTGTTTCCATGTATAGCAGGTATTAGGTTGCAAGCTTTGAAATGCAGGCCCCTTCCCCCATCTACATGCTTGTCCTTTGTGCATGCAAAACAGTGTAAGTGTTGTAAAGATATATATTGTAAAGCTTGCTACAGCTAAGGTGTCATTGAAATTGGGCTCCTTCTCATGACTAGCCAATCCTGGTTGCCTTTTACGTTTGCGTAGGTGTGCTACACTAATGGGAAATTGATTTGCCTTTTCTAATGGTATTGATTACAAGCTCTGCTAATTATTTACAGAGTTTGTATTTAGTCATTTTTTTATCAGTGTAGATAATTGCTGTGGTCCTATACTGATGACCTTGTCTCTAATGACATGGTTTGCACCTCGGCAAAGCTAAAATTCTTTTTTGTTGTGCATTCCAAATATGTAAACCACAATAAATGGAAACCTTGATTCCCATGCTAAGCTGTTTTCATTTTCCGCTGTAATGACCTTGGAATTTCTTACACATTTGTCTGTCCCTGTATGTGAATACTGATATCTTTTTTTTCATGAGGATAGTTGCTTTCTCTGATCGCCACAGGTACCAAAGAGTTGATGTTGGGAGGCAGGATGAACAGAAAAAAACTGAGCGGGGATGTCGCTCCTCCTCTTCCTGACAATAGCCCTTACCTCTTAAGTTTTTTGTCTTCCTGCTTCATAGAAAGTGTTTCTTCTTTTTTCTGTTTTGTCCAGGAGATCCCAAGTGATTTCCTAGGCATACAGACTATAGATAAATCAACTCCCCTCACCCAATCACTTGCAGTAACAGCTCAGTTAGACACTGTCACCAATTTACAACCAAAACATAACTTATTTTTTCCACTGAAATGCATAGAATCATCATCCAAAGTCCTCCAATAACTGTCTGAAGTAGTGGAGCAGAGAGCACAGCAGCACAGAAGTTATGGCCATGATGCACCCATGTCCTTTGCACATTATGGGGCATGCTTTTATTCAAAGCCACACTGAGAATGGGTCAGTGAAAGAGATCTTAAAATTTCAGGCATGCTTGTGCTTAGCCACACATAAAAATGTCTCCTCAACCTCTTACAAACCCCAATAGGAAATGCAAAGTGCACAGTCCTACCGGTTTGTATGAACATTTTTCTTTGGCACACAATCTGGAGGGGGAAAGGACATCAGAACCTTCAAGTCCCAAGCTACGTTCCAGCATGGCCTTTCACTGCATTGTGATCTTCAAGTGTTTTACTGGATAGTGTGGTTCAAGCAACCATCACTAGGCACCCTGTTGGAACATAGGCAGATTGAGCATTGGCTTCACTGTTCTCAGCCTGCATATTTTTTTCAGGCAGAGAGAAGTGGGTCCACTCCATGCCCCATCTCCACTGATTTAAATTAGATCCACTTGCATACAGGCACACACAGTGGAGATCTACCCAAATATGCAAAAGCAGGCATTTTCAGGTCGACCTCTGGTCTGCTGCTGTGTGCCTGCACGTGAGCGGAAGCGGTTCAAATTAATGTAGTGCTGGCATGGAGCAGATCATCTTCTCTCAGCCTGCAAAAAATACTAGAGCAGCAGATCCATTGCTTTGTGTAGGAGCGACCCAGGAGGTATAGGGGCCCCATGAGGCCCTAAGTCATATACAATTTCAATAAATATTGGTAAAACAGGTCTAGACCTCTAGACATTTTGGGGGCCTGAAAATAATTTTCCGTAGTATCTAGTTACGCCACTGTCTGTTGGCTTCCCCTGACTAAGCAAACAAGGCAACTGAGTCTACGATCGGCAGATGGATCATGCTATTAATCTAGCATACAGGCCACATGGAAAACTGGCCCCTTTCCTCTCTATCACACACTGACTCTACTTAAGCCTCAAGGACCTTGTGGGCACAAGCAAATAAGGCTATAACAGAACAAGTATGCAGTGCAGCAATATGTTCCACCATCACCCATACCTTCACACGCACATTTAGATGACTGCTAACATTTTAAGGCCCATTAGTGATAACGTGTTCACAGGTATTCTGAAATAATCTGTAGTAGTAATTTATAACTTTAAAAAAATAAAACTACTGAAATTTATTTTAGATATGTTTTTGGAACAATGCGTGGCTTCCAAAGATACTTTTATACATGTAAGAATACCAATGAGTTATGTAACTTGGAATTTAATGTGAAAAGCTAAAAGCAGTACATGTGAGTTGTATTGCTTTTGGTATATATCATATGTGAGATGCTGGAAGATGCATGGCGTGAATAGTTAACATAAATAATAAAATACATAATTTAACAGTAGGTCAAGTGATTTTCTGTTACTCAATAGTTGCATATGAGCGACATCTTGTGGTCACTAGATTAGTTGTTCTGTGCTACAAAACTACGAAGTATTTCTTTACCTTTTTACTAAGTATGTTATTACTTTTTACATCAGCAAAAAATCTATCCAAAAAAAACATCTTATCACAGCATTTAACCTAGAAATACAAACACATGAACTTACCAGTAAAAAGAAAATATCTTCAATCAGTAGTCGGTGCAGAAAAAGATCTTGATCTGAATGGCAAGTCGGGAATCTACATGGGTTTTAAAATAATTGCAAGTTAATGTCAAAAAGGAGGTTGGTATTATAGTCTGAGGAACAGGATTGTAGTGTACCATTGTTAAACTAGATAAAAGTAGAACCCAGGGAGATAGCCATGTTTATCTTTTGTGTCAGTTTGTTGTATAAAAGGATATATGACATACAAACACACAGTTCTGGAAGGCTTCTCTCACCCTTCACTGCAAGGATTATTGTACATCTTCCTGCACACACAGGGCTTTCAGTAATATTTACACTGGCTTAGGTTATTTGTCAAGAGAAGCCTTATTTAACGGCCGTGACAATTCATTAATTTAGCTTGCACTGGAGAGTATATTTGAAATTTTACTCATTAAATGGTGTTTATTTTGTCTGCACATAACCAAAACATACACGCCAACACTGATTTCTGCTCTATACAGGTATGGGACCTGTTATCCAGAATGCTCAGGACCCGGGGCTTTCCGGATAACATAACTTTCCGTATTTTGTATCTTCATACCTTAAAGGAACAGTTCAGTGTGAAAATAAAAACTGGGTAAATAGATAGGCTGTGCAAAATAAAAAATGTTTCTAATATAGTTAGTTAGCCAAAAATGTAATGTATAAAGGCTGGAGTGAACAGATGTCTAATAAAACAGCCAGAATCCAACTTCCTGCTTTTCAGCTCTATAACTCTGAGCTAGTCAGCGACTTGAAGGGGGGCCACATGGGACATATCTGTTCAGTGAGTTTGCAATTGATCCTCCGCATTCAGCTCAGATTCAAAAGCAACAGATATGACCCATGTGGCCCCCCTCAAGTCTCTGATTGGGTTCTGCCTGGTAGCCAGGGTAACCAGTCAGTGTAAACCAAGAGAGCTGAAAAGCAGGAAGTAGTGATCTGACTGACATGTTATACATCAAATCACTCCAGCCTTTATACATTACATTTTTGGCTAACTAACATTTTTTATTTTGCACAGCCTATCTATTTACCCAGTTTTTATTTTTACACTGAACAATTCCTTTAAGTCTTCTAGAAAATCAATAAACATTAAATATACTCAATAGTCTGGTTATGCTTCCAATAAGGATTAATTAAATCTAAGTTTGGATCAAGTATAAGGTACTGTTTTAGTATTACATAGAAAAAGGAATATTTTTTTACAAATTTGGATTATTTATATAAAACTGAGACATCCTTTCTTTCATTTAGAGGTTTCTGCGTAATGGTTTTCCAAATAATGGATCCCATACCTGTACTATAAAGTGACAACAATTTTTCTCTGCCTCTTACTACTATTACTAAGTTCTTCAGACTGCTGGCCCTCTTGTGGCATAGCTTTGTTGCTTCTTTACCACATTGCTGTATTGTTTTTTTTAACATAATGGGACAACAACAAAATAAGTCTGTGCAATTTCAGGTAAAGGGAGTCAATGGGGCAGATTTACTAAAGGGCAAAGTGGCCATTGCTAGGGAAAATTCGCCAGAAATCCAATCCACAGGGGCATTGCATATTTACTAACAAGCGTGGAGGACAATTCACTAGCGGAAGAGAAGTTTCACACCCTTTTGCCAGGCGAATTTTGGCTCAGGCGATCTTTACGCAAATTCACTATTCACAAGTCTGAATTTTCCATACCGTTACCCCTTTTGGCAGAGTATCCTTCGTCGGCTTAGACCAGGCAACTGATAAGATGAAGCTATATGCTCCTAAATCTTATGTTAGTGAAATCATATTCTGTATGCCGAAGAGTCATAAAAATGAAAAAAAAATGCTGCCATTTTTTTATATTTTAAAGTGGGATTGTCTTTAAAAGTTGAAACTGTTTAATATTTTTTTGTAACTTTTTTTAACCATTTGAGGGGCATGCCACATTTGTTTTAGGATTGGCTCATGTCTAGGGTATTAGAGGATCTCTTTTGTCTTTATTTTGCTTCCTTGGACATCTGTACTAATAAGTGCTCACTTCAAGCATTTGCACCAACATCTCTAATAAAGACATATATATGACATATATGTACCCGTCCTATTTAAATTGACCTAAGCATAAGTGTACTCATGAAGTTTCGAATCAGAATGAAGAATGAATTTTTGAAGCAGAAACGAACGTTAGTGAAAGTTCGCTATGAAATGTTCACGCTGACGAATTTACACTAGCGTTTGGCTGCATAGACGAAACTTCGCATTTTAGTGAATTAGCGTAGTGGTAGCAAATTAACGGCTTGCGAAGTGGTGCAAAGTGTGGCGAAGCATACACAGGGAAAATTCACCCTTTAGTGAATTTGCCCCTATGGGTTTCATGTTTTCATGACATGGTTGTGTAGTATTTGCTTGACAAATTACAATCCACTAGTTAAATAAAGCACAATAAATGCACTAGTTAAATAAGGGGCACATCTTTCAAAATGCATGCTAATTATGCATGTCATTTTCTGTTTTAGGCACTTGATAAGGAATTGCTGCAAGGGGAATTTTAAATAGATTAATAAGTAAAAAAAAAAAATCATGAAAGTCCATCAACTTGAATGTGTCTGTTTAGATTTTATGACTTGCTCCATTTTTAAATTGCTAGAAGTCAGTGGTATGCAAAGGGATTTTTGTAACACTAAAATGATGCTTATTGTGTATATTAGCCCTTGAACAATTGTAATCGTAACCTATCCTTTATGCCAAAGAGTGTATGTTGTCAGACTGATTGGCCCATGGGCTAAACATACCAAGTTTATAGGTGGCCAAACACGTGCATGGCCATGTTCCATTTACTTGGACCTAGAGACCAAATGTTCAGAAATGGCCCATGGGCTAAACAGACCAAGTTTATAGGTGGCCATACACGTGCATGGCCACGTTCCATTTACTTGGACCTAGAGACCAAATGTTCAGAAATGCAGGACAAAAGAACGGTAATTCCTCTTTAGTACCTCATCTATTTATGCCGGGCTGATTCTGCTATGATACAAACAGGGCAGTATTAAAGGAGAATTTAACCCTTTATCAAAAGAACCCCTATCCCCCATCCTACGTAGACCCCCCTCCCTCCTCCCCCCAGCCTAACTGCCCCCCCGGGGAAATGCCCCTAACATTTTACTTACCCCTCGGCGCAGATTCAGGCATCAAGAGTTCACCGCAGGAATCTTCCGGGTCTTTGGGAAGCTGAGACGGAGACCGGCGCATGCGCAGTTGTCGCAAACCGGTAAATTGCTCCGAACTGTGCATGCGCCGAAATAGACGGAAATTGCGGAAGCTCTGGAAGAAGACGTGAATATCCGGAAGATGGCTGCGGTGAACTCCGATGCCTGAATCTGCGCCAAGGGGTAAGTAAAAAGTTAGGGGCATTTGCCCGGGGGGGCAGTTACACGTGCATGGCCACGTTCCATTTACTTGGACCTAGAGTCCAAATGTTCTGAAATGCAGGACAAAAGAACAGTAATTCCTCTTTAGTTCCTCATCTATTTATGCCGGGCTGATTCTGCTATGATACAAACAGGGCAGTATTAAAAGAGAATTTAACCCTTTACCAAAAGAACCCCTATCCCCCATCCCACGTAGACCCCCCCCCCCCCGGGGAAATGCCCCTAACTTTTTACTTACCCCTCTGCGCAGATTCAGGCATCAAGAGTTCACCGCAGGAATCTTCCGGGTCTTTGGGAAGCTGAGACGGAGACCGGCGCATGCGCAGTTGTCGCAAACCGGTAAATTGCTCCAACTGTGCATGTGCCGAAATAGACGGAAATTGCCAAAGCTCTGGAAGAAGACGCGAATACCCGGAAGATGGCTGCGGTGAACTCCAATGCCTGAAACTGCACCAAGGGGTAAGTAAAAAGTTAGGGGCATTTGCTCGGGGGGGGGGCAGTTAGGCTGGGGGAGGAGGGGTCTACGTTGGGTGGTGTGTAGGGTTTTTTTTGGTAAAGGGTTGGATTCTCCTTTAAGGTCCACTCCCTAGACACCAGACCTCAGCATGCTAGTGATGTGTGGGGCGGGCAGAAGGGGGATGCGAGGTCGGCCCGACCCGCACATCACTGCAGCATGCCCCTTTCTCTCAGTGATTGGTGCTTGTGTAGAAGGTCCTGCTGTTCTATTTCAGACTAACTTACACAACCTGTTTCAGGCCCAAACTGATACTCTTTCTCAACTTGAGAAAGTGTGCCAGTTTTGAGCCCGAAACATGTCAGTCTAAAATAAACCTCACTTTAGCAGTTAACATGCTTTTTGGAGTGCTCTTCTTTCCACTTGTATTAGAAGTATATTCAAGGTGGATGGTATGTCTTTAAAGGGGAACAATCGTGAAAATGAAAATTTAATATATACTGAAATAAGAAACTTTCTAAATACAATCAATTAAATATTATGCATTGTTTCTGAAATAATCAATGCGCCGAAATAGACGGAAATTGCGGAAGCTCTGGAAGAAGACGTGAATATCCGGAAGATGGCTGCGGTGAACTCCGATGCCTGAATCTGCGCCAAGGGGTAAGTAAAAAGTTAGGGGCATTTGCCCGGGGGGGCAGTTACACGTGCATGGCCACGTTCCATTTACTTGGACCTAGAGTCCAAATGTTCTGAAATGCAGGACAAAAGAACAGTAATTCCTCTTTAGTTCCTCATCTATTTATGCCGGGCTGATTCTGCTATGATACAAACAGGGCAGTATTAAAAGAGAATTTAACCCTTTACCAAAAGAACCCCTATCCCCCATCCCACGTAGACCCCCCCCCCCGGGGAAATGCCCCTAACTTTTTACTTACCCCTCTGCGCAGATTCAGGCATCAAGAGTTCACCGCAGGAATCTTCCGGGTCTTTGGGAAGCTGAGACGGAGACCGGCGCATGCGCAGTTGTCGCAAACCGGTAAATTGCTCCAACTGTACATGTGCCGAAATAGACGGAAATTGCCAAAGCTCTGGAAGAAGACGCGAATACCCGGAAGATGGCTGCGGTGAACTCCAATGCCTGAAACTCCACCAAGGGGTAAGTAAAAAGTTAGGGGCATTTGCTCGGGGGGGGGCAGTTAGGCTGGGGGAGGAGGGGTCTACGTTGGGTGGTGTGTAGGGTTTTTTTTGGTAAAGGGTTGGATTCTCCTTTAAGGTCCACTCCCTAGACACCAGACCTCAGCATGCTAGTGATGTGTGGGGCGGGCAGAAGGGGGATGCGAGGTCGGCCCGACCCGCACATCACTGCAGCATGCCCCTTTCTCTCAGTGATTGGTGCTTGTGTAGAAGGTCCTGCTGTTCTATTTCAGACTAACTTACACAACCTGTTTCAGGCCCAAACTGATACTCTTTCTCAACTTGAGAAAGTGTGCCAGTTTTGAGCCCGAAACATGTCAGTCTAAAATAAACCTCACTTTAGCAGTTAACATGCTTTTTGGAGTGCTCTTCTTTCCACTTGTATTAGAAGTATATTCAAGGTGGATGGTATGTCTTTAAAGGGGAACAATCGTGAAAATGAAAATTTAATATATAGTGAAATAAGAAACTTTCTAAATACAATCAATTAAATATTATGCATTGTTTCTGAAATAATCAAGTTTAACTTTACTATCCCTCTCTCAGCTTCTGTTTCTCTTCATCCTCCCTTCATGCAGCTGTTGGGTGTCAGATATTCATTGACCGTTAGATCCAATATATCTTATAGGGGGGCTTCCTTTCTTAGCAGATTTATTAGAGCTCACTGAAATAACTGATTCCAGTACAAACAAAATCTAACAAAATAACTGCCTTTTGCACAAATCCTGCATGTAGAGAAACAGGTCTGGTGATTTTAATAGAATGAGCTCTAATACATTTAGGCAAAAGGAGCCCCCCCTATAATATATATTGGATCTAACTGTCAATGAATTTCTGACACCCAACTCCTGCATGAAGACAGAATGAAGAGAAACAGATGCTGAGAGAGGGATGGTGAAGATAAACTTGATTATTTCAGAAACCGTACAGAATGTATGATTCTATTTATAAAGTTTCTCATTTCAGTATGCTGATGCTTAAATTTAATTTTCATTTTCGCAATCGTTCCCCTTTAAAAGGATTGATTCATTCAGTGCAGGGACTGCTTTGGTAGTGCGCTGGGATATACAATACTTATTTGATAACTAAAAAGAAGAGCTTGAAATACCCATGTACAATAGCAACTTCTTCTTTCTGCTAGTAAATAGCCGTAATTCTGCTGCTGAGTAGCATTAATCCAAGACCTTTGCTTTGCTTCCTTCAAATCAAATCGGTTCCATACTAACACTAACACAGTTCACTATGCTTAAGTTTGATAGTTCGTTCCTCCTAGTTAGACCTCTCTGCATCTTGTATTGATTGACCAGTAACATCCAATTTGTTTTTTAAAAAAATTCACTAGTATACATAGGAAAAAAAACACCAAGACAAATTAAACTTTAAAATTGCAAAGTCTTTATTAAGAAATAACTTACTGAAACTCCTCTTTAGAAAAGGTGACACGGCGACGATCTATCGTGCAGCGCTCGATTTCTCCTCCCTGACTATCTCCAATAATGACAGGCATGGAGGAGAAATTGAGCGCCGCACAATGGATCGCCCGATCGCTTTCTGAAGAGGAGCACAAGCGGAGTTTCTGTAAGTTATTTCTTAATAAAGACTTGGCAATTTTAAAGTTTAATTTGTCTTGTTGTTTTTTTTTTTTCTATGTATGCTAACAATTTTTTTTAAATTTTTTTTTTGATGTTACTGGTCCTTTAAGTCTAATGTAGGAGTAGGATTTTTTGTTTTTTATATAAATATTTTGCACTCTAAAATTTGTGGTATGGGCTGCAGTTAAATTTTCAGAAGAAGCCCGTAGGCCTGTGTGCTGTATTTGCCGAAGCCCACATAGTCCTATCGTCATTCCCCCTCCCCCCCGACCTTTGAGAAATGGAAAGAGGGACCAAAAGTTAGTGCTGCAAGCAGCTCTTTGAATTTTTGACCACTCCCATTTTATTTCCACACCCCCTAATTTACCATGTCCATTTAAAAAATGTGGCAGGCTATTAAGTTTGAATAAAGTTTGGAATGATCTATCATTGGTTGTTGGACAATACTTTATTTGCATATCAAATGCTTTATATTCACCTTTTGCACTGTGTTCCTTATGCTTGAGAAAGGGGCGTAACCCCGAAACGTTGCACTTCGCAATAAACATGCAAGGCAGCTTGCTTGCATTTATCCTATGTGCCTTGGGATTCTTTTTGCTAGGATATTAAGTTTGAACACATTTCTGGGACTTTTAGGGGCAGATTTAATAAAGGTTCGAATGTTGAAGTAATGGGAGTTTTTTTTAACTCCCGTAACTTCGAAATTCGAATAAAAAAAAATACCAATCGAAATTTATTAAAATAAATCGAAGTTTTTAACTTCGGGTGAATGGATGTATTAGAATTGTTTGAATTGAACTTTTAGCGCATTTGATCTAATTCAAATCGAAGTATTTGCCCCAAAAAACTTTGATTTTTCTTCACCAAATGACTCCAAATAGGTTCTAGGAGAACCCCCATAGGCTAAAACAGCAATTTGGCAGGTTTAGATGGTTTTAGACTGTCCTGCAGAAAACAGAACAGTTAGGAGGTAGGCTATCACAATTTGTATGGGGGGGCATTTGTTTATTTATTATACTTCCCCACCTGCTTAAAATTTTTCCTGCCCCACGGTTTATTTTTGGAGAGAACACTAGGTAGTAGCTGAAAGGTAGAAACCTATTCTGTGCAAGGTCAGTGTATTGTTAAAGTGCTAACTCAATAACACAGTCCTATTCAATGTAACTTGCACAATTTGTTCTGCTTTGTAGGTGTTACTGTCCTGGTGTCCCCCGGCTGTTGTCAGCTGCGGCGTGTAACAATTCCATTTACACATTTATATGTATTGTTTGATTATGATTGAAATCAAAGTTAATTTTAAGGTTGCCTGTGGAAGATAAAAAGTAGAAGGGGTGTGAAACTTTGTAATTACTCTTTAAAAATTGAATTCCTCGACCTTGTTCTAATGTATTGACAGCCAGAGAATGAATGAGTCATTGTTATAAGGTGTTGATAAGACACTGGGCAGATACCACGAGTAGAGCAAGGGGAAATTGTAGGTTTGTTTCATGAAAGGAGGGGCTTGATACTTTTTTTTTTCACAAGGGATATGACTGGGGAGCAGAGTCCTTTCAGATCTTGAAACATTAGCTGTGTGAGCCACTGACTTGTATAGTGCAGTTTCTGTGCACAGTTGGAAAGCAAAGGTGGGGGCTGAATCTCTATAAGCGCTTGACTGGCTAGCTGTAGATTTGGCAGTCCTTTTCGGAACACAGCTTTTCCTCAAACATTCAAAGAGTCGATTCTTTTTAGCTTGAGTACAGTCGTTTTACAGGTGAAGAAATGGAAAGGACAGAAAGCACCCAAGATACCACTGCATTCAACATGCCAGATTGGATGGTAAGATGAAGGCCGTCAATATTTGTCTTAAAGAATAAATTAGGCCCCCATTTTTAACAATATACCTAATATCTCTCCACTTACCTGTATTTTGTTGGTTGAAACTCTGGAATATATTGTTCTGGTGCAGCGGGTCATTGACAAATGCCTGTAGACAAAAGCCCATAAAGTGTGCTCAGTTACAGACAATACTTTGTTAATGTTTACCATTTCCTTGTGACATAAACAAAGGGAAAGGTATTATTTAGCTAGTGCCTTATGTAGAAATGCCACTTACTGTAGGTGTATTTGTAAATGCTCAGTTGCAGTTGAATAGCATTTCTTATTGTTGATAACCTAGCCAAGTTTACGCTTTAGTTACAGTGTGCCCTGTTACAATGGTTATGTACATATGTATGTTCCTAATTTATTCTGTCATTTCTATGTATAGTTCTGTAGAGTGATAGTGCTGAGCAAATGTATGATTGTCAGTATTGTCTTTATGTACAGCCCGGCAATGTTTTCTCTTTGATATATTGTTGATATTTGTGAAAGATTTTTATTTCTTTTAAGTATGTTGAAGGGGTTGTTCACCTTTAAATTAACTTTTAGTATGGTGTAGAGAGTGATATTCTGAGACAATTTGCATTTGGTTTTCATTTTTAATTTTTGTGGGTTTTGATTTATTTAGCTTTTTATTCAGCAACTCTCCAGTTTGCAGTTTTAGCAGTCTGGTTGCTAGGGTTAAAATGACCCTAGCAACCATTCACTGATTTCAATAAGAGACTGGAATGTAAATGGGAGAGGGTCTCAACAGAAAGATGAGTAATAAAGAGTAGCCATAACAATACATTATAGCCTTACCGAGCATTTGTGTTTAGATGGGGTCAGTGACCCCCAAAAAGGTATAAAGAGTCAGAAGAAGTAGGCAAATAATTAAAAAAACTAGTAAAAAGAAAAAATGAAGACTAACTGAAAAGTTACGTAGAATTAGACATTCTATCACCAGGGGCGATTCTTGCTATTATGCCGCCTGAGGCGGCCTTCTTTCGCCGCCTCCACCCCTCCACACGTCACTAACCTTTACAGCGCCGGAGAGGGCAGGGGCGGTCTGCGACGCTTAGTGCAGAGAGCGCAATAGCGCTCTCTGCACAAGAAGAGCCGAATTTCGGCTCTTATTTACCAGGAGCGGCATTTTTGACGCCCCTGGCAACCAGGGGGGCGCTGCCGCCTGAGGCGAGTGTCTCAACTCGCCTCATTGAAGTTTCATATTTGTATTCCCTGTTTGCACCTCCACACCAAACCAGTGAGTTATGCTTCTCTTGTCCTTTAAGAACAAGTGAATTTATTCTGTTAAACACAACTAAAGCTTTTAATTCAGGGTTATGGATAACTGCTCTGCTAAGCAAATTTCCATACTGATCTCATTGGTATGTGCTCATGTGGCCTAGGTATGTAGGGTGGTCTGCTCCATAATACCTTTGTTTTCCTGTATCTGAAGCAAATACTTCATTGTACAACAAAGCTGGCATTCAGCCTGAGGCAGATTAATTTTGAGAGCCCGTTACAAGGCGCTATTAGATTACTAGCTCACTTCCAAGCAAAGGCTTTGCTCTCTGTAAGAGAAAATTATATAGACCTGTTTTCAGTGGATGTAGTTAATATGCAAGAGTGGTGGCGCAGTTTCCAGTGGCACGTAAAGATAATGCTTTATTTTCTTTAACCTACTATACTATAGGTAGTTGACCAACAGATTGAGAAGGCTAGTAAATCATGTGTCAAAGGGAAATATATGAAATAATGGCTGCAGCACATGCACTCTCCTGGATAAAAAGGAGGGAAACCAGTATAGTCAACTCAGTGATGTTTCTTTCATAATAATGAACATGTTGAGTGGGTTATGCAAATAGATAGAATAATAAATAAATTTAAATTGCAATAACAAATAAAATATGCAATGTCCTATTTCACAGATAATAGCCGTAATAAAGTACTTCCTGCTGTAAGAATAAAAGTCCATCTTAACTGTTTCACTAGTGTGAAGTCCATCTGAACTATTATTATGCAACCAGACACACATACATCATTTTATTCTGGAGTATACAAGCAATAAAAATAGTCAAATCAGATTTAAGAGCTTCTATGAAAGAGGATCTGACAGAAGCAATTCTGTTTCTAAGAATTATACTTCAGGTAATTTTGGATATTATTTAAAGGGGTGGTTCATAGAATGGCTAATTCTAAGCAACTTGTCAATTGGTCTTCATTAAAAAAATGTTTTATAGTTTTTAAATTATTTGTCTTCTATCTCTTTTCAGATTTCAAATGAGGGTCACTGACCCTATCTAAAAAAAATTCTCTGTAAGGCTACAAATGTATTGTTATTGCTACTTCTTGTTACTCATCTTTCTATTCAGGCTCTATTCATATTCCAGCCCCTTATTCAAATTAGTGCATGATTGCTAGGGTAATTTGGACCGTAGCAACCAGACTACTGAAATTGCAAACTGGACAGTTGCTGAATAATGAAATGTGGGGCCAGTAACAAAACAATTAAAGCGTTTTAAAGTAATTAGCATACAATATACTGTTAATATTCACTGGTAAAAGCTGTGTGTTTGCTTTAGTAAAGACTACTATAGTTATATAAATGCTGTGTAGCCATGGGGCAGACATTCAAGCTGGAAAAAGCAGAAACAGCAGTTTTACCAGTGCAGATAAAAAATACATTCTATTTTAATTACTTTGCTACACTTTCAGTTTTTGGTGATACTGTTCTTTAAAAACCTCGTTGGAGGTAACCATAAACTGCAGAGTCTGAGGCGAAGGATTTATGTACCGACTCCACTGTCTTGGATGCAATAAGCAATTTATTCTCATTTACTGTAACCTCAATGAGCAGTGATTGTTTTACAAACAACAATCTGTCCCGGGCTTCTTACAGTGAACATAGAATACTTTCTAGCCCTTGGTGCCCATTCTGATATGGACTATATTATCATTCAGCAACCCCAGTAATGGGTTTTGTTTTATTGAATCCCTTATCCGGAAACCTGGTCTCTAGAAAGCTCCAAATTCTGAGATGGCCAGCTCCTATAGAGTACATTTTAAGCATTAAATTATTTAAATGGTTTTCTACTTTATGGCAAAATTATAAGTAGCATGCAAAGTAAATTTTATGGTAGATGTAAAAAAAGGTTTAATTTCTGGTGTTTTATTACTTGCTTTCTTTTCAGAACCTTTTCTTATGGTTCTTTCATTGTAACGATTCTTTTCTGCTGAAGATTGTTTTAATCCCACTTTTATTTAAACCTAAATGGATTTGTTGGATCTACCTCAGCAAGATTAAATAAGTTAGCACTTGGCAGCAGAAGAGAAGGAGGGTGACTGCTAAAACACATGATTGACAGAGAATGTAGGAATTAGAAGGTACATTCGGTTTAGAACATCCGTTTTTGGAGCAGGCAGTCCCAGGAAAAATGTGACTTAAACGCATTTTCTTGTGAAAGTACATTTTGTCTCTGTCTCGGATTCCAGTAGAAAGTTTAATATTTTACCCTAGTCTCCCTTTTCTGGGACAGGTGACATAAAAATGCAATTTCTTATGTTTCTCCCTTTTTATGATAAGAATAGACAGTAGATAAAAGATAGGAAGTTGATTTCTCTAGGTTATGTAAATGATAAATCTTAATGCACATTTTTTGCAAATGGATAGCCTTAAAATTTGCTGATGTAATCTGATCTTTCACTGAAGGTAGATTTACTTAATGGAATAATCGGTATACTCCAACTTCTAGGAGGGTGCTGAGTAGCATTAGTAGGCATAGCCTGGGGGAATGCAAAACACTTTTGAAATGAGTCTAATAAACAACTTAATTATATAGAGTGCTGCTTACTTAAATAAGCTGTTGTTGGTTAGGCCATGTTAGAGACTGATTTTAACAGTTTAGAGGTCATTACAAGTCTGTGTAATAAGGTATTAAAAGCTAGCTCTGAATTCTGGAATGCCTCATTAACTTGGGGATCAACCCTTCCTCAGTCAGGGAACCAAGAGAACACTGGCAAGGCAGGTTGGAACCAGAGCTGGCTGGACTGAATGTATAAAAACATGGAATGGTTGCGCTGAAGCCTTATCTGGAGATGACAGAAGGCTTGTTATCTATCTGCATGCTTAATAACGAAAAGAAATGCAACATGAATGGTGGCTCAGAGTTAAAATCACAGGTGAGACCCAGGTTCAGAGGTGGTAAAATCTAGAATGTTGATAGCTGGGTAAATCAATACCTTGTGACTGTTTATGTAGGGTTATGTTCGGTCTCATACCTTTCTACTATAGATATCTTTCTTTTCAACAAATCTCCAGTATTTTGATTCGTGACTATTAAGTCAGACTGCTATTTTGAACCCTGGTTAAAATTAATTTTGGTCCGTGTGTGTGTAAAGCAGACTTTACTTTTAATGATAAAATTAATTCTCCTGATAGAGAATAGCAAGGGATAAACAGACCCTCCTTTAAAAACATGTGCAAAGTGTGTTTATGTAAAGCTTTTGTATAGGTTGAAATGGTCGACTCTCTTCAAAGGGGAAAAAACATTTCCCTTTGGTACAGGTTTTTATCTGGAAGGTAAATTTGGGACATTGAAGCTAAAACACCTGGTTGAGGCTAAACCAAATAAGCACAGAATATTGGTAAAGACAAATGGAATATTATGTGTTTAGGGTTTTCAGTTATGGTTTCTGTTGGGAACAGTATACAAATAGCACTAAGATAAACGGAGTATCACGGTCGGCACCCGAATTCCAGAACCAATGCTAAGCACACTGTTCTCGGCTGTTGCTTCCGCCTTTAACAGCCGCCTTTCACCTCGCGAGGAGCCCTCGGCTAATCGGATGCCGCCAGGTCTTATTAAGAGAGGTGCCAAGCGAAGGGTTCTGGATGAGCAAAGGGGCACGACGGTAAAGCAAAGTCTCTGGGCAGAAGGTTGCAGTACAAAGCGTATACAAAAAGGTGTATTCAATCAGGCTAGGTTGAGGCAGGCTGATTACAAGCGGAGTCAGACAGGCAAGGGTCAAACCAGGAGATCAATCAGAGGGGATACGGATACAGAAGAGTCGGTTACCAGGCAGGGTCAGGATTCCAGAAGTCAGGATAGTCTTAGAACAGGCAGGGGTCACAACAGGAAATCGGATATCAGGAAATAGAAGCTAAATATCACAGAAGCACCAGGAACTCACTAGGAGAAAGCCTATAACGGGCAACTGAAAAATACCAAAAGCCCTTTTAAATATGTTTAAATTTCGCGCCATTGCTTTCTGGCGTCATCATGCCAGCGCGACTGTGCCACAAAACTAGCAGAGGCACGTTGCGCGCGCACTAGGAAACAGGCGTATTGGAAGGAGAAGACCAGCCTGGCGGGCATCCCTGCCAAGAGTGCGGCGGGCGTCCCCGCCGGCCCACTAGACCGCCAGGGTGAGTAGCCCTCACACTGAGATTATACTTTTAGCATGTGTTGAATGGCTGTTGTGAAGCATTTTTATTATGTTTTATATGCACAAGAAAAAACGCATCCAGCCTTCTGCATTGCAAACCGAATGGAGTCCAGTCCTATCTATTTTTACTGTTCCTTATAAAGGGATAATAGTATTGCTTTTTATCTCAATGTCCTGTAACTGAAATGAATGCATTCCATTTATATTAGGTGAGATGTTTTATGCAATTTTTTTTTAAAATGGAACTCTTTATTTTGTTGTGAATATAATTGTGCATATTAATTCAATGTGTAGTTTACACATTTACATTTCTAAATCTAGTTCTCCATTGTGTAATCATCTCAGACACTGATGCAGAGCCTTATGATGTCTCTTGAACCAGAGGGTATGATTATTACAACATATGTAATGCTAGGTTTATTGCATTTTCTGGGTCTGTATAATGATATCTATTACATGGTAATCCATTGTATGATTAAAAAATAAAATTTCATAAAAAGAGGAACCATCCTTACATTGATATTTAGTTGTTCTAAATGCAAATAAGGTAACTGGCATGCTGCTAAAGTGCTTACATTTTTTAGCATTGCCTGCACTTGGGAATTGGTTGGTAAGAGTTTACATTTACCATTGGGAAGGGTCATGCTGTCATGAATTACTAAGTACCATTTTTTTAAGCTTACTACTTTTTTTATTGAGGCATTAAATTCAAATATAAACTGTTATCACACTTTTTAAAAGCAGGCTTTGTGGCTTACATTTCTTGTAACTGAGATGGTTGACCATTAACTTTTTATTGTGGATTTCAGTTTTAGTGGTTTTGTGGTTTTTCTGTATCTATCCATAGAATGACAGAAAGCTTGAGTACAGGCTCCTTTTGAAATGTTTCTTGCAGCACATGACTATACAGTTTCTGGACTGTACCACCTTCTTGAAAATCAGAACCTTTAGGCAAATGTATTTAAAGGACATATTGACCCAAAAAATGTTTTACTTTGTAAAAGAAAGCACAATTATAAGCAACTTTCCAATATGAATTTATTAAAAATTGTTAGTGCTTCAAAAATGTAAAAATAAAACCCGTAACATTAAAAAAAAACCCTACCCTACGTTGACCCCCCTCCCTCCTCCCCCAGCCTACCTGGTACCCGGGGCAAATGCCCCTAACGTTTTACTTACCCCTCGTTGCAGATTCTGTCCTTGGGAGTTCATGGCCGCCATCTTCTTTTCTTTGTGAAACTTGGGAAGCACAAATGCGGAGATGGAGTAATATTCTGGTCCTGAACAACTGCACATGCGCTGAGTCACAAATAATGTCACAAATATATTTTTTCTGTGGCAGTGTAGAACATATAAACATTTAGGCATGCTAAAGCACAAGAAAAATCGCTTCATATAAGAAATATGCTCCATATGTTCAGCTTAGGGCCCTGTGCGAGGAGACCCAACAGTAGGTGTGAGAGCATCATCAACACCGTCAAATCTTACAGTTCAGAGCATCTTATCTCCCACATTTTCATGGGTACAAACATGTATATCTGCCAGATAATCTATGGTACAAAGATAAAATATCATAAATATGAATGCCAGGAGTCTTCTCAACTGTTCCATTCTAAAGTTGTATAGGACTTGTAGACACCCCAACTATATCACAAATAAAAGCAGTTCTTTAAACAGTGCAGAAATGATTACATATTAAAACTTAAAAATTATTGAGATCAATGCAAAATAATCAGACTGAAGAGAAGATAGGAAGGTGCACTTGCCAAGAATAGTAAAATGGCATTTAGCATTTTATTACTAGAAATGCATCTGACACAACAGTCAACATTTCAGGGGGGAATAACTGGCCCTTTGTTGGGAATACGTGACAAATAATAACAGGGCAGTTTTAGGGGGAAAAAAGTTAAAAATGTGTCTTTACTTGACAATTTGCCGCAGGCAGAAGACACAGCAAGAGGGCCACTGTGTGGTCCAAGTGAGATGCTGAGACTTGATCAAAATATGTTTCCAGTTGGCTAAAAGTTTACATTTACTTTGGCACAGATAACGCTGAAAACTTCCACTCGTGTTATAAATGCAGGTGTGAGGATTCATTATATCTTAGTTTGGATCAATTACAAGCTACTGTTTTATTATTACAGAGAAAAAGGAAACCATTTTTAAAAATCAAGATTATTTGGATAAAAGGGAGTCTATGGGAGATGACCTTTTCCTAATTAGGTGCTTTATGGATAACTGGTTTCCGGATAACAGATCCCTTACTTGTACTTGTACAATAACAAGTCAACACTTTGGGGTAGATTTAGCAAAATGCGAGACTAGAAATCACCACAAAAAAAAGCTTACTTTCTATTCATTCCTATGGGATTTTAAAAGCATATTTGTCAAATGGTGAACTCCATTGATAAATACAATTCTAAAAATCTCATAGGAATTAATAGAAAGTGAGTTTTTCTGTGGTGAGTTCTATCACAGTTTGATAAATCTGCCCCTTTCTGCGTGCTTCACTGAATATTAAAATCTAAGTAAGTGTATCCAATCTGAACGTAGTGTGCACTTTTTTTAACTTATGGTAACTGTACACCTTTTTAAATGTATACCTTGTAAAGCATTGGCATACATTTTGTGGTGCTATATAAATGAATACAATAAAGCTTTTGTTGCCTCTTCGAGTATGTCTGCAAGTTTGATGCTGGAAGATAAATGTATTCCATAGAGGTGATGCCTTTTGTATTTAGGGTATCCTAGCAAACTTTGTACCATCCAGATATTGCTTCTAGTTACTATTTGTATTCCTCTCAGCAGATCCAGTTTGCAGACCAGAAGCGAGAGTTTAACAAGCGCCCAACGAAAATTGGTCGCCGATCCTTATCTCGTTCCATTTCCCAGTCTTCAACTGATAGTTATAGTTCAGGTGAGTAAAGAATCTAGTGGAATCGTGGACTCTCCCCATTGTTTCCCCTTCTTTTAAAGGGGATTTAACCCCCCCAAAAATCTGTTTCTATTTTTAGCATTTTCTTTATTTTTTTAGACTTCTAATTTACAGACTTTTGGCTTAACTGTGAGTCAGGAACTCTTGTGAAATAATGGGAGTGCATAGACACGTTAGGGTTGTTGACAATGAGAGCTTTTGAGCTAACAACCGTTAACCTTTAACAAACCATTAATAAATGCCACTAAGTTTGCTCAGAAGCAGTAACCCATAGCAACTAATTTGAGGTTTGTTTTTAAACAGGTGACCAGTAAATGCTTCATGCTTGTTGGTTGCTACAGGTTACTGTTCCTTGGGAAACTCATTGCTTTTATTACATAACCCCATTAAATTGCAAAAATTCTATTTCTGTATCCCTTAACCCCTCTCGCCGTTTTCTTCATTGTTTTCCCCTATGTATCTACTAATCCCCCTAATAATTGAGTGTTGAAGAGTATACTTGCATGTGTAGGCATTGTGGGTGTGTGTTTAAAATGTAATTTTAAAAAAAATATATAATTTTTTTTTTTTTTTAAATAATTAGGATCAGCATACTTTATAGCTTAATTAGGCTCAAGAACCATGTAGTATATTATTATTAGAAAGAAAATAATAAGAAAAAATAAATTGCTTAGAATTGAGATGGCCTTTCCATGGCATAGAGGGGAAAGCACTGGCAAAACACAGTGAATGCTCCAATTCATGCCATTGGTCCCTTGTCTTCCAAGCACCAGTAACTCAGCTCTGTTTTTACTTGTAACTTCATTTTTAAATCCCTTTTAAGCTTCCAATGGATGCCTGAGACAGGCTTGTGATCCTTTGGAATGTCATTTGAATGGAGTATTTATTCATTGTCTGACCTGTTTGCATTGCTTTGTTATTTGCAGAGAATTTTTTTCTTTAATGCAGTCCCTGTCCCTGTTAGGCATTCACATATCCCAACACACACTAGGCTCAATTTTATCAGGAACCAATTAACCTGGCTTTAAAGGTGTGGGTGTAAACTCTAGTACCTAAAGGAACCGTTTCAAGTCCTTTTAGACAATGCAGGATCAAATGCAATAACCCAGCAATGCAATACAAAAGTTTTAGCTGCTAAGCCAGTGTCAGGCAACCAGTCTATTTATCTTTAGAGGAAATCTCCTCCACCTAGACTCATGAGATAAAGAAATCAGATAAGGATTATTCGCGCGGGTAATGACACTCACGTACGACACAAGTAGTACATAATCATTCCAAAAACAGTCCCCAGTGTTGGTCTTTTTATACCCCTGTAAGGGTGTCTCCAAAGACTTCAGTTTTGACCAATCAAAGGTTTAAGTGCTTGTTTACTTTAGTCCATGTTCTGTGTGAATCCTCCAGGCCTCGGGTGATAATCCTTTCTGGAACATTTTGGGGGACATTAAGATGGTATAACTTAGCCTCACACCAGTATGCTTACAGTGTAAATCCTGGTTTGCTAAGCTATTCAGACCCACAGGCACTGCATATATTTTCCCAATAATGGTGGGTAACTAGTTCACGTAAATTTTGAGACCACCTTAGACACATTTGTTGAATGGGCAGAACAGAGAGGGGAACATTGTTTTCTGTGCTTTTAAGCGTTTACTCCGCTCCCTTTTTCTATTCCCCTTTGCTTTTATGTCATGCTTTTCCCTTCTCATCTGTTAACCTGTTTTTTCGAGCTCTTTTTCACAAAGATTTCATTTTTTAGTCTTTCCTTCATTCTCTCTTCCCTTCCTATTCTTATTTTGCTGTCCCTATCTCTATTATCCCTATGCCTTTGTCTCCCATTCTCCTTATGGCCTCCCTATTTTTCCCCCTCACTGTTTCTCACTCTGGTTCTCGCTCTAGTGTATTTTTGTTGCAGGAAGGGTTTCTCAGGTCCAGAGTATTTCATTATTTGGAGCCCTCACTGAACCAGCACTCTCTTTTTCTGTGTGAATTCTCCTTTTACATAGCACTAACATATTCCCCTATCCCATTGCTAGCAAAATTGAGGGATTTCCAGACCCCATGCATTTACAATGCCACCTTTCCTTCACTGTAACTTGCTATTCAGCCTGTCTTATTTAGTATTGATGTGGTACTAGCCTACTTGAAATAGATCAGTGGTGTGTAATGTTTGCGGTGGCGGGCAGATCAGACACAGCATTTTGTGTTTTTTATGAGTATTTGGCAATAGGGAAAGGAGGATTCCATGGTGAGGGCTACTTGCACAACATTTTTTTTATTTGAAGCTGGTCAGCACAAGCAGATTAGTTTTATTATCTAGATTGTTGTTTGGCACGGAGTTAACAAGCATTTGACACATTTTGTTAAAATAAAACAAAGCTACAGTTGATAATGAGGAGGTTGTGTTTTATTGGATCACTAAACCATCTTTAGAAGTGAGTTACGCAAGTCACAAGATCAACATTTTTCTGACTGAAATCCAGTTTTAACTGGTTGGTCTTTACTCCAAATTCTGTCCTTGCTCTTGTGCAGACTTTCTGGCCACGTCTTTTAGATTTCTCAGATACTTAGGCTTGGGAATCCAGGCCTGCAAATGTCAGTCTTATGTCACACTGAGATTTATTTCCCTGCATTGTTCTACTAGTAGATGGACTATAGCATGTCATTCTCATTTATACTATGGTGAAGTTCTGCTTTTCTTTCTGTTATTGCATATAATTGAGGCACTGTGATTCCAAATGATTGCACCCTATTGTTCACAATTTTGAGTTGGTTTCAGATACTGCAGTATATCAGAAATTAAGACTTTTTTTTTCAATAGCTTTCTTATTTTTTTTATACAGTTTTTTTTTTTTCACTCTTTCATGATTCCCTTGAGCCGCTCTGGGAGGAAGGAGGGATCACCAACTCTGTAAACTGTTCTAATATTTTACATTACATGCTGTCAAATCAGCAGAAAAAAAATTGGAGAGGTACATAGGCATATGGTTTGTAAAGTACAGAAAGGTCTGATGGCTGCATTATTGGATGGCATGTCCTTTAGTCATGCTTTTGTTTGTACCGCTGGTTAACAATAGCAGATGAATATACACATACTTAACTTGCATATTATTTGTTATGAAATCAACCGCAAACAAAGCAACAAAATCTTTGCCTTTGCTTATTTATATCCTTTATCACTAGCTGCTTCCTACACAGATAGCTCGGATGATGAGACCTCCCCGAGGGACAAGCAACAGAAAAACTCAAAGGGTAGCAGTGACTTCTGCGTGAAGAACATAAAGCAGGCAGAGTTTGGACGTCGGGAGATAGAAATTGCTGAGCAAGGTATTTGTTAGAGAGAATTTTTTTTTTTTTTAAAACTATCCAATGCTTTGGTATTCTTTGGGACTTGGTAGCCTCGTGCTGTATGTTGTTCTTTGTAAATATTATTTATTTAAAATGGGACTAGTATGGCAAAAGCAATTGATATGTTATATATTTGATTCGTTCACCTAGAGTCCAGTAGGCACTAGAGGTTTTCTGCTCCTTTTCATGACATGTGAGTAATTAAAATGCTAGAGGTTCATTTTTTAAACCCCTTCTAACATCTTTCTAAGTTGAAAACAGCACATTTTTTTCAGCCCCTTGGTGTCCCGCATGCTTTATTTTTTCCCAGGTTTTATCTTTTTTCATATTGATCTCATCCCACTTATGAGCACCTATCATGGCAAACATATACTTGAGGTAAAGTAAGGTCAGTAAGAAATCAGGAAATTAATTTGTGTATTTTGCAAAATTGGTAAGATCTTTTGAATACCTCTAAGGAAATAACATTTTTGGCAGAAGGATCTTTATCTCAGTGTAGCTGAAAGCAATAAATATAACAGTACCCTTTTCCTGCTTTCTCATCTATACACATTTATTCTATCACCTCCCCTGACTTAGCAGTTTACTGAACTTGGTCAGCTATTGATCGGCAAGGTTGAAAAATTCCTTAGGGCGAGGGAAGGGCTACATACAGCAAGCTAAATATATGGTCCTCTGCCTATGACATCCAAGTGTCCTTTGTTTTAGCCAGTTGTAGGCCATATGCTAGACAAACCGTTCAGCCTGATTTTATCTACTGCCAAACTGAGGTCACAAAAAGAGTAAATCTTCCCATTTATTGTCAGATTAAGGTGCCAAAATTAATTGTACACATCTTATTTGTTTAACAGTTTACACAGCACGTATTGTTGTAGTAACAGACGACTAACAATGATATAACAGGCAAGGTTACAAAATGAAACGGAAGAATTAGAGTGCCGTGCTTACCTTCTAAAGGGATGGAGAACAATTGCTTATTGATTTTTGGAAAGCGTTTGCTATTAATCTTCACAGTTTATTAACTTCTGTTGATTTAGATTGCATTAGATAGGCTTCTTTTAACAGGTAAGTCATGGATCATTTGAATGGTGAAATGGAAAGGATGAGTCTAAGGGTCAGGCCACACGAGCAGATTCTGGGAGATTAGTCACCCCAGCGACAAATTGCCTCTTCTTCGGGGCGACAATCTCCCCGAACTGCCTTCCCCTTGCCCCCCGCTGGCTAAAATGAAAATTGCCTACGGCAATGCACACGCGGCTCTTCGTTTTCCAAAGTCGCTGGGACGACTAATCTCCCTGAATCTGCTTCCGTGGATTGACCCTTATACTCCATGGCAAGGAATTCCAGAGTCAGAGGATTGAGAGAAATTTTGTAGGGGAAAAGAGTTGTTGGTCTAAAAATATATTAATATATCAAAAAAACAATAGGCAGGATTTGTAGGGAAAAAATATATTTCCAGGTTTTATCACATTTAATACGTTATTTTATTTCAAGGTGTGGTCTATCTTTTATTTGTTTACAGAGATGCCTGCTCTTATGGCTCTGCGGAAGAGAGCACAGGGCGAAAAACCTTTGGCGGGTGCAAAGATTGTGGGTTGTACCCATATTACAGCACAGACTGCAGTGAGTTTCATTCTGATCTATAAAACCATGCGTGCTTTATTGTTGCCTATATCAACATTTTGAAATATCCTCTGGATCTTTCTACACACACAAATTTAGAACTCCAGTTAAGATTTAGGACAGATTTCTCAAAAATGTGAGATTAAAGCTCACCATAGAAAAAAATTCATCCACATTCATACTATCTCAATGGATGAATGGAAAGTGGGTGAATTTTCCTGTGGTTAGCTTTAATCTCACATTTTGTTAAAACTGCCCCTTAGTCTAACAAATGTTAATGCCTAAGGTACAACCTGGCCTCAGACTAACAAAAGTTGCCAAACACCTGCAAAACCATTGTATAGTTAGCCTCAGACCAATCTTTGATAGTAAAAAGATGGTTTGGGTCTCATGTATGCAATAATTATCTGTCAGTTGGACAAAAGTTGTTGGTTTGACAGCCTGTGTGTGCCTGTGTATGAGCATTTTGTATACTGATTGCCATTAGACTAACAAACTTTCTTCATCATTTAATAAGTGGACACAAATTGTCCTTTTTAAAGTTCAGCCTGAAAACTAATTTTTCATTCTTTTTGTGTCTTTGGACTATTTTCCTCATCCAGCAAACAGCTTGTCCACAGACCAGCAAATTAAAGGGGATGTTCACCTTCCAAACACTCTTTCAGTGCAGCTATTTTCCGATTGTTTACCAGAGATAGACTTTTTGCAGTTGCTTTCCATCTTTTATTCATGACCGGTTTTCCAAAATTTAAATGTAAAGTTTAGTTTTCCTGATACAGTCGGGCAGCTCAGTGATCCAGGAGCAGATTCTAAAAGGTTACTATTTGCTACCTTAGTTGATTTCACAGCTGTGGAAAATTAGCAACTATTGTATCAAATCTAACAGCTGCCTTTAATGAAACATATATATCAACGTCTGTTGAGGGGGAACGACCAGGCTGGGCAGAGGGTGTGTTAGGGTTGGGTGCAGGTCGAGAATATTTCGACCTATACACCACTAACAAGAAGGTAGTTATTGAAAAGTTTAACTCCACGATTAGAAAAAACGTTCAGAAATAGAAAGTGGTTAAAAAAGTAATTATTTCTGGTGAACTGTTTGAAAACAACTACTGAAAAAAAAAGTATTTAACCCCTTCAAAATTTGTCACACAGCTTGTCCGCACTACCAGGGGTCCTACTCCCAACCAATAAACAGGAGACTTGCACTTAGATAAGCCAATTAGCCTGCCATTTGAACAACATCCAATTGTCTTTAATTTTTATAACTATAAAACTGTTTACACTGACTATATAATAGATGACCCTTAGGCCATCTGACAGAGAAGGGACATCTGTAACTTTGATGTGAAAAACCCCTGGAAATAATGAATTAACTAAAAACAGCATTTTAAAAGACATTTAGAATTTTTTTTGCTTTTTAGTCTTTAGTCTCTAGTTTATTACTCTACATGTAGTTTTGTGCAGCAGAAGCAAGTGTCAGGGGCTAACATTGTCATTCTTGCTTTCTGGGCAGGTTCTGATTGAAACTTTGGGTGCCTTAGGTGCTCAGTGTCGATGGGCTGCCTGCAACATTTATTCTACACTCAATGAAGTGGCAGCAGCTTTGGCTGAAAATGGTACGTTTTATCATGATCATCAGATTAAATTAATTTAATTGCTGATGGATAGTGATAATTGCCAGGTCATTGTACAAAATGAAAATGCTATTAAATTCTTTTTAATCTCCATTTTGTGGTTATTTTACCTTTTTCAATGTGTTGCACCCTGTACATGTATGAATATTTGTGACTCTTTACAGAATGAAAGTGCTACCACAGCATGTTTATCATTGCTAGCTCAATTTTCCACCAGTTTGGAACACATTTTTGATGTGCAAAACAAATAAAATGCTTATTTGTCTCAAGGGGTCGCTGTTTTCTCCTGGAAGGGGGAGTCTGAAGATGATTTCTGGTGGTGCATTGACCGCTGTGTGAATGTGGAAGGTTGGCAGCCCAATATGGTGAGTCTTAACCTTTGTATTTCAAGTCACACAGCAATGGTGTTCATAATTGTTTTAAAAATACATATATAATGAAGTCAAATAGTAATGTGTAGACATTTTTCATAAAAAAATGTTTATTACTTGAAAATAAAATAGGTTTTTTTGTGTATTTAGCACATGCCTTACAGTCGCATATACAGTATACAGTGTTTTCATTGTTCATTTTACTTAAAGGGGATGTTCTCCTTTAAATTAATATTGAGTATGATGCCGAGACTGATATCCTGAGACAATTTGCAATTCGTTTTCATTTAATTATTGTTTGTGGTTTTTGAGTTATTTAACTTTTATTCAGCAGCTTTCCCGTTGCTGTTTCAGCAATCTGGTTGCTGGGGCTAAAATTCCCCTAGCAACCATGCACTGATTGGAATGAAAAGGCTGGAATATGAATATGAATAGGAGAGGCGTGAATAGAAAGATGAGTAATAAAAAATAACAATAATAACACATTTTAAGCCTTAAAGAACATTTGTTATTAGATGGTGGCAGAGACCCATTTGAAATATGGAAAGAATCAAAGTACAAAGCGAAATTAGCCATTCTATAACATACTAAAAGTTAACTTAAAGGTGAACAACCCCTTTAAAGGTGCATTCAAAGCAGCACTGTTTGCTTTTTAAACGAAAAACATGTGCAAAAATAGAGCAGTGAAATATGTTTAATATATGTTATAGTAAATTCTTACTATATGAAACAATACGGACTGTAATGAGATACATTAGATTTTATTTCATCCCCAGAAACCAACTATATAGAGGAACCAATTTTCTTAAAGCAAACGTTAGATGTGTATAAAAATTAGCAAAATCATTTTATTATAGCATTAACAATTTATCTCCACAGCCTGTAAAGCAATGATAAGTGGTTTAGATCAGGATAAGGCTTATGCTACACATCTAGAACCATTAGTTCAAAGGTAGAATAGGACAGAATGCCACATATTTCCTTATGCAGCAAGAATAAGTGCCTGCAAATTAATTAACAGACCTACAGTGCTGTTTCTTAGATAATCAAGTAAGCACATTGGGTCCAATCAGCTGACACTGGCAAAATCGAATAGGAATAGGGTACTTAGATGCTTTAACCTCCAGTCCATCACAGCTTTCTAATTCCCGCAGCATGTCTGCCTACCTGTGTGTGTGTATATATATTAATTAATGTATATTGGAGCTAGGTTTCTTTTTCATTAAAGAAAGTAAAAATGGAATTTTATTTTTTTGCCTCTACATGCCCTTTAATTACTCAGTAGGCTTTAACTTGCATGTGGAAGGGGTGATTTATTTAGTCCATTACCATTCACAAAAAGGCAACGTTTTAGACCCTTCCTGGCCCTTTATCAATTGGGCTTTAACATGTCTTTGCATGAAAACCAGCACAACTTTTCTCCACCTTTAACACTCTCCTTTCCCCTTCTCCACCCCCTCTGTGCACATCTGTCTCCGCTCAAGATATTGCTGAGCAATTCAAAAACAAAATTGACACTATCAGAAGGGACATTACTCTACTCAACCCCCCTAGACTTCCACCACCCTCCCTCCACACTCCCCAGTCTCTCCTGTGCTCCTTCAGCCCTGCCACTTATGAGGAAATCTCAAATCTTTTGGCCTCTTCTCACCTTACCACCTGCCCGCTTGATCCAATTCCCTCAAAACCTCTCCGCAATACCAATCCTTGTCTAATCAAAGCCTTAACTCACCTATTTAATCTTTCACTCTCAACTGGACTGTTTCCTTCTCAACTAAAACATGCTCTTGTCACCCCCATTCTGAAAAAACCCTCTCTTGATCCCTCCAATTTTGACAACCTCCGACCTATCTCTCTGCTACCTTTCATCTCTAAACTACTTGAGCACCTAGTCTACAACCGACTAACCTCATTCCTCCCTGACAATAACCTGCTGGGCCCCCTACAATCTGGTTTTAAGCCACAACACTCCACTGAAACTGCCCTGACTCAACTAACTAATGACCTTTTAACCGCAAAAGCCAACAATCATTTCTCACTACTAATACTGCTTGATCTCTCAGCTGCATTTGACACTGTAGATCACCCTCTCCTACTCCAGTCCCTCCATTTGCTTGGCCTTCGTGACACAACCCTGTACTGGTTCTCTTCTTACATCACCAATCGTTCCTTCAGTGTCTCCTACAACGGAGTATCATCTCCCCTACCTCTTTCTGTTGGGGTTCCTCAAGGCTCTGTCTTGGGACCATTACTATTCTCCCTCTATACTTCCTCCCTCGGCAAATTAATCCACTCGTATGGTTTCCACTACCACCTCTATGCTGATGATACTCAGATCTATCTCTCATCTCCTGATCTCAACCCAGAACTCCTAACTCGCGTATCCTCCTGCCTGTCAGATATCTCTACCTGGATGTCGCAACGCTACTTTAAATTACACCACTCTACAACTGAAATGGTTCTCTTTCCTCCAACTAACACCAGTAACATCCCGGAAGTATCCATCATAGCTAACAATTTCACTATCACCCCCTCTCCCCAGGCCCGGTGCCTTGGGGTTATCCTAGATTATGCCCTGTCATTCACTCCTCATATCCAGTCACTTTCATGTCACTTCCACCTAAGGAACATATCCAAAATACGATCATTTATCACCCAAGATGCTGCCAAAATTCTTATTCACTCTCTCGTCATATCAGGTCTAGACTACTGTAACTCTCTTTTAATTGGCCTTCCCATCCAGAGACAGTCACCTCTCCAGTCCATAATGAACACTGCTGCGACGCTCATACACCTCAGCAACCGCTCCTCCTCTGCCACGCCATTCTGTCAATCCCTGCACTGGCTTCCACTACCTTTCAGAATCAAATTGAAATGACCCTGACATTCAAAGCACTTCATAACTCTGCCCCACCCTACATCTCTGAACTCATCTCTATATACTCACCCAACCGCTTACTACGCTCCTCTACTGATCTGCTACTCAACTATTCTCTCATTACCTCCTCACATGCTCACATTCAAGACTTTGCAAGGGCTGCACCCCTCTCTCCCACGGTCTGTCCGACTTTCTCCCAACCTTTCTGCTTTCAAGAAATTTGTTAAAACGCACTTCTTTCGAGAAGCCTACCCTCACTCTGCTTAACTACCAAATGCAACACCACATACAGTACCACATTTCTCACCCACTTAATTTAATCTTGCCCACTCCCACACCTTGTGTATTACTCCCTTCCCTTTAGAGTGTATGCTCTTTCTGCATAGGGCCTTCTTCACCTTTTGTACCGGTATTGATTGTGATGTATGTAACTCCATATGTTCTATGTATATAATTCAAGTGATTTAGTTGTATAATCACATTTACTTTACAGTGCTACGCAATATGTTGGCGCTATATAAATAAATGTTAATAATAATAATAATAATAAAAATGAATATAAAGACATGCAAGTAAGCACTACTTACATTTCCCTGGGTTTCAAATAGCCTAGCTTTCATGCATGTGTAATGCATGTAATTCCAGTGCTTTATCTCCTACACCAGGTTAGCACTCAAAAAATGAACAAGCCTGGGGTATTTTACTTTCGAGAGTTTCACTTCATGTCTTTCTGAGTCCCAGGCTATCCCCTGCACCACCCTGGGCAAGTGCAAGCACAGCACAGAACTTTATCACCAATATCTTCACCACACATGTGATCTGCTACAATATGCACAAGGTTTGCCTGGGTTATGGGATAAATAGGGCATTGTGTCAGAAGAGGTGTGCCACTAGAATTATTACAATAGGAAAAAGAATTCTCCTCACACCTGAATCTTTCCATTACTACATCTGACAGTAGGTTTTGGATGGTGTCTGTTCTGTCTCATAATTAAGTTAATTTTAGTTATCTGCAACATTTTTCTGTGAAATACAGTGAGATGTGCCTTTTCTTTTTCTTTGTTTTAAGGTGAAAACCATGATCTCCCACCCCCCTTAATACTTCATTTTCAGCGTAACAAAGTGTATTTTCATAAGAATGGAGTGCATTCTGCAATTTAAAGGATACTAAAGCTTTACTAAAGAAATAGGCTAGAAATGTTCTACATTATGTTTTGGGCTTCTGTACCAGCCCAAGGCAGCCACAACCCTTTAGCAGTAAAGATGTCTCCAAAGATGCCCCAGTAGCTCCCCATCTTCTTTTCTGTTGATTCACTGCAAATGCTCTGTGCTGCTGTCGGTTACTTATCTTAGGGACTGGCTCAAAATATACACATAGAATATAACTTTCACAATATAAGGCTGATTAGTAATGAATACAGATGATTACTACAAGGCAGCACAGAACCCAGTGCAACTAGCTTTAGAATGTAATAATCAGCTTATATTACAGGACAACTCATTCTCTGCTTGATAATTTGTGAGAACCCCTAAGCTTAGCTTCTCAACAGCTGCACAGAGCCCACTGAGCATGTGAGTGTCACAGACACTTTCCAAGATGGTGACCCCCCCCCCCCTCCTGTGACGAGTTTTAAGTCTTGGATCATTGCTGCTATTGAGAAGCTGAAACTTTAGGCTGGTGCAAAAAGTTCAATATACAGAATATGGCATTTTTTGCCATTCATTTTTAGGATTTAGTTCTCCTTCAAGTACAGAAAGTGTAATCATTTAGAATCACAACTTGCATAGCAATTCACCCATGGTAAAAAAAAAAACATATAAGTTAGTAGATCATCAACACAATAAAGAATATGAATTTATTCCCACATCCTTTCCATTGCTAGGGGCAGCTTTCTGTATTCGTGTTTGTTCCACAATAGAACATTGCTCATTCTGATGGCTGCACAGAGACTTAGAGAATGGAATCTCACAATAACCTTCAAGAGCTGCTTTAAAATTCCTGGGGTAGCTTTGTCAGGCTGAGTAAGCAGTAAATAAAGAAACATGTCTCTTCTGTAGTGAATATTTGAAGCAATGTAGGGGGTTCTTCACAGTCAGGACAGTGAGGTTGTGGAATGCACTGCCGGGTGATGTTGTGATGGCTGATTCAGTTAATGCCTTTAAGAATGGCTTGGATGATTTTTTGGACAGACATAATATCAAAGGCTATTGTGATACTAAGCTCTATAGTTAGTATAGGTATGGGTATATAGAATTTAATTAAAAGTAGGGAGGGGTATGTGTATGGATGCTGGGTTTTCATTTAGAGGGGTTGGACTTGATTGACTGTCTTTTTTCAACCCAATTTAACTATGTAACAATGTAATATGCATTTGCATTTAAATTAGATCTGCTAGTCTGGAAAAATCTGTGCCATCTTTTGGCTTCAGAGTTTGCTGCTTTAAAATATTATAATGTAATACTTTAAAGATCCTCCTAATAAACCTTTAATCTGCTTCTTACAGATTCTAGATGATGGTGGTGATCTCACTCACTGGATTTACAAGAAGTATCCTAATATGTTCAAAAAAATTAAAGGAATTGTAGAGGAAAGCGTTACTGGTGTACATCGGTAAGTGACAATTTTTTTTACTTTAAAATGCAACAGAAATTTAATTTAAATAGTTAAATGTTATCCATTCAGATTCACTTGTTTTTTTTTTGTTAAAGGAGCAGTATAACTTTTTTCAGCATGAGTTCAATCAACAGGGTTTGTGTTGAACTTACAGTATATTAGCAGTTTACAGAGAAGCCATCTGTTTAATTATCTCCTCTTCTCGAAGGCTACAGCTGATTAAAGGAAGAGTTTTGTTTTTTTAGGGTGGTGGAACACATGGCTACTTGGGGAGATTAGCCGCCCAGCGACAAATCACCTGTTCTTGCAGTGACTAATCTCCCGAAATGCCTTCCCGCTGGCTAGAATGTAAATCGCCAGCGGGATGGCACGTGGATTGCTTTGGTTTTCCAAAGTCGTCAGAAGTTTAATTGTGAGGGCGACTTCGGAAAACAAAGTGATTTGAGTGCCATCCCACCGGCGATTTACATTCTAGCCAGTGGGAAGTTTCGGGCGACTTCGGAAAACGAATAGCCAAATGTGATAAGCGCTGGCGTTTTTTTCGATTTAGCTGGCGCAGAGTCAGGTAAGGCATTTGGGGAGATTGGTCGCCACAAAGACGAGACGATTAGTAGCAGGGCGACCAAATCTCCCCAAAACGCCCAGTGTGGTCTAACCCTGAAACAAACTATGCTCATTAGGGTGATGGCACACAATGACCACGGGTGACTAATCTCCTGAAAATGCTTCCACAATGGTATTGATATAAGTTGCCTCACAAGGCAACTTCTACGAGAAGCACAGATGATGCATATGTTTTGCCCAAATGTACCATGGACAGCTAATCTCTTTGTGTGTCATAGCCCTTACAGAGGCCAGAGAGATGAGGACATTAAAGGGGACAACCATCTATTAGTGTTTATGAAAAATTAGTAAAGTTTGTCTTTTTTTTAACTTAAAATAATATGCAAAATACACTTTCAAGACTAGTGTTTATTGTGCTATTGATGAAAAATAATAAGTATGTAGGTGTATACTGCCTATATTGTTATGTCCTGTACATACAGTATATAGTAATTCATTAATTATATAGAGGCCAAATAAAATAGCTCCAGTATCAATGCAGATACTCACCATTAAGGAAACTTCCCATTAGGGCAGCAGGCGCCTGCTCAACACAATATTTATCTCCTGCAGATTAATTTTACCATTTCTCTACCCATCTTTGATCTCTTCAAAGCTGATCATTCTGTTTAATTTGGTCACTTTTATGCCATTTGGACAGCTGTGTCCTAGGGGAGCCAAGTTCAGTGGCCACATATCGAATAGAGGCTGTAAAAGGGTGAGGGGAAAAAAACTAGTAGGACCAACACACCTAATGGATGCCTATAGGCCTCACCAGTTTTCAACCTAATTTCTTGCACTGTTTGAAATCCTAAGTAATCTTTTAATTTGTTCCTCTTCAGCCTATACCAGTTATCAAAAGCTGGAAAATTATGTGTTCCTGCAATGAACGTCAATGATTCTGTCACAAAGCAAAAATTTGACAACCTCTACTGCTGCAGGGAATCCATCCTAGATGGGTAAGATGCATTCTGTAATCTTAATCTTAATCTGCAGTATTTTTAAAAATGTGTAACAAATTGTTGTCTTGGGGTTAACGATATGGATATAGTGGCCATAAAAGAAAAACAGCTCACAGATTAACTGGAGCTTAAAAATTACATTCAGTTAATTCAGTCCATGCTATATGACAAAAAGTATTCAGACAGATTTTTAGCCAAAAGTATAGGGAGGTTTATTTTAAAATAATGTATTCTCAGTTGGAACATTGACTGCTTTCCAAACTGGATCTAGATATCCACACAAGATTTATTTGAAGGGAACATAGAGATTTTATGGGTGGTCAAAAATAAACAAGCCTAACATCACCATGTTCAATCCCATTACTTAAGGCAGAATAAACTGGTTAACTAGTGAGAATTTACTAGGGAATCCACTATTTTGGATTCAGCCGAACCCCCGAATCCTTGGCGAAGAATTCGGCCGAATACCGAACCGAATCCAAACCCTAATTTGCATATGTAAATTAGGGGTGGGAAGGGGAAAACATTTTTAACTTCCTTGTTTTGTGACAAAAAGTCACTCAATTTCCCTCTCCGCCCCTAATTTGCATATGTAAATTAGGGTTCGGATTCGGTTCGGCCGGGCAGAAGGATTCGGTCGAATCCGAATCCTGCTGAAAAAGGCCGAATCCCTAGTATTTACTGGTTCCCACTTACAGTGATAGGACTTTAAACAGATATTTAGGGAAATCTGATTGGTCACCCTGCAGACCATCTACCATATCCTTATGCTGGTCAGTCATACTTGAATGGTCAAAGTTCTCTGATCCAGGTTAGCTCCTCATCAAATACCCAAGCAGAGCCAATGATTTATTAGCTGGCCCAGTTTCTCTATTTATTTAGGTTGATCAAGATTATTTACATTAAAATTTCATCAGTCAACAATCACTAAGGGGCAAGTGTTAAAACTTCATTATAGTAATAAGAAAAAGAAAGCAACGGAAATGTTTCAAGTTTCTTAATATAGAAACTACAACAGAAAAATAAGTGCCATAAACAAAAAAAAAACTGATCATGTACAGTAACTTGCAATAAAGCAATGTAAACTTGTTTTAATATATTAAAGCCATGTTGTAGTATATTGTTTTAATATATTAAAGCCATGCTGGTAATACCGTATACCCGAGTATAAGCCGAGTTTTTCAGCATCCAAAATGTGCTGAAAAAGTCTACCTCGGCTTATACACGGGTCAGAGGTACCCGAACCGAGTAGCTAAGATTGCAGTCACTTTTAATCATTCCTATACCAACAGTACACTTGGGGAGAGACTGCAATACCCACAATGCCCTCTGTTGGTTATATGAAAGAATAACAGTGCGCCCTCTGTTGGTTATATGAAAGAATAACAGTGGCTGCAATATCAAACAGCGCCATCTGTTGGTTATATGAAAGAATAACAGTGACTGCAATATCACACAGCGCCATCTGTTGGTTGTATGAAAGAATAACAGTGCGCCCTCTGTTGGTTATATGAAAGATTAACAGTGACTGCAATATCACACAGCGCCATCTGTTGGTTGTATGAAAGAATAACAGTGCGCCCTCTGTTGGTTATATTAAAGAATAACAGTGACTGCAATATCACACAGCACCCTCTGTTGGTTATATGAAAGAATAACAGTGACTGCAATATCACACAGCGCCATCTGTTGGTTATATGGAAGAATAACAGTGATTGCAATATCACACAGTGCCCTCTGTTGGTTATATGAAAGATTAACAGTGACTGCAATATCACACAGCGCCCTCTGTTGTTATATGAAAGAATAACAGTGACTGCAATATCACACAGCGCCCTCTGTTGGTTATACGAAAGATTAACAGTGATGGCAATATCAAACAGCACCCTCTGCACATGGTAGTGGGACAGTGGGATAATGCACACAGTAATCCGTTTGGCAATTCTCTGTCACCATCAACTTTGCAAAGAAGTCCGGTTAATCGCTGGGGGGGTCGCTTTGGCAGAATGTGCGCTGCTGGGAGACAGGGCTGTAGTTGTGTCTAGGCTTATACTAGAGTCAATAAGTTTTCCCAGTTTTTGTAGGTAAAATTAGGTACCTCGGCTTATACTCGGGTCGGCTTATACTCGAGTATATACGGTATGTCTTAAAAAGATGGCACCATACCAGTGTTTTGTTTGAATAATACTTCCCTTTGCTTTACTATCCTAAGTTAATTCTTTTTTTTTTCTTTTAATTTGTAAGTTGAAAAACAACAAAATTAGAGCATGAGAGACAGAAAGTGATTATAGTTAAGTCTTTCAGTTTGATCCATAGATCCTATCTGTCTGTCTATCTATCAGAAGTTTGGCATGGCTAGATGTACATATTTCTTGCATATGTGCCTCGCTTAGTTTCAGGATCTTGCCTTTGATCTGTCTTAGCCATCTAAATGAATTTTAACTTTGTCCAGAAGTTTAGTGTGCTTCTTTCTAGCACCAGCTACATAGGGTAGGGACTTCAGATGATTTGGTTGCCTGTAAAGCCATCACCCAATTGGTGACAGTTTTAAATTTATTCTTTCATTTGGGCATGTTGTTAAAATACTGTGAAATGTGTAATCAAACTGCAGTTGCATACACATGGTTAACCAGTATGGCTTCTGCTGGACCACAAGTCTTAATAAAATGTTGGTTATTTCTCATCTAGACTTAAGCGGACAACAGATATGATGTTTGGTGGAAAGCAGGTTGTGGTGTGTGGATATGGAGAGGTAGGTCTAAAGTTACTGCACTTAGTTACAAGAAAGTATTTATGTGTACAGTAAATTTTTTATATTTGTTTAATGTACCAATCTGCCATACAGATATTCTGGCATACTCTTAGCTACTAGTAGCAACTATTTGTCACATCTACAAATAGCAAAGCCAATTATCACTATTGTCTAAGGCAGGGGTAAGCAACCTTTACTATCAAAAGAGCCATTTTGCCCGCTCTTCCACTAAAGAAAAATAGTCTGGAGATGCAAAACATAACACAGCTCATAAACTTTTAAAAGTTTTAATTTTTTTTTTCAATTTCAACTGTTACAACAACAGAATACAACAAACAGAAGTGCAGTGTGTATGTGTAGGTCTACTTTGAAATAAATTAAACATTGAATAGCCCTATTAAATGCTAGAGTTCTCATCTATTTAATGTGACTTCTGTTTCTGAAGCTCCATGCTGATCTTTTCTCTTTTGTCTTGAGTGTGTGACCGAGGTAAGGACCATGATGAATCATCTTGCTGTGGCTCAGTCTTGCCTGTCACTTCTTGGACGTCTATACAGCCCTCGCACCTTCTGTCCACTTCCTGAGTGTGGGACCGTGGTAAACTAACCGCTATCTTACCGCGGTCGCACACTCACGAAGCCACAGCAGGTGCGAGGATGTATAGACAAAGTGACAGGCAAAGCTGCAAGACCGAGCCACAGCAAGCAGGATGAAAAGCCGCGGGTTGCCTACCCCTGGTCTAAGGGCAGAGGCACACGGTCATATTCAGGTAGATTAGTTGCCCGGCGACAAATCTCCTCTTCTTTGGGGCGACTAATCTCCCCAGTATGCCTTCCTGCGGGCTAGAATGAAAATCACTGGCAGGATGGTACTTGGAGCGCTTCGTTTTCCAAAGTAGGCCAAAGTTTCCTCGTGAGGCAACTTCGGGCAACTTCAGAAAACAAAGCGCTCAGAGTGCCACCCCGCTGGTGATTTTCATTCTAGCCGGCGGAAGGCAGTCTCCCCGAATCTGACCGTGCGTGTCTGCCCTAAGATGCTACATGTTTTTGCAGAGGCAATTTTCAGTATTGTCTATGGCAAGGCATTTTGTGGCCACAAAAAGTAGCTGCTACTAGTAGCTCTGTGTTTCTTTACCCTCAAATATTTTAGAGGTAAAGGATCCAAATTACAGATTTAAAAGATTAGAGTATTTTCATATTTATTTGTGGCTAGAACTCTCTTCCCCTTCCGCAGTCCATCCAATCACCAATGTGTGTGACATAGTTTTTCGAAGTCGACCGAAGTTGCCTCACAAGGAAACTTCAGCCGATTTCAGAAAAAGTAATAACACAAATGCCATCCCACCGGGCGATTCACATTCTTGCCGGTGGGAAGGCATTTCAGGGAGATTAGTCGCCCACAGTAGCGAAGATTTAACACTTGGCAACTAATCTCCCCGTGTGCCACCAGCCTAGTAGACCATCTGTCAGAAGATTGGAGCTTTAACAGATAGTGGACCTTGCAACATGACAGTGACCCTATCCAGTAAATAGCAAAACACAAATTAAATCAAGGGTTCTAGAAACATCACAAAATCTCCATGGGAAGAGTTATAAACAACTTCTTCCACTTGATGTTGGAGATTATCCAACTTTAGGATGCTTCTGCCAAAGGGGGCAACACTAAGGGGCAGATTTATGACAGAAAAACTTTTCTTCACATTTTTTTTATTCATTCCTATGGGATTTTTAGTAACATTAACAAATAATGATATTCGCCCGATGAAGAATATGATTCTTAAAGTCTTCTAGAATTGAATAGAAAGTGTGTGTGTAGTTCATTTGGCCTATGGCATATCAGTTGATTTCATAGTTGAATACGTCATTGTAAAGTCAATTATATTAGTTTTTTTACGATTATGTTGCTTAATTATTTATCCACCTCATTGTATGTGTTGATTTTATTGCTGCACAGTATGGAGTCTTTTTTTTTTATCCTGTAAATGTCTGGTAACTCTATGTATAACAATTTGCTATGGAATCCTATATATCCATCAACAGTGTATTCACAGTGTTGTCTTTTTTTTCTTGTGGCACCAACACATTACCTGACAGTCTTTGCATGCCACTCCAGAACTGTGCATATATTTGTGTGCTTTTGTGCCTTTGTACAGTGCTAAAGCTTGTGTCGGAAGATTAGTAGCACTTATATATATCTAGCTCAAACATTATATGCAGTTTTACATACCCTCTTCTTTTAGTACAGTGGTTCGTGTTCAGTGAATAAACTTAATTTTCCAAAAAGACTACATTTTCAACCTATTCTCCATTTTTTTTTCTAGGTGGGTAAGGGGTGCTGTGCTGCTCTTAAGGCAATGGGATCAATTGTGTATGTGACAGAAATTGACCCAATCTGTGCCCTGCAAGCATGGTAAGTCAAATTCTGTGCTTTTTTTAAATACCAGCCCTTGGCGGTAGCAGCAGAGAAATAACATACAAATGCAGGCAGACTGAACATACAAATATCCTTTGCAAATGAAGGATGCTTTCAAAAACCTTCTTGGTAATTTTCTTAACCTAATGCCAGTAGGGACAAGTCTTAGGGCATGCTCAGAAAATGTGAAATATTTGTTTGGGTACAGTCTCTATAGAAGTGAGGACTTGCACCTCAGTCGAAGGGTATAGCTGTTCTAGGAGAAAGAAAGGCAAAAGTTTGGTTAAGAATTTCAACTTGACAAGAGGGAGATGGATAAGTTTGAGTATTGTGGGCAGTGTCTCTACTAAGACTATCCACAATTACAATACAATCTTTCTAAATGTAAATGTACAGAGCTTGTATTTGAAAATGAGGGTTGGACATGAAATAATTCTATAGCATATCTTGTAATAGGAACAATAAAGAAGTTATATATCATGGGAAATTAAAATTAGTACTAAAGACAATATCACATTTAATGCCTCCAGTACATCATAAATCATCATAGATCATGCAGTGCTTTCCCAGAAAAGGAGGATTTTGAAACCCTGATGTCTCAAGGGAAGGAAGAGAGGGAACTAGAGCAGGGTACCGAAAAAACCCTAGATAGTAATGTATATACTAATTTATAGGACTTAATTTTGGTGTCATGTTTTTCAGTTTTCTATTAATAATTACTTCACTTATATTCTTTCTGTATCTTGCAGCATGGATGGCTTTCGTCTTGTCAAACTGAACGAAGTAATCAGACAAGTAGATATAGTCATCACATGCACAGGTAAGACTTAATAGCCTACATAAGTGAAAGGCCCTTACATCTTGTATGAGTATTTGAGTGTTTCATGTACATCACTCCATCAAAAACTTGCAAAATGATGGCTAAGTTTGTGCTATTTGTGTCTTCCTTGAAAAAATTTTGAAGATCAATCACTGCTTACTTTTCTTCCTCTTTTTATTTTTAATTATATATTTTCAATAGAACTTTAACATGTTTGCCTTAGCATGGTGGATTTCTAGTGAATGATCCTGTTGTTACTTTCTATATAGAAACTTTCTCAGGGAGGTAAATAAACCAATTTGTACGCTCTAAAGCTGAATAAAGAATCTACTCTCCCATTCAAGCACAAGCTGAAACTGGGTAATTTGTTTGAATGGCCATTTGAGATATACTTTGTATCCCTATTTATATATTGGTCAAGTACCAAGGTGGAAAGTAATCGAGTTGCACTCGCACACCCTGGCCTTCAATTAGGATAATCCCTGGTACACAGCAATGGAGGAATCGACGTCCCACCTTGTAACAACGGATCAGAAGAAATTCACTGGCACACAGGTACTGCTAGCAGGGTAAACCCTTGCTGATTTATTAAATGGTTTGCAGCATGCAACGTTTCGGGGTAACCCCCTTTATCAAGCATGCATGCTGCAAACCATTTAATAAATCAGAAAGGGTTTACCCTGCTAGCAGTACCTGTGTGCCAGTGAATTTCTTCTGATCAAGTACCAAGGTGCACATAGTTCATCATGAATTGTGTAGGATAAATCTTTATGATTACAATGAAATTGTTTTTGATGTTTGTTTTTTGTTATAGTTTTTTTTAGATAAGTAGTACATTCTTATACTGTACCACCACAATATAAACAAGTAGCAGTGTTTAGGCTCACAGGTTCTGATTTGATGTAAATATTTTAGGCAACAAGAATGTGGTGACAAGAGAACATTTGGACCGCATGAAGAATGGATGCATCGTCTGCAACATGGGGCATTCCAATACAGAGATTGATGTAGTAAGTATTGTGCTGATACAATTAAACTGATCATAACTGGGAACTTGTATGTATGTATATAGGCTGACAGTGTAATGTAACCCTTGGACAGACATAGACATATCATGGTTTCCTGTGTAAAAACAGTTATGTTTATTTTGACAGTTCAGATGGGGTTATGTACCTTTTCTGCATAAGTCCAACTCAATTACCTCATTTTAAAATGGGGGGAATATTTTCCCATTTTCCATACCTGTCTGGTATGATATTTGTGTACCATATCCTTGCTTTAGGTACGTAGGTTCCCATAATTAATGAGCACCAAATGGTCTGGCTCCAAACCCTTCAAAATCCTTTTCTGCTTTGATAGCTGTATTGCACCTTTAAAGAATTCATTCTTTTTTTTATATATTCCAGGCTAGCCTTCGCACTCCTGAACTGACTTGGGAGCGTGTTCGATCTCAAGTAGATCATGTGATCTGGCCCGATGGCAAAAGGATGGTTCTCTTGGCAGAGGTATACATTTTGACTGTTCTAGCAGCTGTATAGAACTTCTCCAAACAGAGCTTCACTATGTAAAGAGAACCTATGTTTATGGAAGTATGTAAAAACCTCTACTTTTAATTTGTTGCACATATTTATTAAAACATGATATTTGAGAGTAAGCTCTGACACAACGCTTAGTCACTAGAAAAAGTGACATTGAGGGACCACAAAGCATCTAGGGTTGTGGTTGTGTTTTCCCATAAAGTGTAAATGAACCTTATTGACAAGCACCTTCAATCACTTTAATAGGGTCGTCTGCTAAACCTGAGCTGTTCAACAGTCCCAACATTTGTGCTGTCCATCACTGCAACTACACAGGTAAGTTGACATCATTGTTGTTAATGCAATTGCTGTTAAAGTAGCATATGTCCGGCTGTTTGTAGTCTCTGCACTCCTGGCTCAGACATCTTAAACAATGTTGCATGCCAGCAAATTAGCAGACCTGGAAAAAGTCTTTTGTTACGGGTTCTAAGTATTCGGCATATATTTGTAAATAACATTAAAATTACATTGACCTTCATTATGCAAAGTAAAATTGTTTTTGAGTTGAGAACTCCTTTCATGAACTGACGTTCAGGGAAATGGCAGGTGCAACCACAAAAATAAGAGCAGAAAGAATATTGGGTTTTTACAGGTCTTTAATAAAAAAGTGAATGGCCATTGAATGAAGAAATGCGACTTCCTTCTGCTGAAAACATAATATATTTAACTTATGGTCCCTTACGGAACGTATGTGTTATTTTTCCTACATTCAAAGCTGGCCATACATGGGCAGATATAAGCTGCTGCTCCGACCCCTTCACTTGACGATAACGGGCAGATCTTTCCTTGTGTGGCCAGCTCATGTACTGTATCCATGTACTGTACTGCTGGCTGTTTGTAATTATCAAAAGCATTTACCGTAAATTGTATTTTAATACCCTGTAACTGATAAAGAACAAATGTTTTATATGTCTCAGGCACTGGCTTTAATTGAACTCTACAATGCTCCTGAAGGACGTTACAAGCAAGATGTGTACTTGCTTCCCAAGAAAATGGGTATGTTTTAAACACTTAACTGCTGTGTACAAATTAGGGCAGAGTGTATGTGATATTCTGTTTGTTTCTCAGGGGAAAATTAAGCTTAAATCAATACTTGGGAGCATCAGCCTTAAGAAATATGGATATAATTGTTTAGGTTCTGGTTATTTATAGGGGTAGTTCACCTTTTATAATGATATAGACAGCATCATTGTAAGACATTTTTTTATTTTGTTGTTTCTTTAGCTCCCCAGTGTCTTTCAGCCTTTATCAGTTTGTTAGGTTTCCATTTAACCTTGCAACCATGCAGTGATTTGACTGACAGACAATTAAAAAAAAATAATAGAATCGTGCCTGGAGAGAATTATATGTAATACAAAGTAACAATAAAATTGTAGCCTTACAGGGCAGGACTATAAGGTACCCTATACTGTTGCAGTGATGCAATAAGTGTTTGAAAGTAACATAACACTGCCTTAGACAATGCTTCAGAGCAGTGCTGTCCAACTTCTGTGTACCGAGGGCCAAAATTTTACTGGCCAATGTGGTGGAGGGCCGATAATAGAAGTCAGTGTTGGCCACTCCCCCTTTTAATCCCCACCCACTGTAAACCACACCCATGTTACCACAAGAACTTTTACGATCATATCCACATTAATGGTGGTAGCACACCAAAAACCAAATGGTTGGTGCTCACTGCAGGGAAATCCCTCATCACTCATATGTGAAAAATTGAAGTCATGTAAAAACATACCCTTAAATCCATATGCCTCATCCTCCCCTGTGGATAATACAACAACCCCCAACACATCATCAAACACCTTAGGGGCCCCGAATAAACAATTTCCAAATGCTAACAAACCCCTAACAGGCTTATTTTCCACAGGTAGCGTAGGGCAAGCAGAGAATGGCACACACAAGCAGCACTGGGCAAGCAGAGAATGGCACACACAAGCAGCACTGGGCAAGCAGAGAATTGCACACATAGGCAGCACTGGGCAAGCAGAGAATGGCACACAAGCAGCACTGGGCAAGCAGAGAATGGCACACACAAGCAGCACTGGGCAAACAGAGAATGGCACACACAAGCAGCACTGGGCAAGCAGAGAATGGCACACACAGGCAGCACTGGGCAAGCAGAGAATGGCACACAAGCAGCACTGGGCAAGCAGAGAATGGCACACAAGCAGCACTAGGTAAGCAGAAAATGGCAGACACAGGCAGCACTGGGCAACCAGAGAATGGCGCACACACAAGCTGCACTGGGCAAGCAGAAAATGGCACACACAGGGAGGGAAGGCAGAACAGAGCAGGAGACAGGGAAATCTATCATTCTAATATGTACTACATATAGTGACAGTGCTGTTGCCCCATTAGCATTTTGAATAAGGTGTGAACAGTGTGGGCCCTGAGTCTGGGTCTCAGGTGTGAACAGTACAGGCCTTTAGGATATAAACAATAGAGGTGTCACAAGTGTGAACAATGCAGGGGGATCACAGATGTGAACAATACAGGGGATAAATCTGAATTGGAGCTTTAAACAGTGCAGGGGGCAGTTAATAACTGTAGTGATACCTTTTAAATGTTAAATATGGTAAGCAACCACAGCAGGTAGGTGGGGGCCACAGAAGGGGGGGTCGCATGCGCCCCGCGGGCCGCCAGTTGGACAGCCCTGCTTCAGAGCAATATGCTTCTTCCTGTAGAGGCCCAGAGGATTTTGTGGAAGTATAGGGTTCTTGTTACAGGCCATTTGCAGTACTTTAATTTAAAATTGCTCTTTGGAAGTAAATGGCTAAATTGAATGACTAGTATCATTGCTGAGATTAACGCTTGTTTATTTTTCAGTCAAATATTTTTTTACTCCAATCCTTAATTATTGTTAGTTTTTAATCTGCAGTGATGTGCCTTAGTTTACACTCTATAGCTTTAACTTTACAATTTTATAAATTTTTATAGTTGGCATTATATTGGTATGGTAGAACTAGGCATGTCAGGCTGCCTCAAGCTTTTACTGTGTCTTAAACAGCTTAAAGCAATCAAATTATAACATATTAAGGTATTTTAATTAATATTTTAAGTGTGCCAAATTTATTGTAATACTGAATATAGATGTTTCTTATGTCATATTGGCAGATCAATAATATTTTTCTCTCTTTAGATGAGTATGTTGCCAGCCTTCATCTACCCACCTTTGATGCCCACCTAACAGAGCTTTCAGATGAGCAGGCCAAATACCTTGGGCTCAACAAGAATGGCCCTTTCAAACCAAATTATTACAGGTGGGTTCTCTTTAAGCAATGTCATATGGCCCGTCCCAATTAATATAAAGTTTGTTTAGAAACTTGACATTGCAAGTGTAAATGCTGCCAGGCAGCAAGGGACTGCTTAGTGTACACAGCAGGTTTAAGTATGATCAGTCTTTTCTTTATTGGGACTTGGTATTTGGTATTGCTGATATGGTGAAATGTGATTGATACTCAGTCAGCTGTATATAAATAGTGCCTGAAGTTGGTGCAGCCCAGCTGATATTATGGACTTGCAACACTGTATTACCCGTGTATGTGGGCGAAGGTTGGGGGGGTCTGCTATAATATTGTTAAAAGATTGTTTGCATATGGTTCACAATAAAGAACTCACCAGCACACCCTGACCTCTCATTCCTCAAACGACTGGTGCATGGTATACTCGTATCAATCAGCACCCTCCACCAATGAACATACAAAGGAACAAATATTGGCACAACATTTAGGGGCAGATTTATTAAGGGTTGAAATTGAAAATTCTAATTTTCACATTTTTTTTTTATGGTCAAACCTCTCAAATTCGAATTGTGAATTATCCAAACTCGATTTGAATTTAAATTATAATTTCGAGATTTATCATATCCTGGCCCTTTAAAAATTCGAATTCAACTCTTCACCACCTAAAACCTGCCGAGTTCATGTATAAGGGACCAGGGACCATTTTTAAGCTGTTAATAGCCTTCCCGACAATTAAGGTTTTTTCTTAGAAAAAACTTCGATTTCAGTTTAGTGGAATTTAACTAATCCGATTTGAGTTTTTAGGTCGGGAATATTCGTCCGAGTTTTAGATAGTTTTAGTCGAATTTCGAGTTTATTTACATTTAATAGAGTTTAAAAAAAGAAGTAAATGTTTCACTTGAAAATGAGACGACTTTTGCTTGAAAATGCAAGCATCAATGTTTAAGTTGTCTCTGAGATGAAAGTAATGCAATTATGGGCCATTTGAGCCAACAATTGAGCTCTCAAAAACCAATATGCTTCCCTTTGCCTTTAACAAAACCTGAGTAATGTTACCTTTAGAAATGATGTTTCTGCAGCTTATATTGAAACTGAGTTGTTGATTTTTCAAAGGTTCATAAAACCACATTACATTTTGACACCAGTAAAAATTTAAAATTAAAATTTTGAGAAAATGTTCCCATATGTATCATTCTTAAGACTGCATTGAGGAAGACTTCACTGCTTATGACAGGAAGAGGAAGTTTGTAAAGGTCAAAAAAACACACACAATAAGCAAGGCAAAGGAAACAAATATATATTTTTAAAATACATATGTTTTATAATATCCCAATTAATAAAAGTATACTGAAAATATAATTTTAGTGTTTTAAAGTAATTTTTATAGTATTAATGCCTTTTCTGTCTGCTTTTATTCTCAGGTATTAATTGCAGATGGCCACCATAACAAGAAGAAGTAGAAAGACTTGGAAATGCCTGGAATAAAAAAAAAAAAAAACACAAAGGAAAGAAATGCCTCTCTCAGAAACTGCTGTACAACTTCTCAAGCAAAACTGGATTTTCTGCCATATTATCTAATTTTGCATTAAGATATTTATTGAACAGAAGATGTGTAGTATATGGTATTTGTTGCCTCTTTTAGTCATGTGACCCTGCCACAGAGAGAGACCAAGGTTCATATAATGTACCAATAGGCTTCTTAGTTTCTGCTCACTGCTCATCCCATCATTAAATGGGAAGGGAAACCAGTTAACTAGTGTGAATCATGGGTTTCAAGTTGAATTGATATATTGCTTTAATATTCACTTTTATTATTTTATTCTTTTAAATGTTTGGTTTTTCCAAAGACAGAACAGTGTGGACCTTTTCAAGCAAGCCGTCTAGTGATCTAAATCTATTTTATTGTGGTTTTAATTGTAGTTCAGCATTTTTATGGGATATTCCCTTTGTCTCTTATTCTGGATAACAAACTCTAAGCCTGCACCTGTTATGCTGCTGTATTAGTTACTTATCCTTGTTTTGACACTAAGGAATCCTTCTTTAAAACTGTTCTAGTGGTTTGCAGTAGTTAGTAAGCACTCAATCAAATTGATTAAGCTTGTAAGTTTCCACCTGATGATAAATGAGTAACTCATTTAGTGCCATGCAACAAAAAATAAGCAGTGTTTATGATAACCTGTAATATACTGCTTTGCTCAGGTAGCCTGAAATAAGGCATCCAAATTTATATCAGCCATTAGAGGCTGTTAACAAGGTCTTATTGATCTTTATACTTCACATGATCAGCTGAGCTTTTGCTTAGTACTGGCCTGGCAATGTTACTGGCCAGTATTATACATTTTAGTGCCCATCACAGTGACACGATTTTTCTGTCAAATGAGCCATATTGTGTTCCCTCGTATTTTAAGGACCCCAAAAAAAGAGCACCTTGCTGTATAATATCTACCCCTGCCTGTGTTTCTATAAGAAATTCATTAAATGTATCTAATGCCTAGAAGTGGTAGGTAAAGATGTTCTGTTTTGTGCTCCTGTTACTGTGAGACTATTTGTGCTGTGTAAGGCATACATTCCTTACATGTAATGCAAATGCTTGTATAAAAATGCATATGGGAGGGTAATATAAAAGACCGTATATACCTGTGGTATGTGCCCTCTATTAAAGGAGAGGTATAGCCTCCCCAGTACTAATCTGGGGAAACATTGCAGCCTTTTACAGTTATAATTTTCATTAGACTTCCTTTTTTTTTTTTTTTAACCTCTTAGTACACTATGTTTGATAATTCTCTCCATGTAAGAAATCTGAAAGCATTTTTTAGAAACCATACAGGAATAGCCTGTGCCTAATAACATTAACTACTAATCGGCCATATATGGCGGGTTTATATTCTTACCTGCAATCTTCCTCAGGTCCCTACAGTCTTGCTGCAGTTCTCTACACACAAAGTGTAAAAGCTGCTTGCAGTCTTCCTTTTTTTGGGTAAACACTTAATGACATGGACACCCATCCAACAGATGATTGGTGAATGATTCCATGTTGATCTGTCAGGGTTGAAATTTTTAGCATACTATTACATCTGTCTATACACTGCCATTCAATCAATGAACATGAAACCATTGTGCAGGAAGTGACTTATTTTCATAGATGGAAATTAATCTCATCTGCAGTCTCTTCATCTTTTTAAGTAGGTGTATAGTTAGGTGCTAGTTCAGAATTCAGTTATACAGAGATTTTTTTACTTACCAATAAATCTTTCTCGTCTTCTACACTGGGGGACACAGGCACCATGAGGATGTAGATCCTGCAGCTGGAGAAGGGACGCTATAAAGTTAAAGTTGACCCCTGAGCTTAAATATTGCCCTGAGCTGGAGGAGGAGTCAATTGTAACCTTTTAGTGTCCTTTCTCTAGCTGCAGGATCTACATCCCAATGGTGCCTGTGTCCCCCAGTCTAGGGAAGAGAAAAGAACATTTGCCTTTAGAATAATAAAATCTCATGGTATGTAGTCATCTTTAGAGAATTATCAAGGCAAATCTGAATCTTGAAATCCAACATGAAACCCAAGTTGCTGCTCTTAGAGAGTACCTCATTTCTACCAGCTACCAGCCACTGCAGTGGTATTACCATACCGTGATTTTATTTCCAGTCACTGTATGATGGTTATTCTTTAAATTAGCCAATCAAAAACATTTGGTTTTTTTTTCTTATTTTTTTGAATGTGTTGTTTTTAAACCATCTGCCTTATGTGTGTAAAACATCTTTCATTCTGCTATGATCACATATATTCAAGACATGCTTGTTTTTACTGTGATTTTATGCTTTTAATAGCCATATGCAGCCTCTCTCTCTGCACCAATTGTACTTCGAGCTTAGGAAACCATTCATCCTTCTTGCCTCACATTCCCATTTAAAGCTGTGAATTAATTATGTCTGTGTATTAGTTATGCCAAACAATACAGGCTGCTACTGGGTATTTGTTTAAAGAGATTTTAAAATTTTTAGTAACCACTGTATTTATTTCCCAATTATTTTTTTTAAAAATTTTGAGCTCTTTACCAGGGGCACCCTGCTGTAAAAATGCCTTCATGTGTTGCTGCATTTATGACATGAATTGCAGAGCTTTGCTGGACTGATCTGTGATTGCCACATGCCTTTTGTCACTTTCAGTAGGCTGCCTAGCTAGATTTGTGTGATCAGCTATCTAGGAGGTGACTGGCATGAAAATAGTGGTCACTGAGCCTGCTGCAGGGCTTTATTTTCTTGTCCTTTGTACAGTACCACAGTAAGCTGATGGGGTTTGGGGCAGTGGCTGGGGGATAGCATTAAAAAGGGGATTTTGTCATGGGAAAACTTTATTTTTAATTTTTTTCAAAAAGGCATCCGGTAATAGATCATGCATTGAAATCCATTTTTCAAAAGAGCAAACAGACTTTTTTTATATTAAATTTTGAAATTTGACATAGGTCTCGACTTTTTCCCAGATGTCCTCAGCCATGTGACTTGTGCTCTTCAAAACTTCAGTCACTCTTTACTGCTGCACTGCAATCTGGGGTGATATCACCCCTACCTTTCCACCCCAGCAGCCTATGAACAAAACAATGGCCTCTGACACCTACATTGCTAAAATGCTCCATATGCCCCACGTAGTGGTAGATGTGATAATTGATTATTAGAAAAAATAGCCTGTCTGAAAGCAGTTCCATTCTCAATTGGTGTCTCGCTATGAAAGCACATAAACATGCAAAATGACCTGAGATGGCTGTCTACACACCAATATTACAACAACAAAATTATATTTCCTGGCTCAAGAATAAAGTTTTTAATGGTAGAATTACTTACACTGTGCAATTTAGTAATTAAAACTATACCATACAAATCATGACCGATTCACTTTAAGAAAAATAAATGTGAGGGTTTCAATAAAAAGCACACTTTTTCAGGTAATTATGATGCCTAACCTAAAGGTTTGCTTTATTGCTAATCATCCTGGCACCCAGTCCCCTATCCCAAATGTAAGCATTATCTACAAAACTAATGTAAAACCTATTATATTTAAATATTATGCTGCTGCTATTACATTGTCATGGTTACTGTGAATACATAAAAATACTGTACATTGCCTGACAGAACAGTGAGCACCTGTTTACACTAAAACATTTGCAATATTATGCTATGATTTTTCTAGTAGTGGCTAAATGGTTGGTTTGCCCTTTATTTAGTTTGTAATATGCTGTAGATAGTGATTTTATGAAACAATTAGCAAATGGTCTTAACTTTTTGTTTTTTAAAATGATTTAGCTATCTGGTTGCTGGTATCTGACAACCAGGCAGTAGTTTGCAAGAAAAGCCAGGAAGATAAGCAAGAGAGCGCCTGAATAGAGAAAAATATATATAAGTAATAAAACATTACCATGACAATAAAAGTGACAGGATAAAGGCTAATCGTGACACTATATTAAAATCTGATGACAAATTGACATGATGCTTAGAATAGATCATTCTGTAACAAATATACTAGTTAACGTAATGGTAAACTAACCCTTTAAAATTTACAGCCACTCAATTCTACTGTACCCTGTGGCAGAAATAGAACCAACGCTTTTATTTCTTCACCTCTAGATAATGGTTCTTTCCCATTGTTAAATATTTCACAATGCAAGCTGGGACAGGTGTACTAAAATGTAATGATCAGTAAATGCAAATATGTAAGGGAGTAGTATAGAGGAGACTACTGCAGACTTGTTATATACATGTGTGTTTTTCTGATCTTTACATTTCTTTTGCATAGAAAACCTTTTATTACTGGAACTAGACTGCACTTCATTTTAAATTATCTTTTGGGTAGCTGTTATGTATTCGATACTTTGTGTGTATTTTTAAGGCTTTCTTTTACAGTCAAGCAGCAGATGTGTGATACAAGGCAAACTGTGCTAATGAAAATAATTTGGGCATTGATAATTAATCACACATGCTATTGGGAAAGGTTTTAGTGCATTTTTCTTTGCACAGACAGCAGAGTTTAGCATACATTTGTGTCTATCTTCCTCACTGGCTGAATGGATATGCAGTGTTCAGAAATTTGAATTCTCTAAAAGGATCTTTTAAATTTTTAACATGAGTAATTGTATTAGATCAGCAATAAGGAATCTGTAATCACAAAAACATAAATAAAATGATGTATAAATCATGGTCTTGTCCTGTTATCTTCATGCTAAGGGACACCCTTAACCTTTTAATTAAATTTATATTTTTGTTTTTATTATGGGAGTACAGTTATTTTGGCATTATTACAAGCACTGTGTCTACTGGTGGTTTTTGGACTACTAGAGTGTATGTATTTCATTAATGTACCTTTACATGTGTTTTATACCCAAGAGAGCTAAAGTACTGCTTTCTTGTAGTTGCATAAACGCACAGGTCATGGTTTATTTGGAATAATAGCACATTTGAACTAAAGTATGCCATTAAAGGAGGCATCTTTCTTGTAGAATAATACTTTTTATATGTGAGGCACAGCAGCACTGCCTGGGCTTTAGTCATTAATTTGAAACTCATTAAAAGTCACTTTTCCATCACCCTGTGTGATATAGATAGCAAAGGGTTTAAATGATTCAGGTCGTCCCTTAAGAATCATTGCAATCAACAGTCCATCACTAAGGGGCATATTTATCAAGGGCTGAATTTGGAATTTGAAAAACTTCGAAATTCTAATTCAAAAAGACCAACCGAAATTAAGTTTAAGTTTTTTTTTTGGCCGAATAGGTCAGTTGCCTGAATCATAATCGTACGAATTGCAGTAATAGCGCATTAGATCGATTTCGAATCAATGTTTTTCCCAAAAAAAAACGTTGATTTGTCAAAGTCCACCAATTGACTCCAAATGGGTTCTAGGAGGTCCCGTAGGCTAAAACAGCAATTCAGCAGGTTTTAGATTGCGAATAGTCGAAGTTGAATTTTTAAAGAGACAGTACATAAATAGATTAAGATATTTGAATTATTTTAAATTCAAATCAAATTTGGACTATTCCCTAGTGGAAGTACACAAGAAATAGCTCGAAATCCAAATTAATCTCGACCTTTGATAAATCTGCCCCTTAGTATCTCTCCAGCATTTCTTTGTGCAATAATGGCGGTTTCTGCACGTATTATATAGTCTGACACTTTCATTTGCAGCCTTCTGAAGAAATGTTAACTCTGTGTAAGCTAATTATTTGTGTCTTACCTTTGCCAGCATAGTGGTTTCTAAGGATTCGAAGTGCTTTCCTTCCATCATCAGCTGCTTCTCTCATATTTAGAGACAGAGTTATCATCCAAAAATTGAATTAACTCAGCATAAGCCTCCTCTTTCTTACTTCTATCCTCATCCAAGTCTGTGTCCTCTGTGGGTTCATGCAGGATAGTTTCTATAAGATTCATCTGGCAGATGTGGCCTAGAAACGTCTCAAATAGTTATTTTTATCTCTATCAAATAGCAGCCTGCTCCATCGGTTTCCTCCCTCTCTTCTGGGCCCATAACCTGTTGCCATTCTGCTTAAGAGATGGGATAACTGGTAGCTCAATGTCACGTGAGCCTGCAGCTTTTGTTAGACAGGAGAAAATGCACACAGACACCATGCTTCACTTGTTTCAAGAAGTTATAAATGTATTAACGCTTCTGCATTAACAGACAAATCATGTCGCATGAAACCTTATCAGATTACTATGGGCTCTGTATGAGAGCACACATTAATACATATCTCAACTACGTTGCTTGCTGGGGGGCATCAATGACAGAGAGGGGAGGGGAAAGCTATACCCGGCAGATAGTGAGGGGAGTGAACATGAACTAGTGGTAGGTAGAATACCCTTTTAACAGGTACCTGCCCAGCACCAGGTCTGGACTGGGATGCAAAACCTATCCAAGGGCCCAAATAGCTTCCCACCAGCCCCAATAGTGTCTGTCAATGGCATTTTACAGCATTTGCCAGAATCCAGATTGCCAGTCCGGACCTGCCCAGCACCCCTCTATCGTTGGGCCCTAGGCAGCTGCCTCTTCTGCCTACCCCAGTTCTGGCTCTGGCTGCAGCACTTCCTTGTTGCAAATGTGAATTATTAGTTGAAGGTAACTTGTTATACCAGGCTTGGCTGGGCCAGGTGGCAAGTGCAACAATTGATGCCAATGTTATTTATAGGGAGACTGTTTTCCAGTGAAGATTATATGCCTACCCCTGGAGACTGTCCTATATAAGGAAAGTATAAAACAAATCAAATTGGATTCGTGATGTTTGCGACAGTGAGAGGCCTTCTCAAAATGGCGACCTTCTTAGTACACCACGTCCTGAACCAGGCAGACGTCAGTACGGCAGTGACGTAACGCAGTCCTGGCCGTGTGCAGCTTGGGCTCCCGCAGCCATTGCAGCTTAGAGAGTTCCCCGCTTGTGTGTCACGGCGCAGGCTCGCTGTAGCGCAGCCGCTCTGAGGTGAGTGCCCTACCGCGCAATCTCCAGCTATCTCAGCCCTGCTGGCGCAGCCGCAACACGGAGCTCGGGCTCCGGGGTTCTGCCAGCAGCTCCGCCCCGTAGAAAGCCTGCCGGGGAGTATAGTGGGGACTGGGGAGCCAACCAGAGGTTGTGGGGAACAGGCAAATGTAGGGAGGCTGCAGCAGGCCGCACTAGGCCCTGCTGATTGCGATATGCAGAGTGCATTTTATGTATGGAGAAAGGCTTGGTTATTATCAGCCGATGTGTGTGTCTGATTCCAGAATAGAGCCTCGGTAGTGGTTATATGATTTGCTCCGCTACATCTTATCTGCAGTTTGTACATGCAGCGCATCTAGCTCATTCCCTAGGGTTGCCCAAAATGTATGGCCCTAGAGACAGCCGGACCCCTACAATATACAATGGCTCGTCCACAGTCACATCCCTATCGCAGGAAATACTGCTTCCTTTTTCAATTAGTACTGTCCCTGTGGATTATGATTTTATTTGTTACGTTTTATGTGATATAGGGCTAGTCCAGGGGTCAGCAACCTTTACTATCAAAAGAGCCATTTTGGCCCCCTCTTCCATGAAAGAAAAATTGTCTGGAGAAACAAAACATAACACAGCTTATAAATGTTTTAACCTTTTTTTTAATTTTAACAACAGAATACAACAAACAGAAGTACAGTGTGTATGTGTAGGCCTACTTTGAAATACATTAAACACTGAATTGCCCTATTAAATACTAGTGTTTTCACCTGTTTAATGTCTGTTTCTGAAGCTCCATGCTGATCTTCCCTCTATTGTCTTGAGTGTGTGACCGAGGTAAGGACCATGAATCATCTTGCTGCAGCTAGGTCTTGCCTGTCACTCCTGGGACGTCTCTACAGCCCTCACACCTGCTGGCCGCTTACCGCCGTTTGCTTACCGTGGTCATACACTCAAGAATCCGCCAGCAGGTGTGTGGGGGTTGTATAGATGCAAAGCTGCAAGACAGAGCCGCAGGATGAAGAGCTGCATGAGGCTCGGGAGCCACGGGTTTCCTACCCCTGGGCTAGCCTGACCGCTTGCAGCACTTATTGCACTACTGTAACTAATAGTTCTAGTTTGGTAAAGGTGGCCATACACGGGACGATAAAAGCTGCCGACAGACCGAGTCGGCAGCTTATTGGCCCGTGTATGGGGGCCCCTGACGGGCTTCCCCGATCGAGATCTGGCCGAAAGTCGGCCAGATCTCGATCGGATGGGGTTAAAAATCCCGTCGGATCGCGGCCGCATCTGTTCGTTGATGCGGTCCCGCGATCCGACCGCCCGTTTGCGAACGTGAAGGATCTGATCGTTGGGCCCTAGGGCCCACGATCGGATCAGCCCGATATTGCCCACCTCAAGGTGGGCATATCGGAGGGAGAACCGCTCGTTTGGTGATGTCCGTGTATGGCCACCTTAACAGCTGCTGCTCTGAGACTGAGCTTCTCTGGTCTGGCTAAGCTCAACTCCAGCACCAATTACACTTCTGTGTCTCATTCCTTATTGGCACTTTGTTTATAAAGTTGTGATTAAAAAAAACATGTAGTTATTGGGCTTAATGGCAAATATATGATTTACATATTTATCTTTTCTTCACTGTCAAGAGCTGTGAATTTTTTCTTTATAACCTTCATTACCATGAAGTCAAAATATAATTTATAAATGGCAGCAGGTGGCGGATTAATGCCTGGCATATCCTAGGCTATAGCCTAGGGGCCCATAGTGGTCAGGGACCCATAGGGTTTTTTTAAAAAAAAAAAATGTCACCGTCCACTGCCTGCAACGTCTGACTGTAGCTCATGGGAGCCCAGGAGCGGGTATGCAGGAGGAAGATGAGGAGAACATGGGGCAGGATCCCAACCACTGGCCCGAGCTGCCCGATCCCCTGGCCGCTTACTCCAGGTGTGGAACCTGCACTAAGCAATGTGACAGCAGCCCTGGGAAAGCCCTGCTCGGTCTGAGGTGCGGAAGCAGTTTCGTGAGGATTGACCGACTACCAGCACCCTGGCTTCTCACATTGGTCTCCCTGGCCTACAACCCTCTTCCCCCACCCCTGCTATATATGAGCCTGGGGTAGGGAGGGGGGGGTACAGAGAGAGAGAGGGGCTTTACTGAAACCATAGGACAGGGGGACACACACAAAAGAGAGAGAGAGAGACCGCTAAAGCAGGGAGAGGGAGACCCAGGCATAGAGAAAAGAGAGAGAGACACAGACGTAGAGAAGAAAGAGAGAGAGACTCAGGGTTAGAGAGAAGAGAGAGAGTTGGTCATTCTGTGCCTTTTCAATATGGTAGTCGTGGCTATGTAGGGGTATATGGGGGTGGGGTCCTGTGGAAAGTGTAGCCTAGGGGCCTCACGTAGTGTAAAGGTGGCCATACACGGGCAGATAAAGCTGCCGATATCGGTCGTTTGGACCAATTTGACAGCTTATCTGCCCGTGTATGGGGGCTTCCGACGGGTCTTCCCGATCGATATCTGGCCACAATATCGATCGGGAAGGTTTGATTTTTAACCGACCGACCTGTCGGAGCCCCTTGGCGTATCGTAATTCGATCGTACAGCCGAATGTTCGAATTACCCCCGATATAGCCATGCTGTTAGTGGCATATCGGGGAAAGATCCGCTCGTTTGGCGATGTCGCCAAACAAGCGGATCTTTGAGTCTATGGCCAGCTTTAATCCGCCACTGAATAGCAGCACAGTATTTTGCCGGGTTTGAAGACATATAAAAAATAACACATCACGGCTTTTTATTAAAGGGGTTAAGGCTGTGGGCACAATAAATACTTTGCTTCAACTACCTGGTGGAAGAATGCCTTCATTTGAGTGCCTGCTCCATAATAATTAAAGGGATTCTAAAGTCAGAATAAAATTGATGTGATCTTGATAAGAATGTGCCTCTGTGCAGTTCAGTTTTATTTTAGATTTTAAAAGATAACCGCTGTGTTTTTACTTGTGAAAAGGCCATTGGGCTAAGCTAAGCAGCTATCACTTAGGGTTGCAGCAATGCTCTTACAATTGATTATGCAGGCAGTGTCTCCAATAAGAGACTGCTTTGCAATATCATTACCTCCCAGTAGATTAGTGATGTGAGGGTCGGGTAAAATCTGACCCGCACCTGCCCGCCCTCCCTGAGTCTGCACCCAACTCCCGTGTTCTTTGTATAGCCCTGTCGATGATGTCACAACAGAGGCAGGCGAGCAGGCGCACGTCTATAAAAAAGCAGGAAGAACAGCTCAGCCCGGACCCACCCGCAAATAGGGGTTCTAGGTTGGCCCGAACCTGCCCGACCTGCGAGTCCCATGGGTATCAAGACGGCCCTCACATCACTACTGTAGATATTAGAGCTGAATAAGCTGCTTTTCTCCATTGCTGCGTTTTAAAGTCCTCCTTTGCCACCTTTAAGGTCTTTTTGGCCTTCTGTTATAAATTTAGGGTTTTTTGGATGCCATCTGCATATTCAGAAAACCCCCTGAGCTTTGGAGCTCTTGAGTTGTAGGTCGCATTTTGAAGCGTAGCACTAGTATTTTTTGATTTTAGATTCAATCAAATTCAGATCGCATACACCTTGTTCAAGCCTTGTTGGTTTGGGTGCTTCTCCCACATTGTCCTTCCACACTAGGTAACACTTGTAAATAGTCGAAAAGGGCAGCACTCCAAAATTACTTAAAAATACTTTATTCGTAATGGCAGGGCAGCATTCCAGCAATGTTTCGAGCCTGGCATGGCTCTTTTGTTTTAGAACCTCTAAGGGACATTGTAATGCAAAACTCAATTTAAAGTGACACTTTTACATACAGTAGAACCCCCATTTTATGTTTTTCAGGGGGCCAGAAAAAAAGGTGTAAAATCAGGGAAATGTATTATGCATAATATATAGGTGGGACCACAAAACAACAATGTAAAATGAGGGAAAACTTAAAATCAGGGGATGTAAAATGGGGGTTCTACTGTATTGCTTTACTTTCCTAAATGCACTAACTGTCAAGGTTTTAAAGTTATTTGTAATTTCTATTGAAATCTCTTGTGAAATGAAATTTAGAAATAACTTTTAAAACACCAATAATTTTAATTAGTGATTATTGGAAAGTTATATAGAATTGTATCTTGTTTATGTAGGCACATAGATTCCCAATATGTGGGGTAGCTTACTGGGGAGTGGATAAAGATTATATTCATGAAAGCCTAGGTCACAAGTTTCAGCTTGTCAATAGCAGCAATGATCCAGGACTTCAAACTTGTCACAGGGGGTCACCATCTTGGAAAGGGTCTGTGAGACTCACATGCTCATTGGGCTCCGAGCAGCTGTTGGGAAGCTAAGCTTAGGGGTTGTTGCAAATTATCAAGCAGATAGTCAGCAAGTCTGTAATATAAGCTGATTCTACAGGGCAGACACAGACAACCTAAAGGGTTGTGGTTGCCTTGCGCTGGTACTGAAATCAAAAATATAATATACGACATTTATAGCCTACTTCTTTAGTTAAGCTTTAGTTCTCCTTTAAGGGTAAAATACATGGAAGATTTTGATCAGATTTTGTGGGACAGATTTTATCTGATCTTGTCTTGCAGCAGCACACAACAACACAATATTTTGTAGGATTTTACAAAATCTGATCCCATCAGTAATTTTAAGTCAGATCAGGTAAAGTCAGATGCAATGTTTTGTTCATACATCTAAATGTAGTGTACACAGCAGATGTTTTTTTGATAAATCCCATTTTATTTTGACCCATACAACTACATCCAACTTGTGCTGTAAGTTGATCCAACACCATCCTATAGAATCTCTACTGTAGTAACAATAGTATTCAGATTTCCTTTATTCCAATACTGATGGATGTGTTAATAGCAATTACAATACTTGCAGGGCTCCCAAAACATATTCCAGCAGCACTCCGGTTCAGTGAAAATATAATTTATTTTTTCAACAAATCATTTTTTCAACAAAAATTTTCACTGAACCGGAGTTCTGCTGGAATATGTTTTGGGAGACTGGATTTGACCTGGGCAGTCAGAGTCACAGTCGGCACCCGACGCTGTAAAGAGCGGTGAGAATGATTGTGTAGCACTACTTTCTGTGTATACCAATACTTGCAGGGCTAAGCCTCAGTAATGCACTTTTGTCATTTGGTAACAAATGATCGACTTCACATTAAAACTATACCCCCAAAATGAATACGTAAGCAACAGTTTATATCAAATTAAGTGGCATATTAAAGAATCTTACCAAACTGGTATATATATATAAGTAAATATTGTCCTTTTACATCTCTTGCCTTAAACCACCATTTTGTGATTGTCTGTGTTGGCTCAGAGATCACCTGACCAGAAATACTACAACTTTAACTGTAACAGGAAGAAGCGTGGAAGCAAAAGTCACAACTCTGTCTGTTAATTGGCTAATGTGACCTAACAAGTATAATGTGTGTACCGTGAATCCTACAATCCCAGGGGTCGGCACTTTTTAAAATGGCAATTTTCTATTCACCCTTGGTAGCACAGATTTAAACACAGGCAACAAATCTCCCCATGTGAAGGTAGCCAGGACAGCAAAATATGTGCTTTAAGAACTCAAATTCGACTATTCGCCACCTAAAACCTGCCGAATTACTGTATAAGTCAATGGGAGAGGTCCAGGGACCAATTTGGTAATGTTTGTAGCCTTTGGAGAAAAAACTCTAATAGAATTTTTATAATACAAATAAAATTCAATTCAAGTTTTCATGTTGTTTAGATTCGTTCAAGTGTAAAAAATTTGATTTTATTAATACATTTTGACTAGTCGAATTTCAGATTTATGGGAGTTTAAAAAACTCAAATTTGAAATTTGACCGATGATAAATTTGCCTCTAATTGGCACATAAATAAATAGCGCAGGCAACGTCAACATTGTGTGAAAGAGTTATTGTCTTTGGAACAAAGTCTGCTCTAGGTACAATTATGTCAACGGTGCATACTCTTTTATGGTACTTAATTTCATTAAACTTCTCTTTATTTCCCTCTGGCAATCCACACAGTGATTGTTAGGCACCCCCAGTGATTAAAGGGATACTGTCATGGGGAAAAAAAAAAAAATTCAAAATGAATCAGTTAATAGTGCTGCTCCAGCAGACTTCTGCACTGAAATCCATTTCTCAAAAGAGCAAACAGATTTTTTTTTATTCAATTTTGAAATCTGACATGGAGCTAGACATATTATCAATTTCCCAGCTGCCCCAAGTCATGTGCAGAATTCTGCTGGAGCAGCACTATTAACTGGTTCATTTTGAAAAATATTTTTTTCCCATGACAGTATCCTATTACTCCAGGCTGCGGCTCCTCTGCAAAAAAAAAAAAAATCAGCCTTGCCACTAAGGCAACAAAATTCTGTGCTATGTACATGCACCAGCCCTGACTAAGGAGTACAAAACGAGAAGAGGAAGAAGGTTGCAACTCATTGCTCCTCAAACTCTACCCCAGGCCAGTGTACTTCTTGTTTTTTTTTTTGAAGGAGCATGGGGTAACTGGAAACAGTGTAGGTTGCCTAAAAACTTCAACCTCCCTGTAATTTTACCCTTCTTTGTCTTATTAATAGGCACAATACCAATTGTTTAAATTAGGGATGCACCGAATCCATTATTTTGGATTCGGTCGAACCCCCGAATCCTTCACAAAAGATTCGTGCAAATACCTAATCAAAACAGAATCCTAATTTGCATATGCAAATTATGGGTGGGAAGGGGAAAACAGTTTTTACTTCCTTGTTTTGCATATGCAAATTCTGTTCACCCGGGCAGAAGGATTCGGCCAAATTTTGCTGAAAAATCTTGAATCTTGGATTCGGTGCATCCCTACTTTAAAACACAAAAATCATAGAATAATAATCTAAACCCCCCCCATTTTCCATTTCTCAGGGGACCAGAACATCTGGAAAAATGTAAGATCAGGAAAATGCTATATATACATTACCGTATATTGGTGGGACACAGGCTGAGATCAGCCCAAAAACTGACTTCACCTTCAGCTCCACTGTGTGACCTCACACAGATGGATGGGATTCAGATCAATGGAGTAGGGACACTGAGCCGATCTGCTTCTCTCAGCCTGCAAAAATACATAAACTGACAACAACCTGTGTGCCCATATCCTTAACCCACACTCCTAAAAAAAAATAACTGACTTCTGATAAGATTGGCCCTAATGTATGTGAATGTGAGCTCTACTGGGGCTGATGTGAATGATGTATAATTTCTGAACAACACCTTGCAGAAATGTCAGCACAATATAAATACCAGATCATAAATAATCTGCTAAGCATGTTACTACAACAGCAGAATGGAAATATTCAGTTTTGGAGGAAAGTTGTAGCAATAATACATACATAGACGAATAATACGTCTGTTATGCACTGCTTAATGATGCAAAGGCAAAATTCTAGAGAAGACAAACTAAAAATGTTCAATTTTGAATATCTTAATAATATATAAATAGATTTGAAACCCACATTTACTTAAATTGGGCAATGCTGTGCTTATTTCCACAACTGGGTGTGCAGCTGTGATACTCAACCACTGCTGGGGGGGTTGCAGAAGCATTGCTCGTGGTTGCATGTTTAATTTCTAAAGCTCCTTTGCATGCCTCTTTGAGCACTCCCACGTTGCTTGTCTTTAATGGTGGAGGATGGGCTATACAAGTGAGGGAAGTAAATAAAGTATCATGTGAAAAACATGCCATCGGGGAGAAAAAAAGAATGGAGGAGCATATTGAGAGGGAATGTGTTAGAGAAAGACACCTTGATGACATTCATACATATATTATGAATACAAAAGAATCATGAATATGCTGCAAATTATTCATATAAGCAGTGCTTATCGATTGTGTCCCTGCAAGATCAGCAATCCTCTGACTGAAAGGCAGCTTTAAATACTAATAACAGTGGATTAAGCTAAATTTGGTCTTTATATAAAGGAAATATTGCCTAGGTTATTATATATTAATCATCTATTTAATTAGGTATTCTTTTGTGTATCATTACAGTAAACAGCAATGGAGGACCATGCAGTTACCCAGACAGACAGCTTAACCACCATTGAAGCCCATACAGTGGCCCACTCTGTAGCCCAGCAGGTCCAACAGGTCCATGTTGCCACATACACAGACCACAACATGCTGAGTGCTGATGAAGATTCTCCATCCTCTCCCGAAGACACGTCCTATGATGATTCAGATATCCTTAATTCTACTGCTACAGATGAGATTACGGCTCACTTGGCTGCAGCAGGTACAGAGGTCATATTGTTGGACAATTCTTTTTTTCATTCATTTGCATATGAACATTTACTACTTCCATGTTTTTGCTTTGTGTAAATGTGTAGCCAACTTTTGCCATTTGCCAAATAAGTGGCAGACATGGTGAAAAAGCACAATTCATGCATCCATCTTGTTTCTATACATTTTACATAATTTGAGGGGAGGCCCATAAGGCTGTTTTGGTTTATAAAAATGTCCCAGATTAATAACAAGCTCTTCTGTATAGTCTCTGTAAAATGGGCAGAGTATGCTATTCATATTTTTGATGCATATTCCCAAAATGTAATTTGACTTTAACTTGCTGAAACATATGACATCAAAAAAGTGACTGCTGCCCAAAACTGCACAGGACTGGGTATATAGATAATACTGCATGACAAAGTCAGCAGTTGCTGTTTTAGGTAATGAAAAGATAGCCAGTTGATAAATGCATGTTTCCTTTTTACACTTGATTTGCAGCAATGCTGAACTGCAGGGCTCTTAATTTTCTTTAAATGAATAAAGGCTGTACAAAATAAAAAATGTTTCCAATATAGTTAATTTGTCAGAAATATAATCTATAAAGCCTGCAGTGTCTGGATGTCTAACATAATAGCCAGAACACTACTTCCTGCTTTGCAGGCAGTCACCAATCAGTGACTTGAGGGGGGGCACATGGGTCATAACTGTTTGCTTTTGAATCTGAACTGCATGCTGTGGATCAATTGCAAACTAACTGAGCAGTTATGTCCCATGTGTCCCCCTCCCTTAAAGTTGCTGACTAACTCAGAGTTAGAGAGCTGAAAAGCAGGATGAAGTGTTCTGTTATGTTAGACATCCAGTCATTCCAGCCTTTATACATTACATTTTTGGCTAACTAACTATATTAGAAATTTTTTTATTTTGCACTGACTATTTACCCCGTTTTTAGTTTTACACTGAACTGTTCCTTTAATACACAACTTTGTATGTTTTGATCTGGTGGCGCTGTCATAAGATATAAAATGCTGATGACTATGGGAAGTTTCATAAGGCTAATTAAATCTGTATTTATTACTTATTTTACTTGCTGTTTAAACGGGCAGATTTGCACTTAAACACATGAATAAATTAACAACAGCATCATGTATGGCCAGAGGTTGCATTGGATACAGAGCAACGTTTCTGTGTGTGTATTTTTATATTAGGTGAAAGTGGATGCATTACATTATTTGGACAGTTCTCAAAATATATTTTAATCCCCTTTTTTGTTATGCTGGATGCAACAATTCCATATTTTACTAATTTTCAGGGCCTGTTGGAATGGCAGCTGCAGCCGCTGTGGCAACAGGAAAAAAACGTAAGAGGCCTCATTTATTTGAATCTAACCCTTCCATTCGGAAGCGGCAACAAACACGCCTACTCAGGTCAGTTATTTTTGATGGCACTCCTGCATTCTTTATAAACTAACAATATTTTCCTGGTTAAATGATGCAAACATTGCAACTACTCTGCCTCTGAATTGCAGCACTTCTCTACTTTTTTTACCTTGTTCATTCATTGAATTGTCCTGATTAATTGTTTTATCTCTCTGATTTAGGAAACTGAGAGCAACTCTGGATGAGTATACCACAAGAGTAGGACAGCAGGCTATTGTCCTCTGCATCTCTCCATCCAAGCCAAACCCTGTTTTTAAAGTGTTTGGAGCAGCTCCTCTAGAGAACGTGGTATGTTTCAGAATTGAGAACTGAGTAGTCAGTAGTATTAGGGTCATTTTGTCTGATGCTGTCATTTAGCAGAAAACTTCAGCAGACACTTTCTGTCACTGCTGCTTTTGTTATACAATGGTATACTGGTTGATCCACCACCTTTGACCAGTCTTTCTCCTTCCCTAACTATAGTAATACTGCTGCCAAAACCTGTTTCTTCTTCCTCCACAATATAGCCAAGGTACGCCCTTTCTTTCAGAAACGACAGCCAAAAATGAATCTATGCCCTTATCCTATCCCATTTACACTATTGCATTCTCCTACAAACCAGTCTTCCTCACTTCCATCACTCTCCTCCACTACCAGGATCCTCCTGCTTTCTTCTAAGAGGAAACATGTTCAACCCCAACTTAAATCCCTAGCATGGCTGCCTGTTAAGCAAAGGATAGCATATAAAATCCTTCTGCTGACATTCAAGAATGTATTTAATGATCGAGATTCTGATCATTAAAGTGGAAAAATTACAATCATATATGTGTCACTTTAAGGGGTTGTTCACCTTCCAAGCACTTTTTTTCAGTTGTTTTTTTTTATTGTTTTCAGATAGTTCACCATAAACAAAGACTTTTTTTTTCAATTGCTTTCCGTGTTTTATTTTTTACCTTTTTAAGTTTAAGGTTTAATGTTCCTGTATGAGGTTTTAGTCGGACAGCTTTGTGATCCAGGAGTAGTCTGAACTGTGCAATTTGCTACATTTAGTTGATACATTTCTCAGCAGCATCTGTGGAACAATAACAACTATTGTTTCAATTCTAACAGCTGCCTTAATGTAGCTCAAGGATTCTGCTCAGTAGGGACAGAGATAACAAATGTATCAACTAAATGTATCCATTTTGAACAGTTAAAGAGTTGGTGACCCCCCCCGAGCTTTAGAAGGTGAAAAAAATGAAACTTCAGTATTGGAAAAACGTCACAAATAAAAAATAGAACAAACTGGAAAAAGGTCTTTATTACTGGTGAACAATCTAAAACCGACTGAACTGAAAAAAAGTGTTTGAAGGTGAACAACCCCTTTTACTTCTAACTGAGGTTATAGAACTTTGTACTCGGATCCAGTTTTTGATTAGGTATTTATTAATTGGCAAACCCCTATCATTTTTTTGTAAACATTGCATGTGTACAGCAGCATGGAGAGGAACACACTTACAAAGGCGTCACACGTTAGCGTGCAATTATTAAAAAAAAATATTTCTGAATACAGTGCCAACTTACAACTGGTATTTGAAGCGTCAGGTTACCCAATGTCATCTTCACTTCTGTGGTGAGTGATTATTACGAAAAATGTATCTTTATTTCCTGCCTGTAGTTTCTCCTGCAATTCAGAAAAATATATTATCATTATTATTATTATTGTATTATAGTATTGTCTTTGAGAGCTTGGGTTGCCTGATTGCCTAGCTAGGTGCTACAGTATGTCATTTGCAGTCCTCTTTCTCATTCAGGTTCGCAAGTATAAGAGTATGATCCTGGAGGACCTGGAGTCTGCTCTGGCAGAACATGCCCCAGTACAACAGGACATCAACTCAGACCTTCCCCCTCTCACTATTGATGGTATACCAGTGTCTGTTGATAAGATGACACAGGTGAGGAAGATGTTGCTAGTACTCTGAAATTAGTGTTTCTGAAATTTTGTCTCTTAATAGTGATAACTTTGTGTGTTTTAGCAGAGGCAATTCTTAGTATTGTCTATGGCAGGGTATTATGGTTACATTTTGTATCCACAAAAAGTAGCTGCTACTAGCTCTGTATGTCTTCACCCTAACAGTTTCTGAGAGGGGCATGGATAGTGGTGTTTTGGCAATACTATGTCACTTTTTTTTTTATTGCATGTGTGCTTTTCTTTGTATGCTTGTGCGTCCTATGTATGGTTCATGGCTATACCCAATGTGTGTTGTAGCAGATGTATTGTCTATGGCAAGGTATTTTCTGACATTTTGTAGCCGTGAGAAGTAGTTGCTACTAAGTAGCTCTGTGTTTCTTCAACCTAACGGTTTCGGAGATGGGCATGGATTGTGGTGTTTTGGCAATGTCACTTTTTTGTTACATTACATGTGTGCTGTTTTTTTCAGTGTATGTATGTATGTATGCATGTATGTATGTGTGTGAGTTAGCATCTAATATGCCTGTCATAAATCAAGATAGGGCTTCTGTTTGCTAAAAAGCAAACAGACATAGTCTCAGGTTTCAGGAAACAGAACAGTGGGCATTACTTTGAAAGTAGTATCATTTCTTCCAGAACTACATAGCCTTAAAAAAATATTGCAAATATTTTTCAGGCAAAAAAAACCCATGTGTTCTGATGACTTTATACATTTAAATAGATCACTGAATATTTATCTACTCTTGCTTTTTGAACGTAATGTCAGCATGGGAGAGCAAAAAGCTTTTTTTATTAGCACCTTTGTCAGGTAATGTGCAGTAGCATCTTTTTGTTTCGACATGCCTTTTTTTGTGTACAGGATTCTACAGTTCTTGCTTTAATTAGAAAGATTCTCACAGTTCAACAGGTTTCTGTGCCATGTCTGTTGATTATGTCTCCAGAGGCTTGATGTTAATCAGGGGGTGGTACCTATGTAATCCAGAGGACACATAATTATTTCCTTCATTGTCTGTGTAGTGTCAGAAAGGGGCTGTTTACCATTTTTTTATGCTGATGTCTTTTGTATTACGTTATTGTAGATGTAATCCATTTGTCTAAAGAAAAAAAACGAAATGCTGATATTTATTTAGATATATAAGCTTATTGCTATATGCTTCAAATACTGTGGCTACAACTGTACAATTAAATATACTGGAGAAGCTATAAAGTACCTTGTCTTTGCAATAATTCACAATAAGCAACAATGCCTTTTTACTTTAGTACTATGTAAATCTGATGCAGAACCAGCAAATGCATTTTTTTAGATGTTATATTGGTGTCAGAGAGCTGATATCTGGTTAGCTGCCTATTGTTCTGTTTATAGGCTGCTGGGAGGGGGGAGGTAAGGGGGTTGATATTAAGGTGGCCATACATGGAGAGATCCGCTCGTTTGGCGATGTCACCAAACGAGCGGATCTCCCTCCGATATGCCCACCTTGAGGTGGGCAATATCGGGCTGATCCGATCATGGGCCCTAGGGCCCAACGATTGGATCCTAACGATGCCTAACGGGCGGTCGGATCGCAGGACCGCATCAACGAATAGATGCGGCCGTGATCCAACGGGATTTTTTGTCCCATCCGATCGAGATCTGGTCGACTTTCGGCCAGATCTTGATCGGTGAAGCCCGTCGGGGGGCCCCATACACGGGCCAATAAGCTGCCGACACGGTCTGTCGGCAGCTTTTATCGGCCCGTGTATGGCCACCTTTGGTTTGACTTGCAATGCAGCAGTAAAGAGTTACTGAAGTTTATCAGAGCACAAGTCACATGACTAGGAGCACCAGGGAAACTGTCAAGCCCCACACCAAATTTCAACAGTAAATATTTTTTAAAAATATGTTTTGCTCTTCTTAAAAAAACAAACAAAAAAACATATTTTTGTGCAAAATTCTGCTGGAGCAGCACCATGAACTGATGCATTATGGGGGAAAAAAACAAAAACAGAATCCCTTTAATGTGGCTTAGGTTTTCTGTAAGACAAAAGTGTTTGAATTTCCTCTGAATGCTTTCTCTCAGGCCCAGCTCCGAGCATTTATCCCTGAGATGCTGAAGTATTCTACAGGAAGGGGAAAACCTGGGTGGGGCAAAGAGAGCTGTAAGCCACTCTGGTGGCCGGATGATATCCCTTGGGCTAATGTTCGTAGTGATGTCCGCACAGAGGAACAGAAACAGAGAGTAAGTGATCCCATTAGTTTATATGACGCCCACACTGGAAACTGCAGGGGCATGCAAATAATCATCTTGGCTAACCTAATGCCACTCAGCATGTTTTATTTACATTTTTGTTACTTGTCTTCCTTGTGGCCATTTTTATCTATGATAATGTACAGTATGTACCACCATTTCAAATATATTGCACATTGTTTAGCTTCAAGTCATAAGATGGAAAAAGGAAGTATGTAGCATGCAGATTATGCTATTGGTGCCTGTTAGAAAATACACAACCAATAAAACAAACATATGCAATTATTCTGTTCACTCCTAATCTGGATATATACACGTAAAGAATGATCTTACTGATAGTGAACATTCATGCAAAGCACCACTAACTGAAAGAGTAAACCCTGGCAAATGTCAGGGTAGCAACTAAAGAATTGTACAGAGTTGGGAGTTGTAAGATTCAAAATACCCCTACTGATATAAATGCCCCCTGACCATATATTTAAACCTCTCTGACTGATGAAAGTATTGATGAAAGTATTGATTAGTTTGTAACGTCTGCTCATTACACCTTTACCAAATAACATATGTTTAGTACAGTTTTATCGGTATATGTTTAGCCATCTCAGCACAGGTCAGCTTGAACATAGGTTTATGTAAAAGATTATTTAACCATTTATACCTAAATATTTTACCTGCCCATGTAAACAGATATAATGTGTAAAAAAGGATCATTTAATTAAAGGGGAAATTGTAGAATATCTTCTAAATATTTACAGTTGTATTTGTGAGTTCCTCAGCCAAATATGGGTAACTGCCAAGGTGAAAATTTGTCACATATATTGGGGCTTATTTATGTCAAATTCAGTATATTATGCACTGCACATTTAGATTTTGAAAGTGTTTTAGTGTAGAAAATACCTGATGTGTACTGCACGACGAAGCGAAGGCTCAGGAACTGTATGTGGCACCTCAAAGGATTTTAACAGATCCCTTCCATTACTCTACAAGGACTCTGTCAATTTCAATATAGTCTCTTCACAGTACTTTATTATATTATTGATACTGTGTACTAAAAAATTGTTGATAGATCCTGGGATGCTACATATAATATTAATACCTAACTTCTTAATGATGTACATGCAAACTCTCAAGACTTCAAGTGAGCTACACCACTTCTCTAAAATTCCTATCCATATTCTTAGACTTCCCCTCCCCCTCCCATTCTAAAAACACATTTCTTCACACTCATCTAATTTGGCCATCCGACATATTGAAATAACAGCTATAAGCACTTCCTAAACGCAGTGCTCTATGCCTTATCTTTATTTGCTGACTCTTACACGACCTTCTTTATTAGAATATAAACTCTGAACGATGTAATCTTATGAACTAAAGGGCTAGCCAAAAAAAAGAAATACTGGACCACAAAGTGGGGAGGGATCATTCTTAGAGTCTGAAGACATCATCTCCAATGTTTCTAGGTTTCCTGGACTCAAGCACTACGAACAATTGTAAAGAATTGCTACAAGCATCATGGGAGAGAGGACCTTTTATATGCATTTGAAGATTCACAAGCACCACAATTGACGACAGCACATGGAATTGCACACCTAATGCCTTCACAGACTGTGGTACAGACTATCAGTAACCCAGATGGCACAGTGTCCCTCATTCAGGTGCAGTATATTTTCTGAACAGATTTGTATGTGTCTCAAAGGAGAACTAAACCCTAAAATTTATGTCTAAAAATGCCATATTTTACGTATTGAATTTATTGCACCAGCCTAAAGTTTCAGCTTCTCAATAGCAGCAATGATCCAGGACTTCAAACTTGTCACAGGGGGGTCACCATCTTGGAAAGTGTTTGCAACACTCACATGCTCAGTGGGCTCAGTGGCAGCTGTTGAGAAGCTAAGCTTAGGGGTTGTTGCAAAATGAGTTTTACCTGTAATATAAGCTGATGCTACAAGGCTGATTATTTAATTCTGATGCTAGTTGCACTGTTTTTCGTGCTGCCAATAGTAATTATCAGCCTTATATTGTGACATTTATATTCTATGTGTACTGTATATTGTGAGTGAGTTACTAAGCTTAGTAACAGACAGAGCATGTGCAGTAAATCAGCAGAAAAGGAGCTACTGGGGCATCTTTGGAGCCACATCTTTCATGCTAAAGGGCTGTGGTTGCCTTGGGCTGGTACAGAAGCCCAAACATTATGCACAACATTTCTAGCCTACTTCTTTAATTAAGCTTTAGTTCTCATTTAATCAACCTGTTTACATTTATACTGATTTTCATACTCCTATAATGTTATGCCTTAGCCCCCTTCTTATCAAAGTGTTTATCTTTCCTGATTTAATGTTTCTTATATCTAGTAGGCTGGACTGTTTTCCATAATGAAACACTAGCTGTTTTATTATCTTAATGTTAAACGTAAAGTATAGCAAAATGAGACTTCTACTTCTGCCAGCAATTGTCAAACTGTTTACTGCGTTTTTTTCTGAACTATGCCATTAATTTGGAGAAGACCATTCATTTTGCTGTTAGGAAATCCTTAGTTTCCTTTATATAATTCACAGGTTGGCACAGGGGCTACTGTTGCAACTCTTGCAGATGCATCTGAACTTCCAACAACCGTAACAGTTGCACAAGTTAACTACTCTACAGTCAGTGATGGTGAGGTAAGAGCTCTCTCCGTAGCATTTTTTCAATTTTGTATGCTAAAATATTGTGTAGTCATCATCATCATTTATTTGTATAGCGCTGTCAAGATACGCAGTGTAGTGTGTGTCATATTTAGTGTCAGAAAATACTTAGGGAAGACAAATATTTCAGATTAATCACCAAGCAAAGGCAGTTTGTAACTGTAAAATGTTCAGTATGGTGATAATGTTTATTAGTAATGTTTATTTTAAAAAGAAATATGATTTTAAATTGTCTATTTGTAAATTAGTATTTCTCCTTACCTTGAGTTGAAAAAAAAAATGTGGTCCCGGTAAAATGTGCAATTAGACATGATATTCAAATGCTGCTAGTTCCACTCATAATTCCCAATTAATATGTTAACGTAGGTTTGTTAATTATTCAAGTAGTTGTGGTCTATACCGGATATGCTCTTATTAGTCTTTATAAAACACTATTCATAAATTCCCTCAGGTGGAGCAGAACTGGGCAACGCTACAAGGGGGAGAGATGACCATCCAGACAACACAGGCATCGGAGGCGACCCAAGCAGTAGCATCCTTGGCAGAAGCAGCAGTGGCAGCATCACATGATATGGCACCAGGAGCAACCGTGACAATGGCATTGAACAGGTGGTTACATTTTTTTTTTCATCATAGCATAAATACACTAGAATATAGACTGTAAAACCTGTCCTCAAGCCTCAACACTAGGGCAAGCTCATTAGTAAGCCACTTAGCAGTGCAAGCACAGAACTGCTCTTTCACTTCATGGTGTGCACTTATGGTGCTGTGTAGATTTTATGCAGCCGTGTAAATGTCTTAAAGTTTTCACCTTTCTTTTCACTAACTTTTAGTATGATATACACAGTGATAGTGTGATATTATTTGCAATTTGTTTTAACATTTTTGTAGTTTGTTTAGCTTTTTGTTTAGCATCTCCATACTTTTTGAATTTTTTGCTGATTATCTAGTTGCTTCGGTCCCATTTATCCTAGAAACCAGTGTGAATTCAGAGACTTAAATAGAAAGATAAGTTATAAAAATGTAGTGAAACAATAAAGCTGTACCCTCACAGAGCTATATTTTTTTCTTGCTGCTGTGGTCAGTGACACCCATTAGCAACTAAAAAGATGCAGCATATGTAGGCAAAAAAAACTTAAAAAAAGACCAGTTCAAAAAGATGGAGAAAAGTAATAATCATTTGGTGGTACTAATTGTGTTAGGTACCTTACAGGCACTAAAACCGTTAACCTTGTTCCCCAAACTAGAATGCTTGTTTTTTTTTTTTGTTTTTTTCTTTAAAAAAAACAAATCGGTCAGTGCAGAGACACCATGCTTTCCCTCCTCCTAGGTATCACAAAGCACACTTGAGGTTAGGGAAAACATGGTGGTGGCAAAATCTACAGGAAAAAGGTTATTGTGCTGGTAAATGTTAAGAGGCTCTCAGGGTAAAAGGTTAGTGATTTAAGTGATTTTATAATGCCTAACTAATTGACAAAAACATGGAACCATGACACCGTTCTAGTCTTAAAAAAAAATAGTTCATAATTTTTACTTACATATTTCGATAACTTATTTCTCAGGAATAAACAAACAACTGTAGCCAGTACAAACCAATAAATACCCATCCCTAATGTAAAAATGGCACCAAAAGAATCTCAGTTAACATAGTATGCAATGTAAACAACCAGTGTTCCAACATGACTTGGATCTAATGTTATAAGCAGATCTGTAGTAGAAAGAAACAAATGCATGTTGATACTGATGGCGGCATAATGATGGGCCGCTGCAGGTCCATTAACCATATTGTAAGGGAATACACTTACATACACACATACATATATTTAGTGTCATAATGAGATTAAAAACCATGCATACCATGGAGCCATGTAATATATAAAAAAAGCAATCCTGGCAAAACCTTTGCAGTATGTTGGTTAGTGGGCAGCATGTCAGTGGTGGGATGTACCAGGTTAAGGATCATGTCGACTGTACCTTTCCCATGTCTACTACAGGTATAGGATCTGTTATACAGAAACCTCAGAGTTATGGAATAGCAATCTCCCATAGACTCCATCCATCAAATAATTTCATATTTTTGAAAAAGATTTCCTTTTTCTCTGTCATAATAAAACAGTTCATTGTACTTGATCTTAAGTTATAAATAATTGATAATTTGTTTATTGTTCAACTTATTTTTAAGTACACTTAAGGTATAGGATTCGAACTATAGAAAGATCCCTTATCTGGAAAACCCCAGAACCAGAGCATTCAGGATAACAAGTCCCATAACTGTACTTTTCATAAACATCCAAGCATCGTCTATCGACAGCAGAAGTGACTTCATTAAATTTTTGGATCAAGTACACTTTTATTACTACAGAGAAAAAGGAAAAGGTTTTTTTTTAAAAAAAAAAGATTAAAATAGAGTTCTATGGCAGATGGCTTTCGCATAATTCAGAGCTTTCTGGATAATGGGCTTTCAGATAACCAAACCCCATACCTGTAATTGCTTGGAAGCAAAAATGCTTCATATTAATGACAATGATTCACAACTTGTTTTACAACCTACAACAATATACATAATTCAGTAATCAAGAAAGAATTTACTCCATGGTCATCCTTGAAAAATAATGGCAGTCCTGTTCTGAAAACAAAACGGAGAAATCTAAAAACGTAACCCCAATTGTGGGTTACAGTTCAAGAAATATTTGCCTCTTTCCAGCTTTGAAGTGGGGTGTTCATCAACCCCCCATCAGCCAAGAAACGACTGCTCTTCTGGGCTTCAATTTTATTATTATTGTATTTAAATGTACCTACTGTATTTCTTCTGTTCAGACCCTAGCCCATTCTCCTTCCAGTATCTTATTCAGACCACTGCCTGGTTTCTAGGGAAAAATTCGATATCTGTTTCAATTACAGATTGTAGAGCTACGGTTTAGATTAATATTTTTAAAGCAAAATATTTTATCTTTGAAACTATTTGATTCAGCCAAGGTCAATGGATGCTGCTAAATGGATGCAAACTCTGGTTCTTCTGACTTTTGACTCCGACAATGTGTACAGCTGTGTCTTTGTAGATAATACATACAGGTTTACCTGTATAATATGAATATGGATGTATCTGTGGTTTGCAAGACAGACCATTGGTTTTTTTGTGATAAAGTCATGCTTTTGAGTTTCAGGTTTTTATTTAAATAATGTTATTGTTTTGGAAGTGATAATCAAAAATCCAGTATTGTATGTTATAATTCTGTAAATAACACAAAGGGCACATGGTACAAATCAATGTCATTTTAACTTAGGATGGAAGTGTGTGAATCTGGGTCCCTAAGGTCTTGTTAGCTTCAGATTTATCAAGGGAAGCAAAGGTTTGTTACCACTGAAAACTCCAGGTTTGCTCTTTAGCCTTCATTTTCTTTCCAGTCAAAGAGAACAATCTCATGGAATTAATTTCCAGAATGAAATACTCTTATATGTCATTCTAAAATCAACAAATTGAGCAGCAGTGTATAATGTACAGAAAATCATCTGAATCTTATCCTTCAGACAAGAGTTCATCAGAGAGGAGATAAGAGGGTGGGGGTCATAATTCATTTTGTGGTAGACTTGTTTTAGGTACAGCAAAATGTAAGAAATAGGAACTCAGCAAATTTATGGTGTGTGATATGAATACTTAATCTTCCATAAGAGATTTGCCAAGCACTGCACTGAAACTGAACCTTAAGATTTCGATTGGTTATATTTCTGCTACTGAATGGCAAACATCCTTTGGGGTCTAAAGTCAGAGAAACCAGGGTTCAGATTCATTTGTTAGCATCCATTGACTTTGGCTGAACTGAATACTTTCAAAAATAAAATATTTCACTACAAAAAAGTTGAATCTAACAGTTGTTCATACCTTCAACTTAATTATTTAAACATACACAGCAGAAATAAAACCTATACTTTTTGGTTAAACAACAACAATTTGGTTGTATAGGTCTGATTCTAAAACAAATGCATATTCTGACCAGCAGAGGGCACTCAAGTGCAGACCATTTGTTTTCAAAGCTCTTAGATACCAAGATCCAAGATTAATATAATTAAGCAGTGTTGAGTGTGTACTACTCAGTGTATAGGTGTATACATAGATATATATAGTTCCATATGTGGTGCACTCCGGTAAAAGTTCAGCTCATGCCTGGCTGCTGTCGTATACAAACAATTTTTTTTTCTAATTCTGGTTCTGTACATTACCACAATGAATTTTAAATGAAACAACTCAGATGCAGTTGAACTGCGGACTTTCAGCTTTAATTCGGTGAGTTGAACAAAAAGATTGTGTTAAAAAAAGGCTTTAGTTGTTTTTTTGTTTTTTTTGCAATCACTTTGTTTCAGGGGCTCAAAAGCAATTGGACAAATAAAAAAACTGAAAATAAAATGTTAATTTTTAATACTTGGTTGATAACCCTTTGCTGGCAATGACAGCCTGCAGTCTTGAACTCATGGACATCACCAAATTCTGAGTTTCCTCCTTTTAAATGCTCTGCCAGACCTTTACTGCAGTGGCTTTCAGTTGCTGTTTGTTTGTGGGCCTTTCTGTCCGAAGTTTAGTCTTCAACAAGTGAAATGCAGCTCAATTAGGTTCAGATCAGGTGACTGACTTGGCCATTCAAGCATATTCCACTTCTTTGCTTTAATAAACTCCTGGGTTCCTTTGGCTGTATGTTTTGGGTCATTTTCCATCTGTATTATGAAACGCCTCCCAATCAATTTCACTGCATTCAGCTGGATTTGAGCAGACAGTGTCTCTGAACACCTCAGAATTCATTCGGCTGCTTCTGTCCTGTGTCACATCATGGATAAACACTAGTGTCCCAGTGCCACTGGCAGCCATGCATGCCCAAGTCATCACACTGCCTCCGCCATGTTTTATAGATGATGTATGCTTTGGATCATGAGCTGTTCCATGCCTTCTCCATACTTTTTTCTTGCCATCATTCTGGTAGAGGCTGATCTTGGTTTCATCAAAAGAATGTTTGTTTTTCCAGAATTGTTCTGGCTTTTTAGATTTTTTTTTAGCAAAGTCCAGCCTTTCTATTATTGATGCTTATGAGTGGCTTGCACCTCGCAGTGCACCCTCTGTATTTTCTTTCATTCAGTCTTCTCTTTATGGTAGACATGGATATTGATACGCCTACCTACTTGAGAGTTTCGTTCACTTGTTTGGCTTTTGTGAAGGGGTTTCTCTTCACCATGGAAATGATTCTGTGATCATCCACCACTGTTGTCTTCCGTTGACGTCCAGGTCTTTTTGCGTTGCTCAGTTCACCAGTGCTTTCTTTCTCAGGATGTACCAAACTGTAGATTTTGCCACTCCTAATATTGTAGCAATTTCTCTGATGGTTTTTTTTTGTTTTTGAGGCTTAAAGGAGAATTCAACCCATTTGTAAAAAAACGAGTAACCCCCCCCCCTGCAGGTAGACCTCCCTCCTCCAGTCCTCGGTAAGCTGACTGTAATTTCCGCGCATGCGCAGTTGTCGCAAACTGCTCTAACTGCGCATGCGCCGATTAGTGAGGACCCAGAAGATGGGGTAGGTATAAAGTATGGGGCATTTCCCCCAGTGGGCAGTTAGCCTGGAGGGAGGTCTACCTGGGGTGGGAGGTATTCTGTTTTTTTACAAATGGGTTGAGTTCTCCTTTAAGGATGGCTTGTTTCACCTGCATGGAGAGCTGCTTTGACCACATGTTGTCTGTTCACAGCAAAATCTTCCACATACATGCACCCCCCCCCCTCAAATCAACTCCAGGGCTTTTATCGGCTTCATTGATAATGACATAACGAAGGAATTGCCCACACCTGCCCATGAAATAGCCTTTGAGTCAATGGTCCAATTACTTTTGAGCCCCTGAAATTAAGTGATTGTGTTAAAAAAAGCTTTAGTTCCTCACATTTTTATGCAAACTTTTTGTTCAACCCACTGAATTAAAGCTGAAAGTCTGCAGTTAAACTGAATCTGAGTTGTTTCATTTAAAATTCATTGTGGTAATGTACTGAACCAAAATTTAAAAAAAAGTTGTCTCTGTCCAAATATTTATGGACCTAACTGTATATTGTAGATAGTTGTTCCCCATAATTGACGCACTCCACGACTTCATTATGTAGTCTAACACAAAGAGAATTTATTGTCAGCGTTTTGGTCCTTTTTGGGACCTTTCTCAAGACTTGAGAAAATGGTCAGCTTATTCACCTGCCAGATATGCAAATTGCTTCCATTGATAATTGCTCACAGATTCCCAAAAAATGCAGCTCAGTTAGGGCTATGGAATGCAACTGAATAGTAGCAAAATATTGATCATCTCAATTTAAAGCATTACTTAATCATATCTTATAAAAGAAGACATGGTAAATATGCATGCATATGTGTAAACATGGTGCTATTGCACAAACTGTTTTTAACCGTAGGTCCTTTAATTCATACATAAATGTAAAACTGAAAATGGCAGTATGTTTTATATCTGTATTTTTGTTTCCTTCTATCTTTGCTTGACTGCAGTGAAGCTGCGGCACATGCTGTAGCCACCCTAGCCGAAGCCACCCTGCAGGGGGGAGGACAGATTGTTTTATCTGGAGAAACTGCAGCAGCTGTTGGAGCCCTGACCGGAGTGCAGGATGCTAATGGTAGGAGCTCTTCATTTTCGACCAGACAGTCTGCTATATCTTTCATAGAAGGCAGCAAAGATTGTCAGCAATTGGTTATGTGTAAAGAACACACACACACACATATATGTCTTGGTTGCTCATAGATTTCCAAAAAACTGCAGCTCAGTTAAAATTATTTGGGAGCATAATAGACCAGATTCAGTTAAATGAAAATAATTTATAATGGGAAAATTCCATAGTAATCTGTGTGGAATATATTTACTTGGAAGTAAGTTTTCTTCATGGAGTTTAATGTGGCCCAACATGTAACCACCAACATACTCAGCCCAGCAAGGTATGTCACTCTAGGTCCTTTAGTGGCCAGGGCTACTTTTATCTATTTTAGACTAGAACGATCTTATCGCTTATTATTACTTGTGTTGCCCAGTGACTATAGTACCCTTTGGCAACCAATAATATGCATTAAGTTCTAACATAGATGTTTGTGATTTAGTTTTAGTGGTTTAGCAAGGGGGTACACTGGCCTTTAATCTCTCTAACTGTGTATATTTATTTATTTATTTATTGTTTGTTTGTTAGCCCCTGTCAGTACTAATTCTTGTAAAACAGCACAGCACTATATAAATATATACACAAACTTTTAACAGTTAAGAAATGACTAACTAGTACCATCAAATTGACTTGCACTATAGGATCAGTGCATTGCTTCTAGCCTGTATGCCTAATATAGAACACAGTTCTCTGTGAGTCACAAGCATGAGTTTACTATCTGTGGCACATAAAGCTCTGCTGCATTCTTTGATTCTTCTGCTTACAGACATGAATAGAAGGTTATCATTGATAATGGACTATTCTTGTCGATGAGAATTATTTTCTCAGTATGTAAACTGGACCAGCTCCCATAGGAAGAGAATTTTGTTTTTAACTGTAGGTTTGTATTAAAATAGATAATGTGTTTTACCCACATTTGTGACTGACCCCAAACCATTTTACTTGCATCTGTATTTTAATTTTGGCTTTTGCATAAACTCTGGTCACACTTCTTTCAAAGACAACGTGCAGCGGATTACATTATAGTGAGCCCAGATTATCAATTAATACTGAAAGCAGCCATGCATTATTGCTGACTGACGCAAGCAGGAAGGGATTATTGGGCACATCTCTATTCGGGGGAGTAGAGCTTGGAGCAGTCACTGTTCCATCTCAGTTCTAAGACCTACTGACATTGCTTTAGTTGATACAGTTTCTGAGACATTTCTCAAATGACACAGGGATAGCATATTTTTATGTTTGTAGTACCTCATTGGAGCTTTAATTAAACAGAATATTTGGGGGTTTTACACTTTGGTTATAGAAGAATTTTGTTTTGCCTTTCATTTGCTTAGCTCTAGTGTTTAGATTTGTGCACACTCTCTTGTTCCAGGTACAATTTGGAAAAGAATTGTGATGAAGGAGAGTGATGGCAGAAATAAAGGTAGTAAACCCTACTCAAATTTTCAGATCAGTACTTGCCCTTACTGGCTTTGTATAGTATTCTCTTGTTTTTAGTAATCTAACTTGTTTTCTGCAGGCCATTCAGTGCACACAACAACATCTTAAAAACAATGATAACCTGACATAGTAACAGCAGTTAGAGTCCTGCAGCGGGTCAGGTACCTTGCGGGTTGAGGGGAGAAGTTCTGGGTGCGGGTAAAGACACGGGTCGTGGTTCTGCGGGTCGGGCCACTGGTCTTCTCAACTGCGATATTTACTCCTTTTTTCTGGTCACGGCTAATTCCAATGAAGTTCCTGTTTTTTTCTGATCATGACTACTTCCGATGATGTCACTTCCAGTTTACAATGACAACACTTCCTGATTCTTGATGATCAGCGGGTCCCGGTTGCGGATAAGGTACTTGCGGGTAGGGTCGGGTAGCTGTTCCAAGCGGGTAAGAATGCGGGTACAGGTCCCGAAAAATGGACCCGCGCAGGACTCTTACAGCAGTACATGTCACATGTGCTTTTTTGAAAAGGTTGTGAAACAATCAGATCTTGGTCTGATTGCTATTGAGAGCAGTGTCTGGCTGTTTATATTTTCTGCAGTCCTGGCTCTAACAACACTAAGCCTACTGATAAACAGACCTGGGGATGACCTAACTCCTGTTACATTGCTTTAAGGGTCAGACCTAGAGAACAGAAAGGGATAAAACAAAAGTACTTGTAACTTCAGTTACATTGACACATTACTTTAAAATCATTAAAATTGTATATTGGAAAGTTGTTTAGAATTAATTTGTCTTTAGGCAAAAAAAACCTTTGATGCTCTGCTAATTTAAAATAGTGAATCAGAATCTGGTTGTCTCTACTATTTAGAGGTGCCCAGTCCAAGGTATCTTTGCAGTAGAACTGGCAGCATCTCTTTTAGTGGGTGCCACTGGGCTCTCTCTTATGAGTAAGGTCTCCCTTTGGCTTTCTTCAACTTTCTTGGAATTCCAAGGCATTTTATCAATTTTTTTAATTACTTTCAGCCCATTTCAGAATTTCCCCTGGTTCTTTGTAATGAACTTATTTTTAAAATAAATACATTTTAGGGTAAAAAAAAAAACATTTATTGAAGTATATGACATCATGTATTTAAAATTTGCCTACAGTATAACATCACCTTTGTAGTACATTACAGACCATGTTTCAAGGCTCATATAACACTGAATAATAGCAATACTTGAGAGGGGTATTTAGTGCTAAGAACAAGGATTTTAAAAGAACCTTTTATGAAAATTTACCCCAAAACCCGCCAACTCTTGGAACTCCATCTGTTCCACTTACTGCTCTGCTTTCCCAGGCTTTGCCGTAGAGTTTGCAGCTCTCAGTACTGCAGATAGAAAACAAAGAGAAGGGACCGCTACTGCTCACCGCTACTCCTGACCAGGTGCTCTGTCGAACAGTGTCCCCACTGCGAACTTCCAATCAACTTGAAACAGGCAGACGGCACTTCTGGAAAGGGTTTTATTGGGGTTACTGCTGTAGACAGGCCCGGATTTGCGGCAAGGCCGCATAGGCCCGGGCCTAGGGCGGCAAAGAAATAGGGGCGGCATGCCGCCCAGCCGCCGTTCAAATGCACCAGCTGCGCCGGCGTTTTTTCGCCGGCGCGCTGGGAAGGCAGGCGCTAGGACCGCGCGGCCGCCTGGTCGGACCGCGCGGCCTAGGGGCGCCCAAAAGTGGAATCCGGCGTTGGCTGTAGAACCTTACGCGTTTCTGGAGTAAATCCCTTAGTCATAGGTCTAAGACTAAGGGATTTACTCCCGAAACGCGTAAGGTTCTACAGCAGTAACCCCAATAAAACCCTTTCCAGAAGTGCCGTCTGCCTGTTTCAAGTTCTCAGTACTGCAGTGTATATTTTGCTGTTTGAAGGCAGTACTCTGATTGGCTACTCATATCCTACTCCCTTTCCAGGCAGTGATCATTTAGACGCACCCACTACTTTTCTGTAACCCAGACACTCACCTGAGACAATCTATGGCAACAGTATATTGAGACTGCAATTAATACACTTAATTGGATTTCCTTCTGCCACTGCTGCCTGAACCCTATTTTTTCTTATATATGCAGAGAATGAATAATTTTCTGAAGGAAAAACAAGCGCCTGATAGCAATTATTTCCTTTGCTCACTCTTCCATCAAGCTGGAGATCCAGCCTGACAGCTACTTTTGGTGTGGTTGCCTGTTAGCTCTTCTAGATACATTTTTAAGCAGAGGGTCATTTAAAGGGGTTCAGGCCTGGACTGGCAATCTGTGGGTTCTGGCAAATGGTGGAGGGGCTGTTCTAAGATGCCATAGACAGTCACTATTTATTGGGCTTGTTAGGGGGCTGTGTACTTGAAATGCCAGGGCCTATTTTGAATATCAGTCTGGAACTGAGGCTGTTTACCTTCAAATTAACTTTAGTATGTTGGGGACAGTGAGATTTTGAGACTATATGCAATTAATCTTTGTTTTTTTTATTCTTGCTTTTTTAAACTATTTAGCACTTTGTTCAGCAACTCTACTCTACAATTTGGAATTTTAGCAGATATCTGGTTGCTAGGGTCTTATTTAGTATAGAAACCAGACAGTGATTTGAATGTAGGATGCACCAAATCCAGGATTCGGCCAGGATCCAGCCTTTTTCAGCAGGATTCGGCAGAATCCTTCCGCCTGGCCAAACCAAATCTTAATTTCATATGCAAATTGGGGACAGAAGGGAAATTGCATGACTTTTTGTCACAAAGAAATTAAAACATGTTTTTCTCTTCCCACCCCTAATTTGCATATGCAAATAAGGATTCGGTTCAGTATTCGGCTAAATCTTTCACAAAGGATTTGGGGTTTGGCAAAATCCAAAATAGTGGATTCGCTGCATCCCTATTTGAATGAGAAACAAGAAGATGAATAGAAAAATAATTGATAGGTAACAACAATAATAAAATATACTTACAAAGCAATAGTTTTTTTCGCTTTTGGGGTCATTTCAATGTTGGAAAGAGACAGTAAAAGAGGGCAAATATTTTAAAAACTTTTTAAAACACATAGGAGCACATTTACTAAGCTCGAGTGAAGGATTCAAAGTAAAAAACTTCGGATTTCGAAGTATTTTTTTGGGTACTTCGACCATTGAATAGGCTACTACGACCTTCGACTTCGATTTGAACTAAAAATTGTTCGACTGTCTCTTTAAAAAAACCTTTGACTACATACTTCGGCAGTTTAACCCTACCGAGGTACAATGTTAGCCTATGGGGACCTTCCCCATCACTTTTCTAAGGTTTTTTTGATCGAAGGAAAATCCTTCGATCGTAGGATTTGCGGTAAATCCTTCGAATTCGATATCCGAATTCAAGGGTTTTACTTCGAGGGTCGAATTCGAGGGTTTATTAACCCTCGATATTCGACCCTTAGTAAATGTGCCCCATAGAGTAGAACATTCTACAACATGCCAAAACTTAATTCAAAGGTCAACTGCTCCTATCTGAATATTTTAATATGTCTCATTTATGAGCAAAGACCCTGACTAAATTCTGTACCAATGAGGAATTCAACAAAAAGAGCCTGTTCTCTAGATCATTGTGTCAAACCACTGTGCCATACTTGTATAGCTAACAGTTCCTATCTGAATTTGCCAGCTTGAGATTTTCCACTTGACTTCCTACCCTGATCCAAGACTTGATGATATTCCACAATTATGGCTTCCTATCTCTAATGACCTTGAGAATTCCCTCTTAAATTTTGTAATACCAGTTCCCGAACCACCCATCCCCAAAGCCCACTGAAACTCATACCATAATCTGTTTTTGGGGATTAAGCTACCAGCTGTCAGTGCTGCTTTTGAATCATGGTGCAGCTCCTCTCCACGTGCCACAAATTAGGGACCTTAAATTTCACAATTATTAACAAGAAAACCCCTACTTATTTTAAGTGCAAGGCTTGTCCCTGCCCCATTTCTCCATGTCTGCAGAATTCTTCATTTAACTGCAAAATGGCCTTAAATAAACATCTGTGAGAAAAAAAAGAACCGCTTTTCTCATGTACACTGAACATATTTCATGTTTCCTAAAGCATCAGAGGCTTATAAATTAGCTTTATTAGATAACCCTGGTAAGGATCAGATGAGTAGAAATATGATCCAAAAGGGAAGTTGGCTGCAGTCCCAAAAGGCCACTGTAATTATGTCCAGCATTCTATGGCATTCTATTGGCTGGTGAATAGGGATGGCACCTTTCCTGCAGCTAAACCACAATAAATGGAGGGGAGGGACAGATAGCATTGTGGATAGGGCAGTGATATTGGGGTCCTGATATATATTATTCCTTTTATGTTGTCAGCCTTTGTAAATTTTCTTTACAATCACATATATTAATTTCCTGTTAAAATGTCTACTGTTTTTTTGTGTCAACCAATGGCCTGAGCCGTAGGAGATAAAGTTAACCCTTAATTTAAAAAAATATATATTTATATATAAATAAACAAGATTAGAACATTCCAAATGTACTTTTATTTTTACATCCCGGGTGTGGATGTATGGAAAGCCCTAGGTTGTTATGTGGATGGAGGCCCTGCTCTCCGTTCCTTGTGTGGTACCGCAGTGCAGTTCCCCTGTCCTGATTCCCCTCTCCTCTCCATGACCTTCCCAGTCCCTGACAGCTTGCTGTGCTGTAAAGAAGCTCATGTGACTGCAGTAATCCGGAGCCAGTAAACAGCTGTGTATTTAGGAACATTGCAGGATGAATCAAGCCTATTGTTCTGCACTGCAGAAGCGTCTCGGGCTGCTCAACTTGGGTGCTTTGCATAGAGCATAGAAAACTTGATATTTTGGGACTTATTTAGGGTGCTGCTACCCATTCTTTTCCCAAGCATAAAGAAGTCTTATGTAACATTCATTTAAATTGGAACTGCCCTGTTAGATTCTTGCATTATATCTGTGGTACCCTGTTTTTGGCACTGCCTGCCTATTTGTTACAACGAAACCTTGTATTTCCAAAATCACCTTAAAATGGCACCAAGTCAGGACTCCATTATATTCATGCTTCCTGCAGACATACTTTAATAGCTCATTGGTAATCAGCTAGTAATTGTCACTCTGATCACGGATCTCTAATCAGTATGATTGCTTTTTCAGTATCACTTGTGTTTTATGAAAGCACTGCAAACTCTGTGATGCTTTTGAGATATATGTATGTATTTATATATATATATATATATATATATATATATATATATATATATATATATATATATATATATATATATATATATATATATATATATAACTCAAGAGCCATGAATATCCTGTAAGTTATATCCTTATAAAACACAAAAGCCATGAACATCTTGTAAATTATATTCTTATCAAGACAACGGTAACTAGTGATGTCAGTAGTTATAAACGGAGCATAGTGATGTCATTCCTGTCACATGACTCACTGAAACTTGTGTATTATAAATAAAGTACCCCTTGTTGCAAATTATGAGGATATTGGAAGTCACCTTGGAGTTCCATGACCTGTATAACAGCACTTGGCCTTCAGCCTAGTGATTTTATATGGTCATGGAGCTCCTTGGTGACTTATAATAGCCTTATATTTTACAATAGGGTGTACTTTATTCGCTAAATGTTTTAACAGCAGGAAATAGTAGGACATGGTCTTTCCTAATTTTATTTTGCAAAATCAGAGTTACAGGAGGGGACATGCTATGTACTGTCTATATTAAAAAAAGTAGTAGGGATTAAGTTCATAATTATTATTTTTGCTTTAGAAATATATATTAATTTACGATGGTCAAACTGCAGAGAGGATGTTTGCTTTGACAGAGGGCTGGGAAAACAAATGGTTTCATGTACCAAATGTTGTGTTGATTGTGTTGTTTTTTTGGTCATTCAAAATATGGGGGGGGGGGGTTGTCACTGTATAGTAACATGTATAGAATATGATACTGTCAAACCATTTTTATAAAAGAAGGCTTCATTTTGGAGACGCAATTCTAATTCTTGTCATTGCTATGCAACATATTTCTGTTTTTCTTTTCCTTCTGTGGTCATATGCGTAGGATCCCTTTATAACTGGATCTATTTTAGGGGAGAAAAAGACACCTTAGTCTTGACACAGTCTCATAGAGATGTGTCTGTCTTGTTAATAAAATTGAAAGGGTCTTAATCCCCCTTCTTTGGATTATGAACATGTGCAGAGTAGATTAGCCTAATCAAAGCCCCATGCCTGACCAGATGCAGTGTCGGGACTAACACAAACCTGATTAATACACGGCAAGGACTTAATCATTCCACTCTGTGTCTCTCGAGCTCTTGTATAGGGCTCCCTTTGTATTGCTCTTGTCTTGTGCATCACTTCTTCACTGTAAGAATGCTGCCTCTCCAGTCTATTGCTTTCCATGCACATGTCATTTTAAGCAAGCACACATGCTGTGTCATTTTTTCTTTGTTGGGAAAGGGCAGTTACTTTAACTTAAATGTTGACCTCTGTGAGAAATGTCATGTTTTAGTAATGCAATATCATCATAATTGCTGTGTGAGCAGCTTTGGCACCATCCATTACATTAGGGAGTGTAGACTCTCTGGTATGGTTTAACAGTGCTCAGGATCTAACATGACACTATAAAACCTGTTGAAAAGTTGCTGACAGCAGGACAATCTATAAAATACAAAAAGTTAATGCAATGGTGAACTGCCACTTTAGTTGTTAAGCTGAGCTAAAACTGGCACTTGGGTTCGGAAGCCACATCATATTTTATTATACTCACATTTGGGCTTTCAATCATTTAATATAACTCTATAATTCTATGGCAAATGCCAGAGGGGCTACTGTAAGTTTAGACACAAAAATGGGGATTCAGTCACTCAAAAACCATGATTTACCATGACTAAGGCGGATTATTTACTAAAGTCCGAATGCCAAAAACTCAAAAATTTGCATTTGTTTAATATAAAATCTGAATTCTTAGTTTAAAAAAAAACTTTTTTTTCGTGATCTATTATACACCGTGGATAGAAAAAGTCAGAATCTGAAAATCTGTCATCTCAGACCTGCCACGGTTGTATATAAGTCAATGGGAGCAGTCCTGAAGGTATCCTGATCTGCACTGGGTTTCATGCAAATATCCAAAGATTTCGCAGCTTCCTGGCAAAAATCTGGAAAAAGAAATGAGGCGGAAAATCTGAAAAATTCGAATCTTCATACAATTTTCTAAATTTTTTGGGGTTTTTTTTCCCCACACTGGAATTTTATGGGAAAATGTATTGATAAGTAAGGGGTTAATAACCCGTGCTGATTTGGTCTGTGTATATTTCAGAAAATAATAAGATAAATTCGGATTATAATAAATAAACCTCTGTGTAGAAAGTGTGAAAAACATAATGCAGATGTTGTTTAAATAGATTTTTTTTTTTTTTTAAAGGCGAAGGAAAGGTTAAAATTAAGTAAGCTTTATCAGAAAGGTCTATATAAATACACCAGTAAACCCTCAAAGTAATGCTGCTCTGAAGAAACACAGCATTTCTTTCCTTCTATTGTGTACACATGGGCTTCTATATCAGACTTCCTGTTTTCAGCATAAACCTCCAGGGCAGGGCTTGAGCATGCTCAGTTTGCTCCCTTTTCCCCCTGCCTCCTCCCCTCCCTGCTGTAATCTGAGCCCAGTACTATGACTGAGCAGGGAAAGTCAGGCAGGAAGTGATGTCACAACAAGTGAATATGGCAGCTCCTATCCTAAACAAACAGAGAGAGTGTCTAGAGCCGTTTACTCAGGTATGGTAAAGCATTCCACAGAATAACTAGTGTTGCACTAGCTTGCACTATTGTGGCTAATCTATTAACAATAAACTGCTTCAGTACCTTTCCTTCTCCTTTAACTTGTTTTTTTTGGTGGCTTATTTGTCGTTTTTAAGTGCCTGAATCCCCATTTTTGTGTCTGAGGTATACAGTTTTTCTGCACCCTTTGCTGAGGGTTGCCGCACCTAAACCTTGTGTATACTTCAGTCCTGTATTGCATTATTTTTTTTCTTCTTAAGTACTTTGTTTTATAGCCAGTATGTTGTTTCTGTGGCTGCTGTAAGATGCCACAATTTATTGGGCTGGGGGGGGGGGGCTGTTTGCTAGGGATTATTTTGAATTCCAGTCCAGGCATGTGGGCGTATCTATATTGTTTAAGTGATGACCTATTGTTCTATGAAAACATTCAATATGTTAGAAGTGGCTGTGAAAACTAAAGTCGGGGACATGAGAGCTTATTCATGCGTTCTATTAAAATGGAGTGGAACTGGACGTATTTCAGAAGGTTTATAAAGTAATGTGCTCTGCTGCTGGGATATCGGGCACTGGTACAGTGTAATATGTTAAAGGACTGCCCTTCTGTGCATTTTTCAGTTCAGTTAAAATCCATCCCAACTTGAAAGGTAGGAAATCCCAAGTGTTCTGGTGAATGTGTTCAAATGTTCTCAGTTTGTCCTATTGGTGAAACTATTCAATAGCTCCTTTTTGTTTTTTATTAAACATTTTATTTTTGTTTCTTTTCAGGTCTAGTCCAGATTCCTGTCAGTATGTACCAGACTGTGGTCACCAGCCTTACCCAGGGTAATGGGCCTGTCCAAGTGGCAATGGCACCAGTCACTGCAAGAATATCTGACTCTACAATGACGGTGGATGGGCAGGCAGTGGAGGTAGTGACATTGGAGCAATGACTGTCGGGCCCTGGAGAACACGTTATATGATCTTTGAGTACACAAAGTTCTAAGGAGTTCTTCCGGGCATCAACAAAACATGCACACTTTTGGTGTGACAGAAAGGCTTACCAAAAGTCAGAGACATATTTTTATCATTGAACTTTGTGTATATATATATATATATATATTCCCATGTGCTGGTCTTGTTCTTTCCTTAAAATGTTTAATTTATTTCATAAAAAACAAAACAAAATATGTTTCCGGTTTAAAATTCTAAGCTCGGGGAAGGTCACACAGCTCACTGATGGGCAGCAAACCCATGGCTGATGCCTTCATCTTGTATTTATAAACTGCTTTATCCCAGATATCTGCCCATAACACAGATGAGTTTAGAAGCAAAGCTTTCGTAGTATCCCTGGGAGCAGGGTCTGGGTGTTTTAGTAATACCATCATTAAATTCTCATTTGTGCATCAGATTTGCTGATCACCTGTAACTAGCATGGCAGTTCTGCTGAAGGAACAGTCATAGCTTGCTTCCTTTTTTCATGTTCTCTAATGGCGTGTCCAACCTGCAATGGGCAGGATTTGTAACAAAGAGCATGGAATCACTACATATAAGCATGGTGCCTTCTAGCAAAACAACGAGAGTAAGGGCAGATGTTGAACGGTGTTGTTTTTGGGAGACCATCATGTTTCTAGCTGAATGGAAATCTGTTAAATGAGGCTGAGCATGTTGTGAGACTCCTCGGGGGATACAGTGGCTCCCTTATTTATATCTCTAGTCTCCTCTATGGACAGTCCATAGTGGTATAACAAATAAAAGCCACAGGACAACCAGAATTGCACTAAATGATTTGTTTAAATGTTTCATTGTATCCAGCCACATTATCTAGGTCATGTGGTAGTGGAAACACTGGCAGTTTTGGTTTGGCAGGTGCCGGTATGCACTGGGAATGTGGCTGATAAGGCTGGCACATCTGTTCATACTTCTAGTTGGAGTGACACGGTGGAGTTTTTTGTTTTTGTATAAAAACTCTACAGAGCAATCCTTTGGCAAATTCCCCAGATATTTTGGCTTTTTATGTACCAAAATGATTGCAGTTTGTTTCTCTTAGGTATTTGAAAAGGGAAAAACAGTGATTATCTTTGGTTTCTTTTTAGAACGTCATGCTTAGCTTTGCTTCCTAACGATTTCAGAGCAGGTGATCATGGTTAAAGCCATTCACTAAAGAGTGATTGGTAAATAGAAATGGAAAAGACTTATGCTGATAAAGCTGTCAAAACACCCCGTGTGTCATCTGTTTCTTTCTATCTGTAGGAAACATTGGTCTTGAAGCACGTGTAGCAGTAACAGGTGGTTCTCAACTGGGAAACGGAGTATTTTGAGCTGAGGCCTACGCTCCTCCACCCGTGCTTAAACAAGTTTCCCTTACATTAATATGGAAAGTGGTAACGGACCAGTGGTATTTTGGCTGCTGCATTTTCTTGTGTTATGGCAGAACAGGCCATGTGATCTTATCCTTAGTCCTCTAGTCCCACTGTTGATCTTTCATTTACTAAATACAACAACAATATATGCTATCCTTTTAAATAATGTTCATTTGAAAGCTAAATTCCACATAGGTTCTGTTTATATCTTGTTTTTAACTGTCCCATCATGAGTAGAAGATACATACTGTAAGGAGACAATTCTTCACTGGAACACTGTGCTCTTGTCACAAGAGTTGGACCCTTTTCACTTGTTTTCGAAAATGATTATCTCCCTAAAATAAACCTTTTAAAAATCCTATAAAAGCAAGAGGTTTGAATAATATGAGAGGTGAGGGTCTTAGGGGCATGGGGGTAATTTTGGGGGGGCACGCATTTTAGTGGGTTCTGCCAAATGGTTGCACTGATTTCTTCCTTTGTTTTTGTTTGTTTTCTCGCACAATTTGTGTTTGTTGGGAACAATTGGATCAAACCAGCCAGACTTCAGTAAATAAAAAGAAATGATCCCATGGTACAAATATATCTCTCACCTGCATTTTAAAATAATCGGTAAATACATTTTGTTTACATTGATTCAGATCGGATATTTTCATTACAGGCTCTGTATTCTTATTTCTCCATCTACGTGTATGACATTTTAACCCATTATCGACTGATCATTTGAAATCTTTTGATGTAAATGACATTTTCACAGCAAAATTAATTTCAACCCCATAATACGCTTATTGGACTTAAGTATTAAAGTATTAAGTATTAAAAATGTATGCGAGCGCTTGCAATGGCCAACACTGTTTCATTAAGCAATTTCCATTATTAAAGGTATATAATTAGCACCACGATTCCCTGCTAACAGCTGAATTTTTTTATTTTGGAGATTCATGTAGTTTGATGTGCTCCTAGAATTTTAGCCAGTAAGTTAAGTTTGAGACAATTGTAAAACGTTGCCTCCAAAATATAGTCCAGACTTGCATGTGTCAAACCTTACCTCCTGTCTGGCTTTCTGTCCCTGTCCCAAAACAAAGCAAAAGAATCAATAGCACCAGGGCGAGGAAGTGATGTGAACTATATATCAGTCCCTTATCTTCTGGTTTTGTTTTCTCAAATGACATATAACCTGTATAGCAATAGTTTTTGTGTATGTTTAGGGTAACATTTATATATAAATATGCCAGGTCTAGCTTGTTAAACTTTTTTTTTATCAGTGTTGTCCGTTTCCAATGACTTATTTGTTTAATGCAACTAAAATTTTACTGCAAGAAACTTTATAAACTGTTCTAAGTTGTCCGATTAATTTCTCCAGTCTTTCAGTGTGCATTGAGCAAATAAATTGTTCAACAGACCCGTGTGTGGTTTATTGCTGGTGGGTCCAGTTGCTGAATGAATTGAATACTTGGTAGCAATCTAAAGGAGAGAGAGCTCAGTGAATTGGCACATCATGTGATGAGGTGCCAGTCTTTCAGCCATATTCAAATATCAATTTCTGGGCAAAGATGGAGGAATATTTTGATTTTCACCAGTTATTTGTTTAAAGAAAATCTGTGACTGCTGTTGGGTCTGACCCAACTGGATAAGTTGTTTTTTGCTTTATTAAAAATATTTGTTCCCAGATTTTAAGGGGCCCTAAAACGATTTTGCTGTGGGGCCTATAATTTTAATTCCACCATTGTTGTGGATAGAAAATATTCGGTTGGGTTGCCCCCTGTTGCTGCAAAGCTAAAGAGGCAGTGCATCTGTAAGGGCAGGACTTCACAGCCGATTCCGCCGCGATCCGCAAAATCGCGGGCATGTGGATGCGACGGAAATAAGGTAAGTAATGCCAGTGTCGGATCGTGTCACATCAACGCTGCGACACGGTCCGACAATTGAATTACTTACTTTTATTTCCGTCGCATCCGACGTGACGCCTGCGATTTTACACAGCACATTGGATCGTGGCGCATTCGGCTGTGTAGTCCTGCCCTGAATGAATTAAAATCTGTCCAGATTATTTGAGACCCATTTATCAATCAAAGTTTTTTCAAAACACAATCATGGAAAACCGCTGCTACTTGTCCAAATGCTTATGTTAAAACATCAATTAAAATAACTGAAAAAAAGGAAGGAGAAAATGGTGATTAAACTCTATCTGGCCTATTTGCCACCACAGATTTTGTTTTCTTGCACAGATACGGTAAAACTCAAACTGGAAAAACGAGATCAATTTGTCATGGTAAACATAATGAAAACTATTTGTAAAAAATTTTTTAAAACCTCTAAAATAAAATTGATTGTTGAAAATAAATCTCCCATTTACTCGGACGATTTTCTTTTTCAAATTTTTAAGACTCTTCAAATGATAAATTATAAAAATTTCAAGTTAGAATTCTAAGACCATTATGGCAGCCCACTAGCCTATTATATATATACAAAACTGTTGCACTTCACATTGTCAACCCTACCACCAGCAGTAGCCTCAACTCTCTTCCAATCTGAATTTGCAAACAGACTTTCGGCTCAAAATGCAGAGACTCTTAGTTCTTTGCTGAATCAGAGCTGATCCAATGCAAAAAAAGAGATGAGGCTTCAGCCATTCTATTTTGGCCTCTGTGTGGCTCTAGCATTACCAGCTTGACCACCTAACCAGACCTGTTTCACTCCAGGCTTTTCATGTGGATTCTTCCACTTCTTCACAAGAAGACCTGTGCTAGACCTTAAATGTTACCCAGTTTTATAGATCATGACCTGATTTGCCAGAACCAATGAGATGGAAAGCCCAGCATCTACAAGGTCTTGTGTGTGATGTCTTGGCTGGAGAGGAGCGGACTGCTGCAACATTTATTAATGATATTGATATTTAAGTATATTGAATAATATATATTCAGAACTGGCAGTGCACAAATAACGGCTTATAGGGCCTGTTATTTGTTAGGGATGCTTTATGAAAAAAAAATACAGCAAATGAGATGAATAATAAATATTAAAGCATTAGGAAATTGATCTGAGGATCCAGCACTTATATGAGATAGGTGATGAAATGAGCAGTGATTCAGATAGTGGCTAATATAGTGTTTTTCCTTTGAGATTCAAAGCTCTTTACACATTTTTAACAATTACGAAAAAAGAAAATCCCTTGTGATCAAGGATAGATCTAAAGTATATGAAGAAATTAAGAATAGGTATAAAGTCGGCCAGACTTGGACTGATTAGCGCCGCCTAATTGGTTCTTCCCGCTTCCTCCTGTGTATGGTGCCCACTGACAGCCACCCGAACAAAAGCAGATCTTCTAATGTATCCCCACCTTAAGATCTGCCTGCATTTTTTTTAGTTCCCCTTCTATGATGGGTTGAAATGTGTTTGGGTTTGATATGTAATTCTAATAAAGTACTGGTTTTTTTTCTATTTGAGTGCTCTGCTTCTACTTTATTTTATGATACTTGTGGATCTTACAGGTGACCCCGGCAGTGATCACCTCACTAAGGGTAGGACTACAGACGACTTTATTTAATTTTCTGTGCAATCCGACGCGATGTGCAAAGACGCAGGCGTCAAATCACATGCAATGGAAATAAGGTAAGTGAATGCATTGTTGGATGGTGTCGCAGCGTTGATCCGACGCAACACAACTGTCGGATGCACCACCAAATACCTTTGCCAGTGATCAGCTAAGGGAACATGTCATGCTATGAGGGAACAAACCTTCTATACCATACACAGCCAGTAAAATACTTTAAATGGAACCCTGTGGATTTGTCTAATAAAAGTGTATTTATTACTTCTTCCCCATATCATCTTTGGAAATAACATTTAAACTTGCAGCTCTTGCTGAAGAAAGGTTTTTTTGCTTCCATGATCATTTTTATTTACTTACCCTTGAATGATGATAGATAAAAAAATCTGAGGCCTTATTTATTTACTATTAGCAGGAGTGTTACTGGGAACAAAATATCTCACAAACATGCCAAAATATCAAACATAAAGGGATTGTGCGTGTTTTCTTGCAGCCTGAGCAGTTAGGGGTCCTGCCTTTACATTTACATTTGCTCTTAACCAGAGAGTAAATACAGGACTCCCTTTTTTTCGTTGCACCAGCACCTGTTTTTTGTGTGCCTACAATGTGCAGTTTAGAGCCATAATACATCCTGTATGGTTTTGTTCAAATAAGGCTGTGTATGCATACAGGTAGCTCACACAATCCTAGTAATATCATACATATACACAGTGTTTGATGTTATATTAATAGGCATCTCCATTGACCTAAATGTGGATTAAATATTATTCACAGAAATCAAAGCGAGCAGCGTTTATTAAAGGCATAAATCATAACGTCTCACACCATATTTCATTGATTGTTTTTATACTTTTCATACATAGAAAGTACAACATTGGTAAATATAACATAGTAATTGGAACCAGCAGCCCCAATGTACAGGAGCCTGACATTTAGCAGCATGGGCAGTTCCATTGAATGAAAGGCTTCATATTCTGATTCTCTAAAATCACTGATATGGCAATTTAACAACAATCAGATGAGTGCAGGTTGTAAATATCAATGTATAGTCTGAAATATTTACACAAAATATACATAGAACACCTAGTGTGTCTGAAGGGAGTGAATGGAGCAGCCCTTGTGATCTAAATACTGTATATGATGTTTCAATATGTGCCTGAACATGTCAGTGTGAAGGGGAGTAAGTGGGCAGGGAGTCTTTCTTGTTAACAGATGAATAGTGACTTTAATCTTCACTAATCGCTCTTAAATGAGAGGGTCAGGCCCACCTGCTGGCTTCCACCTTCTGCTCATTGTAGGTCTGTGTTTAATCCTGGGCTGTGTTTAAATAACCCAGGAACAAAACTAAATAGCATGCTCTGCAAGTGTGCCTGGGACTGTGCAAAATCTTTGTGACCTCCTACCACAACTGTTGAAAAATGGAACGTGCCCATCGTTCCCACAAAACAGACAGCAAGAACGATCCTGGGGGTCATTTGTTGGGGGTTCCTATAAATCTGCACCCAATCTTATTCATTCCAAAACTGCGTATGCAAATAGGTTGGATTAGTAATTCTGTACTGTAGTCATCTGATATTTTTATATCTTTGATAATTTTTTTGATTGACAGATATTTATATAGCCTGACAACTACACACAGTAGAAAGGCAAACCTACAATTTGACATGGGTTACTGGTTAAAGGGTTTTTCACCTTGTTCACTAGAAATAAAGATTGCTTTCTGTTTTCTAATGTTTTCTAATTGTGACTGTTTTTCTAATATTGAAGTGTAAAGTTTTGTTTGCGTAAATACGCTAGCGTTTCAAGTTTAGGCAATGACACATTACACTACCATATTTACTAGGCAGCTTTTTAAAAAATCCGCACGTGTGTCCATAGTAACTAACTGTTCTAAACTGATACATTTAATTGATACACTTCTTATCTTTGTCCCTGCTGAGCAGAATCCCTGAGTTTTATTAAAGGCAGCTGTTAGAATTGATACAATAGTTGCTAATGTTCCACAGATACTGCTGAGAAATGGATCAACTCAATGTAGCAAAATGTAACAGATCAGAAGCTGCCCCGTATTGAAACCCCAGAGGCATAAAGATTAAGCTTTAAACTTCAAATTTGAAAAAAAAAACAATAAAAAATAAATGATAGAAAACAGTTGAAAAAAGTCTTTATTTCTGGTGAACAATCTGAAAACAACTTAACTGAAAAAAGTGTTTAGAAGGTGAACAACCTTTAAGGATGAAAAAATAGGACTGTATTTTCATGGGGAATGATCAATAAAATAGTGTACCAATATGCACTGCAATGTTCTAGTAAAAATGTAATTAGCCCATGGGACTGGCACTGGAATAAATGTATGGTATTTGTCATTACAGGTTATAAGAAATCTTTAGGGGTTTATTCTTCTATAACTAGTGTCCTGCTTGGCTGGTCAAGCCTCCAGTTATATCAAGCCACGCCCATCAAGTTATAAGACCACTCCCCTTATAGTTTCTTGTAAAGGGGATATAAGCAAAATAGGAAGCTTGCATCTAGCCAGAGAGAGAGAGAAAATACTTGGGGGAAATTAATCAAATGGGAAATAAATAGCTTTCAGATCTTGTTATTTTCATAAAGCAAATGTGCTGGAAAAATAAAATAATGTTCTGATGGCCCTATAACAGACCTAAGTGTATTTACCAAGATGTATTTTCTATGCACAGGTATGTTGGGTACTCCAAAGACCACCTTGGAAATTGGAAAAAAAAAAACATGTTTTAAACCTGATTTGAGCTCTGTGGATTCTACACTTTAGGGTAAAATGGTTTTTAAAATGCTTATTTTTGGATGATTGGTTTTTGGTACAATTATTCTACTGTAGGTCTATTCATATTTCTGCTTTGATCTATCCTCTTGGAAAAATCAGAGGTTGTTTTACCAAACATGTTGTAAAATGTCATGCATGTACAGATGATCATAGAGTCTGGTCGGAAAGTGGGCTATTCCAGTGTCCCAGGATACCAGGAAAACTCCCGGTGGGCCCAGGTGTCAGCAGGGGCATTTCAGCCATGAGGTAAGGTGAGTACCTTGCCTCAGGCGGCAACTCCCCAGAAGTTACCAGGGGTGGCAAAAAGCCACTCCTGGTAACTTTAAGAGCTGAATTTCCGGTTATTAAACCAGAAATTCGGATTTTCTAGCACAGAGAGCGATATTTCGCACTCTGCGCTAGCAATGCGCCCCTCACTGGATATTTCGTCGGAGATCTTAAGTTAAGCCTTGGGGCGGCATTGCGAACGCCGCCTCATGCGGCGTTCATGCCTGAAACGTGCCTGGGTGTCAGTGGGCCTCTTGCTTCTAACCATTTGGCCTATTTCATGGTCATTCCCTATTTCTTTATGGGAAAAAAGAGGCTTAATTATGGAAGAATGAAGTATAGTAAGTCGATATAACAGACTACCAGAATAAAGAGGTTGAATGAGGAGAGCAGGAATAATAGTTTGGAAAGTCTAAGGTTTTCCAGTGTGCCCCTGGCATCCCAGTCCGACACTGGGCTATTCATATGAAAGTATGAGTATGTTTGTGAGTGGCCACCTTAAATATGAGAGACTATATCCCTGTTGTTAATGCATTACACATTTTCCAGTAAAATCAGAGAAAGTAGTGGTCATAAATATTGTCAAAGTCAAACAATATAATTGCAATGCCATTATATCAATAACCTTTCAACTTTTTCACCAAGGCCATTTGCGTGCTGTAAAATACGGATGACTTTACCAAACGATTCCAAAAAAAATAAAAATTATCTCACCAGGTCTATGCAGGGGAGATATCATCAGTTATATTTTAATTTAATAAAATGACTCACTTTATAAATACAATGAAGTGAGTAAAAATTAGTATTTGCAAAAAGGAAGGAGAGTTGAATTGGAATAAAAATGTTCTAAAAATCTACTAACTTCACCCATTTACTAAAATGTCTGCTTTCTTAATAGAACTAGACCATGCCATTTAGGATGTATCATCATATAGAATAGTAGTTACAACTAGCTGCAAAACTTGTTCTACACCAGTTTTTGGGGAGCATAGCTTGATGTAATTTGGTTCCCGTGAGAAAGAGCAAGAATTTTTGACTTGGAGGCAAGTTTTGATGTACTGCCAAACAGAACCTCCAGTGGGCTGCCAGTGCACATAGAGATCCAACAATTCAAGAGTTGAGGAGCAACACAAACATGAAAAAGGGGATGCCAAATAAGTTCTGCAATTGGCTATTTGGTAGCCCCTATGTGGTTTGTCAGCCTACAGGAGGCTCTATTTGGCAATACACCTGTTTTTTGCAACTAAAATTTGCCTCCAAGTCTGGAATTCAAAAATAAGCACCTGCCTTGAGGCCACTGAGAGCAACATCCAAGGGGTTGGAGAGCAACATGTTACTTACAAGCAACTGGTTGGGGATCACTGACATAGAGACTTCCAAATTGCTAACCACAGCCCTTATTTGGCATCCCCTGGAACTACTTTCACACTTGTGTTGCTCACTGACTCTTTTAACATTTATATGTGGCTCACTGGTAGAAAAAAAAACTGTGGATTCCCAAACTATTTGGACAGCTGTAATATGAAGGGAGTTGGGTCAATAGGAGCTGCAAGAATAGAGGTTGCATAAAAATATGATTTTGATTTTTTGTTGGTTAAGGCAAGCCTTTCTGAATTACTTATGGACTTCTTAAGAACCGAGCTGTTCATACACTGGACTAAATTGGACTAATTTGATCAATTAGCCCCAATGATCAGATCTAATGACTGGCCCTGTGCATGCCCCTCGAAAAAGAACCACATCTACGGCCCAGTGCAGTCACGGCTTGAAGGGATTTTGCCACCCACCTGATATATCTACCTGAATACATTTTTTTTTTTTTTTAAAAAATGTCTCTTTATTTATAGAACATTTTTAAGAACAAAAAGAAAAAATAATACAACATGATACAGGTACACCTGAATACATTTTATGAAGTACACAGTAATGTTACTATGCACACACATAATGAAAAACAATTCACATTGCCAAATTTGATTAAAAAGTTATTATCAGGGGCGTTTCTGCCTTGCCTCAGATGGCAGCTCCCCAGAAGTTACCAGGGGCAGCAAAGAGCCGATCTGGTAACTTTAAGAGTCGAATTTCCAGGTTATTAAACTGGAATTTCGGCTTTTCTAGCACAGAGAGCACAATTTCACTCTCTGCGATGGTGGGGGGGGGGCGGTATTACAGCCTGAAAGGCACCTGGTTAATACAACGATAAGTGATTGCTCTCAAATAAATGTGGGATATTTTTTTAAAACTTAAATTGGACCTGTCAGCCAGACACAAAAATCTGTATAATAAAAGTTCTTTTCAAATTAAACATGAAATCCAATTTCTAGCTGTTGTAAACTCATTTAAAAATCTCAGCTGTCAATAAAATATTGCCTGCCCCTCCTCTATGCCTTAGGCATAGAGGTAGGGCAGACAATTACTTTCACTTTCCATTCAGAACTTTCTAGATGTCACTGCTCTCCCCACATTTCCCCGTTCTCTTCACAGTTTAATTGTGTAGCCAGGGCATGGGGATGGACATCAGGTCCCCCATTCTGGTGCACAAACAAGATTTTGAGATAATGGAAGGCTTGTCTTAATAACAGTGTCCACAAAATGGCTCCTGCTTGCTTGCTATAATTATGAATTCCCAGACTGAAGGAAACAAGATTCAAATAACTTATATAGTGTAATTGAAGTTTATTTTGCTTGACTAATGTGATAAAATAGGATTTTGAATCATTTTTTTGGTTGACGGGTCCCCTTTATGGAGGAACTGACTGTCAATTAAGCGTATCTTTCTTTTATTCACTGATGTGCCTATTTGTCTGTGCTGCTATCAGAAACATAAAGCACAAGCTTTTCCATAAACATGCTTATACTTTCTTTGTATTCTCACTTGCAAAAGACTGAAGAGCTTAATGTTCCCTAGACATCAAGTTTCAGGTTACATTTGGTGGTCCCAAGAGTAGAGAGAGTGAGCAGAAAGGGAGTGTGTATAGCTGTTTACTGGACAGTGATCATATGACTAATGTAAGACTGTGTTGTTATCCATAGTTCTTTCTTTAATGGACTTTAAAAAAATGACATGCCTTAGTAGATGGGTCTTATAAGAAAAGTAATGATTGATTATGGCATGCTTTAATACATGTTGTTTGCTATGCTATAGCCAGTTGGATAAAAATAAAAATTTTCACCTTTATGATAACTTTTATAAATTAAAGGAGAAGGAAAGGTAAAAAACAAATAATGTTGTATATATTAAGCTTACAAGAATTGGGCATCTATATGTTTTCCCTTCAGCTGTATTCAAAGATCAAAGTAAAAAATTTTGCTGTGTGCATGTAATACAAAAGACATCCCTCTCGCTAACAAATCCAGCTCTATTAGGGCTCGCACATGCGCAGAAGAAATTCTGCAAGCCCTACACATGCGCACAAGGATCTTGTGGCTTCCCTGTGAAGCGATGACGTTGAGGTCACATGATGCAGCTGTTCGTCATCGTTGACCTCTGCATTCCTTTTTCCCCATTGCTTGGTAACACAGGGAAGCTTTGAACTTCCTGCGCAGCGAGCGCAAAAGCTGAGGAGCAGAGCTCAAGTAAATCAAGCCAGCATTCCGGTCTGTCTGATGTACGTTTGCATCCCCGGGTGACAAAGGAGGCGCAGGAGCGAGGAAACGCAGGACGGAAAATGTCGGCGCCAAACTTTAAACTACGCGAAACTTCAGAGCACTGGTGCACAAAACCAGTATCAATATTGCAGTTTTTAATGTGGCGTTTCAGGAGGGGACCTGATGGCAAACACAATGAAGTAGGTGTTGTTTTTTAAGTTTCCTTCTCCTTTAAAGGAGTGGTCACCTTTATGATAACTTTTAGGGGCAGATTTATCAAGGGTCGAAGCATTGTCGGACTGGCCCACTGGGATACCAGGAAAACTCCCGGTGGGCCAAGGTTTCAGTGGCCCCTCCTTCTTCTAACCTTTTAGCCTATTTCATGTTCATTCTCTATTTCTTTAAGAATAAATAGGCATACTAATGGAAGAATAGAGTATAGTATGTAGAGAAAAGAGAGGTTGACTGAAGAGAGGTATAATAATTTAGAAAGTGGGCCCTCAACCTAAGGTTTTCTGGTGGGCCCCTGGTGTCCCAGTCCGACACTGGGTCAAAGTGAATTTGAGGGAATTTTCGAAGTAAAAAAAATTCGAAATTCTAATTAATTTTTTGTATACTTCAACCATCGAATAGGATACAACGACTTTGAATTCGATTCGAAGTAAAATAGTTCGAATATTCGACCATTCGATAATCAAAGTACTGTCTCTTTAAAAAAAACTTCGCCTTCAATACTTTGCCAAATTAAACCTGCCGAAGTGCTATGTTAGCCTATTGGGACCTTCTAGAGCAGTTTTCTACGTTTTTTGAAGTCGAAGAAAAATTGTCATTCGAATCATTTGAAAAAATCATTCGAAAAAACTTCGACTTTGATATTCGAAGTCGAAAGTAATTCAATTTGATGGTCGAATTTCGAAGTATTTTCAACTTCGAAATTCGACCCTTGATAAATCTGCCCCTAAGTATATTAAAGAATGACTAATAACAACTTTTCAATTGATCTTTATTATTATTATTTGTTTTATAGTTTTTGAATTATTTGCCTTTTTCTTTTGACTCTTTCCAACTATCAAATGGGGGTCACTGACCCCATCTAAAAAACAAATGCTTTGTAAGGCTACTAATTTATTTATATTGCAACTTTTTATTACTCGTCTGTCTATTCAGGCCCTCTCCTATTCATATTCCAGTCTCTTATTCAAGTCAGTGCGCAGCTGCTATGGAATGTGGACTGAAATTGCAAACAGGAGAGCTGCTGAACAAAAAGCTAAATAACTTGAAAACCACAAATAATAAAAAATGAAAACGATTTGCAAATAATCAATCAAATCACCCTCTACATCAAACTGAAAGTTAAAGGTGAGCAATCCCATTAACTGTTATGCAGAACAGCTGTATTCCTAGGATGGATATCAACTTTTACTCCTAAAATTCCCATTTCATGGAATACCCTATAGCAGTGCTCCCAATCCAGTGTCTTGCAAGTTACATGTTGTCCCCAATGTATTTGGATGTTGCTCCCAGTGGCCTCAAAGCAGGTGCTAATTTTTGAATTCCTGGCTTGGAGGCAAGTTTTGGTTGCATTAAAACCATGTATACTGCCAAACAGAGCCTCCTGTAGGCTGCCAGTTCACATAGTGGCAACCAATAGCCAATAACAGTCCTTATTATGCATCCCAGGAATTTTTTTCCTGCTTGTGTTGCTCCCCAACTCTTTTTTCATTTGAATGTGAAAAGATTTGGAACCCCCACCCTATAGGTAAGTCCAATCAGAGTAGCTTCTTATCATATCTCAACTACAGACTGGCTACACCCCTTATTGGACATTTTATGAGTGAAAATTGATTTCCTTTCCATTTCTTCTCATTTTATTTCTGTAAATAATTTACTATGATTTATTTAATGATCCATTTGCTAAGCTGTGCAGTTGCAGTGCATCCTCTTGTGGTTTTAGGACTTGGGCCAAAACCACAGCTTATGGTGTGCCAGGAACTTCTTACATTTGATACTTTGGCATTTCTAAAGGTTTTATGAATGGAGATAAAAAAATTTGCAGATCTAGGTTTGTAGAGCTGAATTTTTCTTTCTAAAAATCCTTACAGTTTAATGCTGATTACACAAGAAAGCCAGAGCAGTGTATCACATAATAGAGTATTGATTGACTGTAATATCTGTCCAGGAAAGAGCATCACATATATATACACTAACGTTCAGAAACAAACGTTGCCATTTTCAGTTGGAGTTAATGAATGTAAACAGAAGGGTGGTATTTTTGTGTTTTAACGATGATATATTTTAACACATTGTCAATTACATTTATATTGTATATTACTGCAGTACAGAATTCCAGATTACACAACCACAGATAAATATTCAGGCTTGATCTCCTCAATTCTTATCTTAATTTCCTTCCTTACTGAATGTTGGGGAGGAGAGGTCTCATAGGCTTCCTCCAGTTACGTCTGTCCATTAATGATAGGCTCTTAAAATTCTAAAAACTATCCAGTTACCCCATATTTTGCAAAATGTTCACGGACATCCCTTAGCATGGCGTGTCATCTTCTTTAATGACAGGACATTGTATTCATGTTTTTCCAGTTGTATAGGTGTAGGATCCATGGATTTCCATGTTAACTGGATGGGAGGGTGTTTGCCATAAAATATAACCTGCGGGAGACATGGTCTGTCACAGGAATTTAGTGTAAGCTTCTCTGTATAAACCAGAACATACAATTAAGGGTTTCATTTACACTTTGCAGCAAATAGTTCTATCTGTAGCAACAGCAGTACATTATCACCAACACTTTTTGTCTTTATGAAATGGCCACTATATTCACTTCTTCAACTTGTTCCAGGTTTAGTACAACTGATTTGAGCCACATCCTGACCTATTTATCTGGGCAACACCAATACTATCTTTACTTTTACTTTACTTATTTACATTTTATCCTACAGTCACTGCCCCCATACTATTCACAACTGTTTCCTGTAATTCTTTCATAGATCACTCTGGCTCCTAGAAGAGCTGGGTCCCAGATTAGGATATTCAGTTCATGGTGCTACTATAATCTTGCAGTATGGGAATATCATAAGGCAACCATGTTCGCATCAAAGAGAACATTCAGTAGTGTAAAAGGGTCTACTATGTCTTTAGTTCTTATACAACCTTGAGGAGCAATCCCTGGGTACAGCGACTTAGACAAGATGGTTGCCAGTAGTATCTGTCTTTCTCCAAAACTAAACATATCTCGATATAGAAAAAAAGATGAAAAATGTACATTTTCCATTGTTCAGATTTCCAGATGTTGCACACCTTACATCGGGTTTTGTGTCTTTTGGTGTTGGTCCTGGTTGCATGTTGATACTAAATGGCGCCTTGCCATAAATTCCAGCTTTGTGATGGTACAGTTTTTGTTGAGACTGGTCATAGACATGCTAATTCAGTTTTGTGTTCATTTTCAGGTCCCAGTTTTCTGGAATACAACAAATTTCTTGTTACCTGTCTAACCCTGCCAGCTTTACTGATGCATCTTGTACATAGAGTTCTTTCTTCATTTCTTGTCTTCTTGTAGGTTGCATTTATATTATCTTAGATATCTCTTGTATAATAAATACATCCGTGACAGCATATTTTAAATGTATGCTTATATAAAATGAAGCCTATCAGAAGCCACAGCTTCCACTTGAATGGAGGTCTGCAATAAATCAAATACGTAGGTTATAGAAATAGTGCTATGTGTGTGTATCTCTATATCAGAAACTTAGGGGCAGATTTATCAAGGGTTGAAGTGAAATCAAGGGAATTTTTGAAGTTAACAAATTCGAAATTCTAAAAAATTTTTGGATACTTCGACCATCGAATAGGCTACTACGACTTCAACCTTCGATTCAAAGTAAAATCGTTTGAATATTCGACCATTCGATAATCGAAGTACTATCTCTTTAAAAAAACTTCAATCTTCAATACTTCGCCAACTTAAACCTGCCGAAGTGCTATGTTAGCCTATGGGGACCTTCCAGAGCATATTTCTAAGTTTTTTGTTTTCCAAAGGAAAATCATATGATCGTACGATTCAAAGTACGATCCTACGAATTCGACTTCGAATTTCGTAGTATTCAATTCGATGGTTGAATTTCGAAGTATTTTCCACTTCGAAATTCGACCCTTGATAAATCTGCCCCCTCTAGAGTATTAGCTAACATAGCAGCCCAGACAAACCCTGGATAAGGAAGCATGAAATGAAATAGACATCTTCTATTCATCTGTTAATGAATAGATTTCCTACCTAAAATATTTTTATTTAAATAAAGCACAAGCAGAATAATAATAATAATATGTAATAATTATTGTTAAAATTATTAATAATATTAATAATAATAATGCTATCTAACCCCAAGACATTTGTGAATGTTGGACTCTAATGACCTTAATGTATTTTAAAAAAAAAACACCTTTTTTTATTGATTGTGTACATTTACTTCTCTCCACATTAAATGAAAAAAAAAATACATTTGTTTATGTGCTTTTGGGTTTTCATATGGTGATTCAAAGACGATGGATCCTGTGACTTTAGGTGTGCAGAGGAATATATAATCTGAGCCCTACTGCACGACCTTCAGCCACTGAATGTTGAGACATATGTTAAAATATAAAAAGAAAAACTCCCATGATGTCTAAAAGGATTAACTAACACACTGTACATATTCTTGCTTGAATAATGAATATAACTAGTATATATTTCCAGCCGTTTGTAAATACTGTACAGTAAAATAATGTAACCATAGCCAGGCCTGTTAGTTATTTCCAACGACAGTGTCTCAATTAAAGCTGCTGATTTTAAGTCCCAAACCTGTTGGAAAGACTCTCGATGCAAATGTTGCTTTATTCTCAGGCCATAGTTGGCAAGTCTAGAACCACCGGATCTACATAGCTCACCAGTGTGAGTTCTACCATTGCCAAACACTGCCAGAGAAGTCATTGTTCCTGATGATTTGACCCTGAGAAAACAAAATAGAATAAGTACAAAGTGCCCATATACAATAAATATATTGAAATATGTATTATGCTTTAAAATATGTCTTCCTTGCAGCCCTCCATTGACATTTTAAGCAAATAAGAGTAGTAAAACCATCTGTTCAAATTTAAAGGAGCAATATTAAGTTCAGTAGTTCTTATTCTATCCTGCACCCATTCTGCACTCAGCATCTGTAGTTTAAGATGTGAAAATCAGTTCTGTGGTACTATATTTCAGGCAGAATAAATCGTCAATAGATTGTTATACTTGGGTTAAACTAAGAAAGAGAATCTGACTGATTATATGCTCCTCATCCTAATAACCAAGAGTGCAGGTGTAAGTATATCTATAAAACAATCCATTCTCCAGCTGCACTAATTGTAATTGCAACTATTTAGTACACCAATTAAGTACATAGGTTCATGATGAATACTGGTGTTATGGCCCATTTATCTTTATGATTGCTCAAATTAAAAAAAAATTGCTGAAAAAAGTTATTAAAGTCAATGGGTGTGATACCAGCTTTTGTGGAACCAGCTGAGAGTATTCATAGCACATCATGTTTTATGTAGGAAGTAATACCAAATACTATATATATATATATATATATATATATATATATATATATATATATATATATATATATATATATATTATGCAGGTTATTGCATATAGCCATGGTAATGGTAATTATATCCAGAACCTGTCTAGCTGCATATTATTTCTAAATTGCAGACACCTTATGTTTTATTGCTGGAAACCTTAAACCCCTGTTCCTAACAGAACTTAGAGCACAGTCCCAATGGAGATCTTTCCCAGCACATTCATTGCCAAGATCACTTCCATTAGCTTTCTGTGTTCTGACCCGTGGTTGCATTTCTTGCCGTCAGAAACCCTAATCTAATGAATAGCTTGGTCCAGACTATCAGTAGATATTTTAGAGACAGTCCCTGGCTCTGTCTGACTTCTACTTTTACAGCAAATTGTTCTCCCTAGGTACAAAGTGTCAAAATAAATATTTAGCCTGTATTACTAGGTCGTTTTTTGAATATGCTTGCTCCCATATACACACAAAACAGGTTTTTTTTAAGATCCAAATTAAATGCACAGATTTCTCGTATCATTGTATTTGTGTATATAAACCATGACATCACAGTTTGTGTGATTAAAATGTCCCATTTACTGATAAGGTTTGCTGTATCACTTACTACAGTGATCCCCAACCAGTAGCTCGCGCGCAACATGTTGCTCTCCAACCCCTTGGATGTTGCTCCCAGTGACCTCAAAGCAGGAGTTGATTTTTGAATTCAAGTTTTAGTTGTATAAAAACCAGGTGTACTGCCAAACAGAGCCTTAATGTAGGTTGACAATCCACCAAATGGCCTATCACAGCACTTACTGTATGTGGCACCCCAAGAACATTTTTCATGCTAGTTTTGCTCCCCATATCCTTTTACTTCTGAATGTTGCTCACGGGTTCAAAAGGTTGGGGAACCCTGACTTACTATATGGATATGTGTTTGTTCCTGCAGAATGGTTTGCCCAGCACGTGGCATTTAAACAGATTTTAATAGAAGTAATGAATTCAGGGCAATATTGGCAAATGATTGTTTATGAAAATATACTGACATTATGCCATAAAGAATCTCCTTCTGCTAATGTTGTATCATCATGTTTGTCTTCTTTATGCCTAATTAACAAGCTCAATTAACTCACCTCTTAAGATAATGTTTTCATTTTATTTAGCAGAATCATTAATTCATTTTCACATTAGTGGCATATTGCCCAGCAATGTCCCATACACCTCTTTTCTACTTGTTTTTTTTTTCATATAATATGCCCTTGGCTACCATTCTTCTTCCAACCTTTCTTTCAGTTGATTTTCTCTTGTAAACCATCTCTGTCTATTCTAAATCTTAAGGTGTGGCCTGCCATTTAACAACAGGAATACCTTCCCCCAGGCACCAAACTGAAGGTTGCTGGCATCAGTTGCATATGTTCTACCTCCTGAACTTTCAGTTTGCATTGGAGCTGCAGCTACAGAGTAATATTAATCATTTATGCACTCAGGGCCCAGGCCCGGATTTGTGGAAAGGCCACCTAGGCCTGGGCCTAGGGCGGCAGGATTTTAGGGGGGCGGCATGCTGCCCAACCACACCCACATTGGTTCAAAAACACTGGGGAGGCACTGGAGATACAATAATATTTTAAATTTCCCGTGCGCCAATCCCCATTGCTCCAGTCCAGATGATGAAAATTTGCACGAATAAAGGGGCAGACAGGGGCGACTAACGGCAGTGGGCCTAGGGGCGCCCACTATGTAAATCCGGCCCTGTCAGGGCCATAGTAAGGGATGATGGTGATTGGAGATGCTGCTCTGTATTGATTTGTATTATATACTGACTGGGTTTGTCCTATACATCCTACAGCTGTGAAGTCAGGAAGAAACCAATACTTAACAGGAACTAACTAACAGAGGATACACTCTTCAGAAACAGGAAAAATATCTGGTTTATTTTTAAAGAAAAAAACCCTCAGCATAACATTCATATCCATGCTCCAATGCAGCAAAGGAGACTTATGTCCTGTGCTTATATTACCTATGTCACTGAATTACCACAATAGCTGTGAGTGGCAGTCATCTGTAAATATATCTAACTGCAGCAGTTACCACTCACAGTAATGTGATCAACCCCTTAGACTTCCATATTACCGGTTACACTCATTCAAACCAACCAAACCAGGATAACTGCCAGAATGAACAAGCCTCACTGACATTTGCACTAGTAAGGCCAGACGAGGAGATTCGGGGAGATTTTATCGCCTGGCGACTTATTGCCACGTCTTTTGCGCGACTATCTCCCCAAACTGCCTCAGCGTTTTTTCCCCATAGGCTACAGCGCAAAATCGCCTTTTACTTGTGAATGATGTGTAATCTCTGCAATGTTGAATGTCAGTACTAAAAAGAGAAGAAGAAGAATGTTATTTCGGCACACAATAAATCTGGCCCTACTCCTGTAATAGCTGTATGCTACATGTTGACCCCCCCCACACACACACACAAATAAAAACGTTTCAGATGGAACATAAACACAGTTAGTAAAATATTGAGTATAACATAGAAATGCTTGCAGGTCCACGGTGGTCTTTCAACGAGGACTCCCAGAACTACTACTGACCAAGGAGTGTGTGTTGATGGTTGATTGGGAGTTAATATATAACTGGATCACTTCATGTCAGATTTCCCTGACAAGCCTAAGCCTGCATGGAATTACCCTCCCTCTCTATAAAATTTGCCTTATATCCATGGATACAAAAAAGCCTGAGGCAGATTATTTGCAAAAAAAAAACAGATCATAGTGTTCATAGTACTCTCTGTGCCAGACAGTGAAAGGATAGAAGGTACAAGCCTTATTTGTTAAAAAGAATGCAACAATACTGACAATTTTCTATGACTTATTTAGCGCTAAACCATACTAGAACCACACATGACTGGAATAACATTGGATACATCATAAAAGGATCAGAAATCTTTGGAAAGTACAAGAAATTAGTGAACTTCCTGGTGGTAGAATGTGCTCAAGACAGTGACATTTGTATGTTTCTTAGGCTAGTTGCAGAATATTCTGTATTGTCCTATATTGGCACTACACATAATTGCTCAAAGTATATATACAAAAGCAAAAATGTGCTAGTGCCAAAGCAGGCCAGACAGAGTTCTCTCCAGATGCCTGGTTATAGTGTACATCACCTGCTATGTCTCATACCTCTATTTGTATATATATATATATATATATATATATATATGTATATATATATATATATATATATATATATATATATATATATATAATACAGACAGCAATGTTTTCATCAACCAACAAGCAGGATCTATGACTTTTCAACTTCATTCTGTATTTGGGATGTAAAGAGATACTGCCACCAGAAAATAACCTTTTGTATAACCATCATAACATTATGTTTGAATGCTATTTATCATTTTGCCATAAAAGTATTTACAGATGCTTTTACATTACCTTTCTTACCCCCATGTTCCTCTAAAAAGGGGGCTGCCATATTTGTGCAGCAGGAGTCTGTTAGCATTAGAAACTCTAACTGACAGACTGAGATGGGGCATTCAGGTTGGCAAAACAGTCAGGTTTAGAAACTTCCAAGTAATAATTACGTACAAAAGCAGAACTATCAGCGAAAAAAATCAACGTGACTTATAGGTAACTTATAATGTAGATTGATATTTTTTAAGAAAATTTTGTCTTCAGGGTAACACAGTGTAAAAAAAAAAATGTAACACAGCCAAATGCATTTTGTGCTCCTGGCAAGATTTTTTTTACAGTGGCTTGGTTCTTCTCTTCTGTGAGTTCCATACTCATTCTAACCAAGATACTCTCTCTGGCCCCTCCTTCCTGTAGGGAAACAAAGCTGATATTGGGCGGTCTTGTAAATCTTGATTAACAGTTACGTGGTCTTGTGGTTCTTTCTCTGCTCTGTTTATGGCCCTATGGTAATTCACTGATTTTGTGTTTTCACAGTGAATTCTACCAGTGCCATACACAGAACAGGAGGGATGCTCACCCAGCGTTGGCCTGGAAAGAAAATATTTGGAGTAAGCAAATGTGTGGTCAGCAGAAGGTGGGACTGTGTACTTTATTCACATGCCAAGGTTTCACTTTTAATATTCACAACTACTATTATTCACTACTATTATTCACAAAATGTTTTTAATTACTAATATCGTTGTCAAACATACACCTAAAAAACATTTCCTATTTTTTGCATATAGCACTACAGGATTACATACTACTTTGGTTACAATTCCATTACATTTTGGGCACTTTAAGAGTAGAGAGCAGACTGTGTCTGCATATCATACACAGCTATGGGACCTGTTATCCAGAATGCGAGGGACCTGGGGTTTCCGGATAATAGGTCTTTCCATAATTCAGATTTTCCTACTTAAGACTGCTAGAAAATCATGTAAAAAATAAATAAATAAACCCAATAGGCTGATTTTGCTTCCAATAGGGATGAATTATGTCTTAGTTTGGATCAAATACGTATGTTTTATTATTACAGAGAAAGGAACAAATTCAAAATGTGGATAATTTAATTATAATGGAGTCTATGGGTGATGGCCTTTCTGTAAATTGGAGCTTTCTGGATAATGGATTTCCTGATAATGGATCCCAAACCTTGTTTTCATTATTTCATCATATTACAGTTGTACATGTTTAATGTTATTGTAATTAGATTTCAACCAGAAATATTGCATGCTGTCAGTATTGTAGTGGCATGTTTAAAGCTGATGTATAACAATATGAGGGTAGAGTAATAATCCCTTCCTATGGTTCTAGACACAGGAGGCCTTCTAGAAGCTGTGAAGCTATAAGTCTGACTATCCCTGACTGCTAAAGGCTAATAAGGAGTATGAACGTTGACGTTCACAAAAATAAAAGTGCCATGTGCCTGGCCTCCAGGTTTAGTGTACTACTACTACTACTACTACTACTACTACTCACCCCTCATGTAGTAGGGTGGCTGGAGTGGTAGTTCTGCAAGAACCTGCAGTTTAAAGTTATCTATAAAGGAATTCAATTAATATTTGCAAGATCACTTAGGTACTTAATTTGCCCACTTTAAATAAGAGATAAAAAATTTGGCTCCAGTCAATTTAATAGAGAACTGTGAATGACAACCTATAGCAACATTTTTTTCCAATGAGGAGCACTGCTAAATGTCCAGAGTAATGCTTGGCAGGGTTCCACTCTTGCAATTTACTCCTGACCTCAATGGGAGCCAATTAATGACTTGCTTCAAATGTATGAAGTTCAGGTTTGGCCTAACTGCTATATCAAGAGATGGGAAAACAATAAAAGGAACCAGGCATCAACAATACCATTAAGCAACACATTTAGCTTTCCTGTTGTCTTCTAAAACACAGAGCATGCAAGGCCCTCTAATAAAATAAGTATCTAATTTGGCTCAATTAATTTATGTTGGCTGCTGTACTGTGAACATTTCTGCATCTACAATCCTTCAGATACTGGTACCTCTAATATGCTGGTTTGTTATAACTGGCAACACCATGATAATTTGTAGTTATCTATATAGTTTAGAAAAAAAATGTAAACCATTTGAACAGAATATGAGTGAAGAGCGGTAGGAGCCTCCTATTATTGCATACCTCCCAACTGTCCCTTTTTCGGAGGGACAGTCCCTCTTTTGACAGCTCAACCCGAAGTCCCTCATTTGTACTGGAAAGTCTCTCTTATCTATGCACTGAACAGCCAGAAAAAGAAACAAAGTTTCTCACTTAATTGGCTTTAAGCAGAGAGCCCAGAACACCTAACAGGTGCAAATAAGATACTTTGTAACAATTTTGAGACACAAAAACACAGTTTAGATAAGGAGAAATATTTTCAAACTTTCATAACCTGCCAAATTTTGTAAAACAAACATGGTAATTAGGGGGTGTGGCCACTGAAAGGGGTGTGGTCAAAATATTGCTGCGCTACGTGCGGGAAAAATTTTTTTGTCCCTCTTTTTACTTCCAAAATGTTGGGAGGTATGTTATTGTAAACTGCAACGTCCAAATTTCTTAATTTAAAGGGGATCCTTTAATACAATTATATTATTATTATACATGAGCCCCAACCCATTTATTTAAATAAAGCACCCATACCTTATCTGTTATAAAGGTATTTAAAAATCGTAGCTGCCAATCACATATTGCCTGCCTGGCCTTGGGAATAGAGGTGGGCAGGAAACACTTTCACTTTCCATTCTGTTCTTCTTAGCACTCCCCTCCCTCTTCACTGCTTATATTTGTGTAACCAGTGCAAGGGCATGAGCATCACATCACCCATAAACAAAATGTTGGGAAGATGCAAAAAGCTTGCCTTTATAACAGTGTCCACAAAGGCAGCAGCTTTCATATTGTGACTGTGAAGTCCAAGACTGAAGAAAACAAGATATAAATAATGTATATAGTGTGATTAAAGTTTATTTGGTTTGAGCAACACCATAGAAAAAGATTTGGAATTATTTCTTAGGGTAATTGTTCCCATTTAAAGTAATGCTGGGATTTGTGGTTTGCAAAATGGGCCAGGAATAATATTGTCAAAAATTCCAGTATTTAATTCAGAAAGGAATCCTGGCAAATTAGGGGAATATTTTATCTGTTCATCTGCACGGAAATTAATCCATTAACTGCAAGGCTGCAGATTTAAAAATGTAAAAAAAATATATATATAAAAATATAAATATTGGAAAATATACCTTATCACCTTTTACACTGCTGGTTTTATAAATATAAATATTATGAATATAAATTCATAATGTAAATATGCAATTATATAAAATATTTTTACATTTTAGCCCTGCAGTCTGTGGTCTGAGTAGCAATAATCACTAAGTGCATTAAACAATAAAAACATAATATATACTGTAGATAATTCCCATTAACCGTGAACCTCAAGTTATTATTGAACTAAAACTCCCAGCATTCTCCTGGCAGAATTTTGAGTAGAGTGCACCTAAACATACCATGCCATGGTTTGTTTTGCCAAGCCCAATATGCAGTGAATAGCAGGTAGATATTTCTGGTGTAAGTGCCGACGAGCCATTCCCCTAACAATCTCTCCATTGTACAGAAACAGAAAGGGACTCTATAAAGATCCTGGAGGAGCTCAGTAACAGGGAAGCCTTCTGCCATATTTGTAGCTTGGTAGTTGAGCCAAACAAGAGAGAGGGGTGAGTACCTGCACTCAGCTACAGAAGAACTTTACTTATGTTATTGTCAGAATCACGGCTCTGCAATACAAATCAGCTATTAGCATTAACCAGATAATAGCAATCAAGTTGAAAATACCATTTTATACTATAGACTTTGTATCAGTGGTGCCCAATCTGCACCCCTTCTGTTATTACAGCACAGCTCTCACCCACTGACAGCCAAAGGCTTCTGCTGGAAGTTGTAGTTCAATTTTTCCAACTGATATCCAAGGAACAAGTACATTGGTCAGATTGAAACTCATTTTTTGTACAATTTCATTGGTACAGGTATGGACAGCTTTATTTTACAGGCACAGGAAACATAAAGTAGATATAGCACAGTGATTGGCTGGATAAACTGCACATATGATAAGAAAGTTGTACTATCTAAATTTCTTCTTTTAAGTCCCATTGCACAGCACCAAACAAGAGATAGAGTGCATGTATCTGGTGCAAATAACTGACGTTCAATCAGTTTCTGAAAATGTGCCTGCAGGGGAGGGAATTATTATTGGTCAAGATTTACTAAACAGTGCTACAAATGACCAGTTACTAAGTGCTTATAATTGAAAGGCAATATAAGTATTAACATATATTTATAAAGTGCCAACATATTAAAAAAAAGGAAGAACACACTTTAAAAAACTCTGTCCACCAATTAAGATCATTAAGAAGCGGGAGGTCACTGGGCACAGATTATGCATTTGGTCCTTATGACATATTTTACACAGTGCCCAAGGCTTCTAGCCACTTCCCTGTCTGTAAAGTAATACAGAGATCATTGGTACTCGGTGTGACATGTTCCATCCTTTGAAAGAATGTTAAAATGTTATCACACCATACATGAGAAATATTTGGAAATAAGTAAATTTAAACAAATGTACAGTAAATGATCCCTTACTGCTTTACCTGTTTAGTCATTATTAGAATACAGCACTTTGACATGCTGATCATGCAGCAGCAATCACCTTCCTCTGACCTTGAGAGAGATTACAAGCACCTAAATTGCTAAATATATAGCGTTGCACAGCTCTAGAGGCAGGTGCTGGTACTGATGATTGTGTGGGTTACATCACGGCAGCCCAGGAAGGTACTGGCACATAAAAGCCACCAGCTCTCTGTATACAGCAGCCACTAATACTGTCTTCTCTTAAACAGTTTATTTTCCCTTTAGCTGTACCCAGACAGTTTAATATGTTTCCGCTTGGCATATAAGGAATACCCACTAGCCTGGCAGCTATGTACTCAAAAGTAGAGGCAGGGTTATCTTGATAATGTTTACAGATTTCAACTGACTCTTTGTACCTGCTGTATTACAACTTTTTTTTGGTTCAAAATACATCTGATTGTTATCTGCATGTAAAAATTAATTAAAAAAAAGAAAAGGCAGGGTTATTAGACTACAAGTCCCATAATCCCTAGCAGGAAAGTTGCAGTAGCTAATCACTAGTGGATATAAATAAAATAAATATAAATGTATGGAACAAGAGATAATGTGGATCAGGAGCACAGTCTGGAACTTGGACACCACCTATAGACCTGGGGCAGCAGCATTGCACATTATATTCACCCCTTCCCCAGTCAATAATCAGCTCTCCCTTGGCATCATCCCCTTTATGTTTCCTAATCTCTGTGTCACTCCTCAGTGTCCCCAGTAACAAAAGACACATGGCATTGATCCTGCCACACTAAGTGATTTTTAGGTAGCCAAATGGCTCCCTTAACAGGTCATCTTCTCCTCGCACATTTCCTTCTGAAATCAATACCGCCTAAAAGATGTCAGGGTCAGAAGGATGCGAAGAATAATATTCCCCCCACCCAGCCAAGGATCTGCCCGAGGCATCAATTAGGATCACTTAAGAAGATGATTAATATTTAAAGATACACGAGCAGCCTGCTGTGCCTCCCCATCAGCAACACTCTGCGCCTTCTCTCTTGCCAACATGGGGCAATCATTGGCCACATTCAATTAGCCGTCTGGCCACCGCCGTCCCTTAAACATTATTATCCCTTAGTCATATCGATACGAAAAGCTTTGCTTTGAGAACAATAATAATAGTTATTATACCCTGGTGCAACTGTGCCAAGCAGCAGATTGCTGGAAATTATTATTATTATTATTTTTATTATCCCTCTCTACCCCACACATAATACATTCATTACTGCACTCAATCCGATTATTCTATACAACCTGTATTTTGTACAGCGGCTTTCATTTAATCATAGAAATCCATTAAGCGACGTCTACATTTTCAGATCTTACATTTCTAGATATTCGGGGGGGTTTTTTTTCCTATTCGCATAAACATAGCTCTTAATCGAAAATGATTTCCGTATAGTGTAAGTCGTTTAAACAAACTTTAGAATACAAATATCTTTCTTTTTGTTACAGTAGAAAAATAAACGCATTAATGTTACCCCCACCAAGATTAATTGTGAAATGGCAACGATTTGACTTTGTTTCCTGTTGTACTGAGACTAATCAAAATAAAGAGCAATTTAAATATAAAAAAAAAACATAACAATTTGCATCTTATATTATACTGTGCTAGAAACTGTATCCCAATAGCTGTGATGTACACATACTAGCAATATACAGCAGAGTTCAATAAATCGTCTAATTTGTAGAAACTCACATATACATTCACTTTCTCATTGCCCCTGCTTCACTATTTCTCTTATAATTTGGATGATATCTGCAGGTAAGCCTATAATAATAAGGCTCGCAAAGGACAGCTTTCGTTTTAGCACAAACATAACACAAATATATAACTAGAATTATATATATTAGTTATATATAACTTAGAAAACAAGCAATAGATGGACAAAACAATTACCTATCTACCAGATGCAATGGTAAGAATGGGTTTAAAATAAGTAACATGCGAATATAAACTGTACTATGTGTAGTTATAATAAATGATAAATAAAGACTTCTACGAGGACATAAGCAAGCCAATGATATAATAATCTCAAAAGTGTGTATTGTAAAATGAATTAATCATAAATAGTAATACACCATAAATCTGCTTCACAGAAAATCAAATTTATTGTGTATTACTATTAATGATTAATTAATATATGCCTTTAAATTGTGTTACGGAGCTGGGGATTTTCGATTCCATCTAACAGGGAATTAATGCGAACGAATGGATGAATATTGTGTGTGTGCGTGTGTATATTATATATATACACACACGCCTGGCTCTTATGGGTGGGTAGAGCAAAACAAATAATGAATGTAATGTCCTTATGGCAGTTTGTGGGAATGCGAGTGACACTGTACAATTATGTGTATTTGCGTGAATAGGGAATGGGGAGTAATTATAAGAGAAATGATGTCTGTGAGTCGGGTTGGGGTGTCTGGTAACTGCAGGTGAGAGGTTCAGTGCACTGCCCCGTTGAGAAGTAGCGCAGGATTTGGAGTGATATTGTAACTAGACAGTATATAAGTTTATCTGTTTGTGTATGTATCTAATTGGGAGACTATCTGGCTTTTTGAATGGTGAGACTAGGGCCATCTGCCCAAGAAAGCATTGTTTGCCTCCATACTGACAAATGGAAATAGAATATAGTATGGGTGGGGATCAGATTATATAAAGGTCAATTCATCTCTTGTCTCGTTGCTGATTTCAGAAGCAATATAGTGACTCTGCCAGCTCTGTGTGCCAAGCAATGCCTAGTTACCCATGTCTTGCCATCTCATTCAGCCTTGGCCTCCCACCTCTGCTGTTAAAGTCAAGGCAAGCCACATACCATGCCAATTGAGATATATATATGTATGTATATATATATATATATATAAAATGGAGTAATGCTATAAGAAGGCCTAATCTCCGTGCACAAGACACTATACCTGAGCAGGCCCAGAGATGCAGCATATCATTTCATCACCCTGGACAGAGCAACATCTCCAGGCTGCTTGGGTTAAGTGCCTCCCCCCTGGGTATAGTATTAACAAGTCCCAGTAGCACCAGCAGCCCCTTCCTCTGCTCTCCCTGCGGATAATACACTGAGCTGATGACTTGCACTCACTTGGCAGCTGATACCTTGGGGCTAGAGCCTCTCCCCTGCAGCCACATACAGAAGAAACAAGCTGGGTGTGGATCATGTCCTTCTGCAGTGCCTCTCCCTAGCGCCACCCTCAGGGCACTAGCGAAAAGATGTTTATCTAAGCCTGAGCAGGGTTTGATTGTCTCTCAAAGCAAAAACGTTGGGGATCTAGGTAATGTAAAGCGTTTATAGGCAATTTAGTAGCATTCTAATAATGATAGCAGGGCTAGGGAGACTGTGCACTTACTAGTCAGGGGCAGGTAGAGATCCCTATATTATTTGGGCTCAGCATCAGCAAGCTTGGCAAGTGGGTGTTACATTGAGACTATTTCCCTCTCTAACACGACTGCACGTCCTCATGCTCACAATATGCACATAAGGCTCTTTATACAATACCACTATATCATCATATCAGACAGTATATTACATAAACTGCTGGAGCCTAACACACACTAAATGTCATGTGACGGTTATAATTACAACACCATAGAAATATCATTCTGGTTAATGAATTATAAACAAGTCAGCATACAGTTTATATACCTTTTTAGCCTAAAACGAATTGCCCCCATAATATCAAGCTAGCTATAATACACATCTTGTATATTATTATTATATGGTTGCATATTTACTGTATATATATAGTACAAGCCTGCTGATGTAATAGGGCTGGGTATAATAGAATAGCTGGCTAGATTTATAATATATATATATATAGGTTGTATACAATGGCAGATTTGGTTTGGTACCAGTACGTTGATACAATATCAGTCTAAGGCTGGTACCAAGCTAGTATGTGAAGCGGAATATAAAATGAATATAACACGAGGTATAATAGCAGCAGGATGCGCATAAGAGCTGACAATCTCTAACATAAGAGGGAAGTGACAAGAGGTGAATGATACCGGTATTTCCCATTATTACAATCGAATAAGTTAAATAAACTATAAGGCGGCTATTTCAGGCAAATAGCAGGTAGTGGCAGATGTCTCTGCCTTTGTGTGGCTTTTATAGCTGTCTGAGGCGCCCAAATCCCAACTCTTTATCCCCAGCCCACCTGTTCCCTGGCTGCTGTACATCTGCCTATTGCCCACAGTCAGGGAGAGACAGAGCGGCTGCCAGGTATTTGCATGAGAGAGACAAGGCCAGAGCTGCAGACAGAGGCAAATCAGTGCAGGGCAGGTATATGCAAAAATGACAGTCTGTTGGGGACAAGCCACCTGGCTCTTCAATGTACCAATGCAAAGGATGAGGGGACGGTTCTACTCACCCTCTGAAGAGTTTCTCTTGTTTCTGCTTCTGCTCTGGATTCCTAAGAGAGATCCCGCGTACAAATTGCAAATATATTTTGGGACATTGGATAAAATGAGGGTTGCAGGATTTACCATACACCTATGACTAAGCGCCGGAAGGTGCGAAACGCGTAAGGTGGGCCTGGGGGGACTGAATGTAACCAAATATTTTTAATGATGATTTAAATAAAGGAATTTTTTACAGAAAAGCAAGCCTTTGGGACAGCTATCTTTTGGATACAAGGAATTTTGCAGGATTTAGGTGCAGACGTGAGCACCTCCTGGCACCTTCATTGTGCCCTAATCACTGAGTAATGGGAATAGCACAGTACGTTCTGGAAATGGACTCCAAGCTCCATCTATGCACCAATTTGAGACCATCCAAATCCCCTCCTTCTTCTAAATGCCATTCCTCAGCAGGCAGACTGCACCAATCTTATTAACCCCTGCAGTCACAATTGCAATTCAGCTTGGGGCAACCTTCCAGGTTATAATGGCATTGTCTGTATTTCGTGTATACACAGACCTTAGGCAGGTATATGCCTCCAACACTGCCATTAACAACCTTATAGATGAATCTTACTAAAACTGAGTTGATATAGATTAGATTCATCATATCCTCTATAAGTCCATTAATACAAGTATCTACCCACCATACATGAACGACTACATTCAGAGATATACACACTAAAGTATCTGTAACCGTTACTGTGTACAATAATGACAGGAGCACTGCTTCCACGCCTGGCACACATTCATATTGTTCTGTATACGACACTGGCTTTTTCTTCGACAATTCTATCACGAGCAATTAACCTTTAGCAATCGAATAAAACGAAAAATAACGACAATATTTCATTGATTGGGAAATAACTGCACATTTCTACTACGAATGAATGTTGCATTCAGTTATTATAACCCAGCTACCCAGAACGTTGGGTGATCAAATAACTAAACATTTTTCCAGAAAAAAAAAAGAAAATGATTAGCTATGTTCTACTGAAGCCAATAACTAATGTCGTAGGGACACCAGACGCGTCGGGCGATAGATTTGATTTCATAGTTATGTTCTGGAAATAGCAATGGTATATCCTTTTATTACTCCTATATTCGTATTGAACTAAAACGGGACAAGTACACTCCAGTCTGCCAAGGGAAACAGAAATCAGGAATGTATCTATCTATCCATCTATCTATCTATCTATCTATCTATCTATCTATCTATCCATCCATCTATCTATCTATCTATCTATCTATCTATCTATCTATCTATCTATCTATCTATCTATCTATCTATCTATCTATCTATCATCTTTCATTTCTATACATCTAAGAAGCCATCGGGTTTGTATGAGGCAGAACACAAGACAAGCCGCACCCTAGTAGTACTGTACGTACCTGAGCTTGTGGCTGCTACAGGTGTTGTGTCTTGCCCTGGGCATCTGCGCTCACTCATTCACTGGCCCCAACTATTCATAATACAAAGGGGCTAAAATATCTGAGAAATCTGCCCCTCTTTCTTCTTCTGTGTCCCACCCAGAATCCACATGAGAGGGAGGAAGAATAGGGGCCCAGCAGTTCCATCAGCAGAGACCTCCCTATCAGATGACACAGGCTGAGCCCCGGGCAGTGTGTTAGAGTGAGTGTGAGAGTGTCTGTTGGAGTGAGTGTGAGAGTGAGTGTCTGTTGGAGTGAGTGTGAGAGTGAGTGTCTGTTGGAGTGAGTGTGAGAGTGAGTACCTGATGGAGCCTAGGACTGGGGCATAAGAAGAACACTGTCGCTTTGTGCCTCTATGGAAGAGATCTAACCTTGGGAATTATCCCGAGAGCAACAGGTGTCTCGGATCCCTCTGGCTTCAGACTTAGGAGAAAACCAGATTGTGACCCTGTCCGAGATCTCTAGTAATAATGTATGAAATGGTGTCAGTTACCCCAGGAGAAGTAGAGCTGAGCTGCACAAGGGCGAGGTCCCATAAAGATCTGGGTGCTGTTATCCTGCCGGCCTGCTCCACTGCACAGACACATATGGGGAAGGATGGAGCTTACCTTACAGCGTGCCGACAATAATCCAGCGCCCGCTCGCATCCTCTCTCTCTCTTTCTCTGTCTCTCTCTCTGTCTCTCTCTCAGGATTTGCCAGAGTCAGCGGCCCAGGTGCTTTTGAAGGTAGAGGCGGGGGGGAGGCCCATCTTGCAACTCACATTCTAATTGGCACTAAGCTGCCAGCGCATTGGTCAATGGGCTTGACTCTACTCCTGAATCCCTGCCTTCTTGTCTGATGTAATTTCCAAAGCCTTTTGATGAATATCTACGAGTCCATCTGAGCATCCCATGGATGGCTCCATCATTTAACCCTTGCCTGGGAGGCTTAAGGCATCATAGAACGTAAGTGTCTCTCTCAGTGGCAAGATTGGCTAGTTTTAGTACAATTGAAGGCGTAATAGGATGCGATACAGTCAGCCTTCCCTTGGCGCTCTCCTTATTTACTGACAGTGTTAAAATGAGGACGTTACACAACATATAATATAACATATAACGCACAGATCTGCCATTCTCAACCCCCTCTCATGTTTTCTGGTGCTTCATTTCATATACAGTTAAAAACATTGATACACACCAGTTTGTCTCATATCATTTCTGTGTCACAATCATGCTGCTGAATATATACATTTCACTACAAGCATCTTGTTACACAGTGAATGTGCCGGCACCAGTACAGTAGCCAATAGCAGGCTCTAGCTCTAGGCCCATGTTACAGGCCCATGTTTGCCCATAATTTGCCCATAATGTCCATAATTGTCCGCATATCAAAAAGGTACAGAAGGAGCATAACAAATGGGATTTCTGCAAAGCATGTAACTCTAATGCAATTCCAGTCAAGATGTTAGGGCTGCAGAACAACTACGAATTTGACCAATATAATATTACGCAAAATAATATAAATGTAATGTCAGAATCTTGTCTCTTCTGTATTTAATGAATTGCGCTTCATATAAACATGATGGAGTATAACAGGAGCGCTAGTTATTTCACTGGTGGAATCTCTGTTGTTAGTCCAAGTCCTTAGAACCTGGGCTACTGCATCCCTTAAGGGTTTTGTTCTCAGTCCTTAGGTACATATTACTATCACAGATAAGATTTTTCTGCTCCTCATCCAACTTTACCTGTTGTGTTCCAGAAAATGAGCTTTACACAAGGCACCTCTGTGAGCAGGACAAAGAGAGATTGTGAGATTGTGTATGCAGGGAACCCACACTGCAGCCTGTTCACTAGCACCTCACACTGGCCTTGCACTGACTGGGAACCCACACAGCATACAGCTCACTAGCAGCTTACACTGGGCACAATGTACTGGGCACTGGGTCTGCTACTGCCTATGGGCCCACATAGCACTCAGCTCATACAGTACACCGGCTGCCTACACACTGACAGACTCCCACCGTCCCAAGTTTTGGTACCTAGCTGAACAAATAGACTAAAGAATGTAGAATTGAACGTTTGTGATGCAGCAATAGGAAACTGAAAGAAAAAGAGAGAGAGAAAGAGAGAGAGAGAGAGAGAGAGAGAGAGAGAGAGAGAGAGAGAGAGAAATGTGGATATGGGAAGAAAATAATGAAATGTACAGCTGAGCAGTTAGGGTGACTACTGAAAGCCTAAGGCTATTTAGCCTCGCACACATCTGTTATCTCCCGTTTCCTGCAAAGTATCAATAGAACAATACGCCTCTTGCTCATCTACACTCTCTATTAGTGTGACCTCTGGGGAGAAAGAAATATGATATATACACTGTGTCTTTGTATGTGTGTATATATATATATGTACCTACATTTTTATATATATATATATATATGTTCAAAAGGGCAGCTGATGATATCGTGTTCCCTGGGTGCACGGTAAAAAATTCAAATACTTCAAGAAGACCAGCAACACCAGGATTTTTGTGTATCAAATCAAAGTGTATTTATTTATTGCATAAATAGCCGACGTCGGCAATTCATGCAATAAATTAAAACACTTTGATTTGATACACAAAAATCCTGGTGTTGCTGGTTTTCTTGAAATATATATATATATATACACACACACATATGTATATATATATTTCCACATTTACAGCGTATTTGGGCCAAGATCAAGCATCTCTCACGTGCTGCTGAACTGCAAGACATAGGCCGGCTTATGCAGTGTGTCTGTCTCTTTAAGAGAATCGCCCTCTGTTCAGCAATTTAGTCGGATCAAGTGTCTGTATCCAGATGGTCTGTACTGAGTCAGACAGCTCTCGTCCAGCCAACTCGCCTCCCCCAAACCCAGGAATGTACATCGTGCTTTTTGCTTTGCCATGTCTTTGCTACAGGCAGAAATATATTATATATATGAAACACATTGTCCCTCTTCCATGTGTAGGTTCCACTCCCCCTGCTCAGCCAGCCCCTCGGCCACAGTTTTATAAATCACGTTCCAATGTATCATAGCATTACAATACCACATTCTTCCTGCTTTTCCACTCATTTCACTGGCGAATATCTAACAAAGTGTGAAGCGATGTTTCTCCACAAAATTCTCTAAAAAGTGCCCGAGCAGTTTGCCGAAAGAAAGGTAATGTGTGCGCTATTGGAATGCTGAGACTGGATTGCGCGCTGGCCATTTGCTATACATGTGTGCGCTACACCAATTCATTAATCTGTGCTTCTTGTATAACAGCAACATCAACTCATACACACTTGCACTGCAGCGCTATAAACGTGTGACACTAACTGCCCACTCAATTGCATTTGCCCATGAGCTTCTCTCCCAGAAATGCTGGAGATTAGAGATTACGGATACTTTGTCCCTGGATTAAGGAAACCCTTGAGGCCGGGCATAGCATCAACCCAATTCCCAAGTGAAAGATATTGACTGAACAAGATGCTGAAGTCATGAGAGACACATACCTTCCATATGCACCGAGACATCTCCCTGTGGGTCACCCATCCATCCTGGATCCACCGGGCAGTGGACTCGTCTCTGCTTGTGCCCTGGAGGATTTTATACACCTTTCCCTGGTTCCAAACTCCTCCCAAACTGCCCCTGCCTCCATGTACCTGCTGTTAATGATTGTACAGATACCTGCAGAATAGAATTAGAGTCGGGTGCCCACCCCTTCCTACCTGATCCAGCTGTGGCAGGAGTTTGGAAGGATCCAGTTACCAACACGTGAAAGACAACCTGTAAGGGGATCTGGTTGCCTTCATTAAGCAGGTTAACATTTGATCAGGAACAATCAGATAAAGAGTCCCTCACCCCTCACGCAGCCCCCAGACATCACTGCCATCTTTTGCCACATCCCTTGTTTCTAGCTGATTAACTTTTGGAGGAGCTGAAACCTTAGCTTTCAGGCATCAATGAGACGACAGGAGAGAGGCAAAAACCATCATGAATATTTCATGTGCTCCATGTCTGTGTGCCCAACCTGGCCTGTTCCACATGACGCCTAGCTTTGTACCTCCTGTCTGTCAGGCTTGGGGGGGTGTAACTAGAGCATGGCATCAGCACTCCATTGTTACAGCTAGCTGCCCCACGAGAATGGCACCTACATATACTGTATAGTCCTTCCATTATTTTATTCGCCTATAACAACTTCTTTGGCATCCAAGCACTCATTCCTATAGAAAAAAACTTGCTAGCCAGTTATTATTATTAAACTACAAACACCAGCACCTGCTGCCATCTGAAAGCATTGTAGGGTTAAAGGGGAACTATCGCGAAGATAAGCTTCAGCATACTGAAATAAGAAACTTTCTAAATACAATCAATTAAAAATTCTGCATTATTTCTGAAACAATCAAGTTTATATTCACTATTCCTCTTTCAGTATCTATTTCTCTTCATTCTGTCTTCATGCAGCAGTTGGGTGTCAGATGAGTATCTTCTATAGGGCTTCCTTTCCTAGCAGATGAATTAGAGCTCACGGAAACAACATCTAACAAAATAACTGCCTTTTGCACAAATCCTGCATGTAGAGAGACATGATGTCTGGTGATTTTAGGGTAGGGACACACTGGGCGATTTGGGGAGTTTTAGTCGCCTGGCGACTAATCGCCGCGACTTTTCTCCCCGAATGCCTCCCCTCGCTCTGCGCCTGGCTAAAATGAAAAATCGCCTGCGCTAATCACACGCGGCGATTCGTTTTCCGAAGTCGCCCGAAGTTTCCTCGTGAGGCAACTTCGGGCGACTTCTGAAAACGAATCGCCGCGTGTGATTAGCGCAGGCGATTTTTCATTTTAGCCAGGCGCAGAGCGAGGGGAGGCATTCGGGGAGAAAAGTCGCGGCGATTAGTCGCCAGGCGACTAAAACTCTCCAAATCGCCCAGTGTGTCCCTACCCTTAAGGGCTGGGACACACTGGGCGATTTGGGGAGATTTAGTCGCCTGGCGACTAATCGCCGCGACTTTCCACGACCAATCTTCCCCGAATGCTTCCCCTCTCTCTGCGCCTGGCTAAAATGAAAAATCGCCTGCGCTAATCACACGCGGTGATTCGTTTTCCGAAGTCGCCCGAAGTTTCCTCGTGAGGCAACTTCGGGCGACTTCTGAAAACGAATCGCTGCATGTGATTAGCGCAGGCGATTTTTCATTTTAGCCAGGCGCAGAGAGAGGGGAAGCATTCGGGCAGAAAAGTCGCTGCGATTAGTCGCCAGGCGACTAAATCTCCCCAAATCGCCCAGTGTGTCCCTAATAGAATGAGCTCTAATACATTTTCTAGGCAAAAGGAGCCCCTCTATAAGATATATTGGATCATTCATCTGACACCCAACTCCTGAATGAAGACAGAATGAGGAGAAACAGATGCTGAGAAATAGGAATAGATAAATTTTAATTTTTAATTGATTGTATTTAGAAAGTTTCTTATTTCCATATGCTGAAGCTAATATTACATTTTAATATTCGTGATAGTTCCCTTTAAGAACAGTTGGAGAGTGCAGGTCTGATAACGTTTATAGAAACACTTCCTTGTACCTGCTTTGCTATATACACACTGCAGCCATTTACCCAAAAATAGGAACATTACTATATATAGATCTAAACTTTGCCTCTGCCCACTACTAGTATTTGACCATCAGGATGAGCCCTGGACAATTGCCTGTACTTACACTCAGCTATGAGATCGCCAAAATATGTAGGTTGCAGCTTGGGTATCCTTGATATAAGGTCTAAGTGCAGACCATTTATTTAGCCAATTTGTATATGTGATAAAATAATATATGTTATAAATGCAAGCTTTCAAGATTTAAAAATGTAGTAGTTACATAGCATCATGCATATTGTATTCAGGATGGTACACTCACAGACTAGAGAATATATATCTCACATATATAGATATGGACTTGTATTTGCTGTTTAATTGCACTTGGACCACAGCCTCCTTCTGTATACATATATCCTTATATACTGAAGTAGGGGGCTCTATTATTACATATCAAATTTGATACAACTGGCATAAATAAGGAACCAATATTAACAGATTACATAACTAAACACAGTTAACAAGGAGGCAATTTAAAATGTATTTTTGTGCTTTTATATAGTCATGGTGATTTTGGAAACCCTTACATTTTCCAATAGGGGTACATTACAGTACGGGGAATATATGTAGAGATTCGCTATTGTTAATGTAGTCTTAGAGGTAGAGGAATGTATTTGTCTATGGCAGAATGATAGATGGTTGGGAAATATTAGACCTGTATTTGTTTCCTTTTCAGCCTTCAGCTCAACACTTTGATTTTTGTTACTAAATGTGCAAAGTAATAGATTCTGAGTTACCAAATCTATAATAATTTTGTACTTTCCTAATGAGCCAACAAGTGAGATCGTGTGAGACTGTGTGAGACTGTGATGAAACTACAGGTGGTTCAATGGCATTTATTTGTAGGGTAGGGTGCCCAAAAAGTAGATCTGGGTCTACCAGTAGTTTTAGCTGGTGATCTGTAGATCCCAATAAAAATCCTTTTTCATGCTTTTCATTTAGATATTTATAACATTAAGGTTACATACGGTATCGTAACAATATACTGTAACAATAACAATATAAATGTTCTCATATATTAATATTTAAGTAACATTTTCCATGGAATAGAATGCTAGAAATACTTTATAGATGTAGATCATAATGGAAAAGTAGAACTGGCATTAGTAAAGTAAGGGCACTCCTGGTATATACAGTATGTGGCAAATTCACTTTCCTCTGAACGATCGTGTGTTCAGTTGCCCTTTAATTAAACAGCATATTGTTTTTTTTACCAAACTTAGATAATAAAAGCAATGCATATAATTATGGTATGAGGTTAAGTCATGGGGTAACTACAGCCCACACCTTTCTGACTCCTGTCTGCAGCTGCATAGCGCAACATAGCAACTGCACTTTATGGCCATTTTCCCAAAAATGATGAACCCATTCCAGCTCATAGCGCACTTCGTAGTCCAGCCACAACAACCACAGCATTAATATTAGAACCCTTAGAGGGAATTGCGAGGTCACAACTTTTCGCCTAAATCCAGCATTCTCCAGCGGTACCAAGTGTCGGGCCACCAAGCTGGCCACGTGCTGCTGTCATGCTCTGTATCAGCCCAGTGCCCACTATATATACTGGTTACTGACTGGCACGGCCATCTAGATTCATTTCCTACAGCTGATAATGAGAGAATTCACATTAGCATTGGTAATACTTTGCAGGTACTGAATCATTTTAAACCGAGGAGGGTTACAGGAACAATTCCCAATTCAAACTGATCTGTGCATAAATCAGCAGATCTTATCATATTGCTGTGGCAGTTGGAGATATAGTTTAGCAATGTATGTACCCAATTATTTCTGCAAGTATAAACGTAAACATAAGTGAAAGCCTCCTATTATTTGCCACACACGGTGAAATCCTTTCAGTCCTTCTTTACTCTATTAATGACGATTACACATACGGTAGAAATTACTATTTTGAATCAGACACCAGAATTGCGCGGAAATACTATATGATCGTATTGTCTTTATCGCACACACGCCCCGCATCCACTCCAGGGCTTTGTTAGTCCAGACCAGGGTTTTGTCAATCCAGTGGTTTGTCGGTCCAGTCCAGAGCTTTTTCAGTCCAGGGGTTTGCCAGTCCAGTCCAGGGGGTTGCTAGTCCAGTCCAGGGGTTTGTCAGTCCAGTCCAGGGGGTTGTCAGTCCAAGGGTTTGTCAGTCCAGTCCAGAGGTTTGTCTGTCCAGGGGTTTGTCAGTCCAGTCCAGAGGGTTGTCTGTCCAGTCCAGGGGTTTGTCAGTCCAGTCCAGGGGTTTGTCAGTCCAGGGGTTTGTCAGTCCAGAGGTTTGTCTGTCCAGGGGTTTGCCAGTCCAGTCCAAGGGGTTGCCAGTCCAGTCCAGGGGTTTGTCAGTCCAGTCCAGGGGGTTGTTAGTCCAGTCCAGGGGTTTGTCAGTCCAGGGGTTTGTCAGTCCAGAGGTTTGTCTGTCCAGGGGTTTGGCAGTCCAGTCCAGGGGGTTGTAAGTCCAGTCCAGGTGGTTGTCAGTCCAGAGGTTTGTCAGTCCAGTCCAGAGGTTTGTCAGTCCAGAGGTTTGTCTGTCCAGAGGTTTGTCTGTCCAGGGGTTTGGCAGTCCAGAGGTTTGTCTGTCCAGGGATTTGTCAGTCCAGTCCAGGGGTTTGTCAGTCCAGGGGTTTGTCAGTCCCAGGCTCTTGGCATGACATTAAGTTATTGTAATAGAGCTCTAACAAACCAAAGAGAGGATATTCATTTAGTTGAAACGATTTTCGCTATATTTTATCTGCATGATTTATTTATAGCTAATGGATTATCTACAAAGATAGTAAAGGCATAAGGATTATTTTAAAGAACACGCAAGGATCAAGAACGATCGATAAATTTATTGGCAGCTGCGCACGTGTGACATTGGGCTCAGGTTGAAGAAACAGTAGAATCATGCGCCATTCACTATTGCCGCTGTGTGACAAGCCCCTTGCCTACAGGAATGAAAGGGGCATTTCTACAACAACCTGCTTAGTAGAATTATAGTAAAATAACATACAAAAGCCTGACTTAAATGAATCGTGTGTCTCTGGTCTATGCACATTCGTTCCAAGGCATCCCTTGTTTGGAGTCTGGGACTCTACAAAACCTTTTATGTTCTATTTTTTACCTCAGCCTAGCAGACAGAGAATGTGTATCCAGAAGGGAATTTGGGATACAGGATCAAAAAACCTGTCTGACCAGTTTGTGCGAGGTCTGCCAGAGCTGGGATCATATTGCTAAAAGGCAGCAGCAGCGATTGGGGATTACAGGCAAATCTTCCCCACCCCCTCCCGGCGGTGCAACTACTGGCCTAGAGGCTGCGAGCGAGGCAGCTACTGTGTTGTTAACTTTCTACATGAGAGCCCAGCTGACATGGATAATCCTACTAGCGGGAAAAGAGGTCAGTGGGAAGCAGGAGCGAGCTCTGTTCACTTTAACCCTTGGAATTTTGTAGCATGGCTGCTACAGTCACCTCAACACACGCGCCAAAATGTCTTGCACAACAGCCCTCTCACGTGGCTTTCTTCTCACATCCGGCATTTTGGACAACGCAAAAGTCGCTCGATGTTAGTGTGTTACCAACACAAGAATCTGGTGCTGGGAGAAGTGTGTGGCTCAACTGCTCATGTTTGTGTATAAATTACTGGTCCAAGAGCTGCGATAAAGTGCAATACAGTTGGCTTAGCATTGCAGGCATAGCATTCCATTACTCCTTATATTACTTCAAGTTCAGTCAAATGTACACACAAGAGCCACGAATAGCCTGGAAATAATATAGTAAATAAAGTACCCCCTTTTGAAAAATATAAGGATATTATAAGTCACTGAGGAGCTTCGACCTTGTGCTTTTATACAGGTCATGGAACCCCAAGGTTACTTCTAATATCCTCATATTTTCCAACAGCAGTGTCGGACTGGCCCGGCGGGATACCGGGAAAAAACCCGGTGGGCCCCGACCCTTGTGGGCCCCCGCCGGGCCAGAACCCTTCTCCCAATATTTCCAATCGCGAAATTTTTTTTTATTTGCGCCGATGCGCAGCGCCGCCTGCGCATGTGCGCCGAACGGCGTTGCTGCGTATGCGCGCCGAGCGGCTTTGTTGTTGCGCATGCGCGTCGAACGGCGCTGTTGTGCATGCGCGCCGAACGGCTGGGCCGACAGGTTTTAGTAGGGGGCGGGGGTCGGCGGGGGGCCCCTGGACAGCAGTCCCGGTGGGCCCCGGGCCTCCCAGTCCGACCCTGTCCAACAGTGATGTGCGGGTCAGGGTTTTCCAAACCCTAACCCTATTATAGACCCGCGCTGCCCCACCAATGACATCACAAAAGGGACAGTGCGAGCAGAGCCGAGACGATAAAACCAGAACCCGGAAGTCGGATGCCGGCATTTGAAGGTGGCGGGCGAGGAGCAGTGCGAGGTCGACTCGAACCAACCCGACCCGTGGGTAAACCTGTGGGTCCCGCGGGTATCGGGTCTGCCTGCACATCACTATTTTCCAACAAGGGGTACTTTATTTATTATAATACACAAGTTTTAGTGAGTCATGTGCAGTGTCGGACTGGCTCACCGGGATAGCAGGAAAACTCCCAGTGGGCCCAGGTGTCAGTTGGCTTCTTGCTTCTAACCATTTGGCCTATTTCATGGTCATTCCTAGTTATGTCATCAGTTCTAACTGGTGCTTACAGCGATGTAAGGCGATTTGTCTAAATCTACCCGAATCTTCGCGTGTGTCTCTGCCCTAAAAGTCACATCTGAGTCCCATGACCTGTATAAAAGCATATGGTAATGGAGCAACTCCTTGACTTATAATATCTTTATATTTTATAATGGGGGGTTTATAATCCTATATGTATATATGTGTAAGGTGAAATCAAAGAGACGTTAGCACTGAAGGTACTCACTTCTAGAATAACTGCTAGGTATTTTACAGCAAAAATTACATTTAAAAAATGTCCTAATGACCTCATTGCTATTAGGGTAGAGAGTGCTAAGATGAGGGCAGGTTAGAAGTTGTCATTAGAAAATGGCTTATTCAGCAATCCCTAACAAACAACCATTTAATGGTGTCTCTGGTTTCCAGTCACGCCTTATTTCAAATTCTGTGGAAAGATGCTTTTATTATTAAAGGGCAAGTCAACCCCAAAATAAAAAAAAATGCCTCATAAAAGAAAACATTATTGTAAGCAACTTTTCAATACATATTAATTACAAATTGTCTATGGTTTTTCAGTTATTTGTATATGTATTGCTATTGAAAGCAGTGTTTGTCTGTTCCTTTCTATTCTTTGCCCTAATGTCTAAAGGCCCCCATAGACGCAAAGATTTTTCTGTGATGAACAACGGATTTTAGTGCAATCCAACCAATCCGTCCAATTATCGTGAGGTTAGTGGGAATCGAACGATCATGCATCTAACGATTTTCTGTCCGACATTGGTCAGAAAAATTATCAGTGAAATCTATCTATTGTCCAATTGTTTGCAGGGCCAAGCAGGCAGCTACCCTCAGTTTTCCTGGCTTCAACTAGATAACATCGCTTGAAATGGTCTTTTTAGTTGATGGACAAATCGTACATTTAAATGATTGTTTCAATATAATCTTGGTCTAACGATAACGAAAAGATCTTTTAAAAATCTTGACATCTTTGGCCAGCTTAAGTCTGTTGATACAATGTAAAACAAGAGCTGATTAACAGACCTGTCTTTGCTGGGGAACCAAGACTGATGCAACATTGTTTAAAAAGTAACAACTGGAAGTTAAGCAAATGCTACTTTCAGTAGCAATTGTTTTTATAAATAACTTTAAAAGCACAGAGAATTTGTAATGAATGAATATTGTAAAGTTGTATAGAATTATGTTTTCTTTTATTAGGCAAATATTTATTTTGGGGTTGACTTGCTCTTTTTGTTGTTGTATCCCATTAATGCTTTTGACATCATTTTAAGCAAAGAAACTAGAACCAGTATTAGTTAGTGTAAATTACCCTTTTAAACAACCAGAATCCATACTGAAAATCGATCTATTTGATTTATATGTAATGTTAGCAATGTATAAGCTACCTGGGTGTGCTGTTCAATTTAGCGAACTGGAGTTTGTAGAAACATTACAGATATATCAACCATTTTTTATTTTTATTTTCATCACCTCATTTTCTCTTACCCTTTGATGTAAAGTGGAAAATGCTTTCATCAAAGCCAGGGCTGGGTCATTATCTCTTTCATGACATGGAGATAGAGCCGTTTAACTTTTATATGTATTTTTTAAATCCCACAATTCCAATGGTGTCTAATTTATAAATAATAAAGAAAAAAACTGGTACATGCACTTACTTTAAAACCATGAAATTAATACATTTGAAATACATTGTTGTGTAATATGACCCTCAGGTAGTGACAGGGAGTACCTTCCAGAGGATGTTATTGTTTGAATAATTTTAGGCATGCAATGCATGGTGAGTATCCAAATGGCATGACCATTATTCCCTATCAAATACAACTTAACAATGGAAAATACAGATTAGTTACTATTTAATAAGGGCTTGGCAACAGTCAAAAACTAGCTTTGTCCTTGAAGAGTTGGGTGCTAGCCTATGGAGCCAATAATAGGGACAGGGAAAACAGAGAATCACCTACACAATGTTGCCAAATCTATCCAATATGCGGTTTACATAGCCATTGCCAGGTACAAATATATTATTGTTGTAAGTTTACTGATAGGAATAGATTAGCAACATGTTTTCATGTTAATTATTCTTTTATTGAGATTTTATTCTTTTCTTTTTATAAATTGATGGATAACTTTAGGATGATATGAAATACTGAAGATGACATCAGGGGGTTATTTACTAAAGTAAGAATTTTTCTTTTTAGACCATTTTTTTTCATGAGTAAACAAAAACTCGAATGTTTTGAGATCTATTAAATCCTGAGGCTACTTAAAGTCCGAATAAAAAAGTACGCCATCTCAAACCTGTGTGGTGATGTAGCAGTCAATGCCTGATATCCAGTTTACAATTGGAAGATAGGATGATCTACTCTGGGTTTTGCTCAATGATCTGATTAATTTGTGGTTTTCGGGCGATAATCTGAAAAAAAAATTGTACGATTCTGATTTTTTTATTGTTTTTATCGAGTCTTTTTCCTGCACCAGATTTTTTTTCGAGTTAATTTATTAATATATAAGATAAAAATGTGCATGGGAGTTTGGTCGAAGTGGTTTTAAAATAATTAGGAGAAATATTCGGATTTTAAATAACCCAAATCATGTCACGCTGAAATGAACTCTAAAATGATCTTTAACATGAAAATAACATTTCTATTTGTATTTGAAGTGGGGAGGAGTCAAGTGGGGCAGAGAGGTGAGTGCAATCAGGAGATGCCCTCACACACAACTCTCTTTCCCATATTCCTCCTTTTTTCTAGGTTTGTTGTTATTTTCAAGAAGTGAGTTCAGCAATAATAAGGTTTATTGTTGGCATTATTATAGCTGAAGGTTAAAATGATCTGTAGCTCAGTGCTTTGTTGGAAAATGCCAAAGCATTAAACAAAAATAGATTGTTTTATTCAATGCACACAAAGAGAATATGTCCTTGTTTATGTGCAATGATTAATGAAACACTTTTACAATCTGTAATGCCTAATCTGACCTGGCAAAATTCTTTGGCGTTCATATATCACTTTGGCAGTTTTTCATGGCTTGATAAATATAGTGATGTGACTTTGGTGGCAATAATGCTAATATTTGACATTAGCACATCTAGTGACATTACAGTACAAGTTCTGTTATTTATTTAATTGCAGCATATCAGAACAGTGTCTTATAATTTATTTTCCCATAAAAGAACAAATATAGAAGAGTATTGTTTTGTTTTATTGATACATGAAATATGGGTTTTGCAATAAAGTGCTAACAAATTGCAATAAATTCACACATTTCTAATATATATTAAGTGATATTTTTTTTTTATTCTTTTCATTTGACTAAACTACAACCCCTTCTGGTTATTAATGATATAGAAGCTCTGGAAGTATCAGATTCTTCACTGGAATTGCCTTTCTCATGGCTGTTGGTTGCTATAACCCAGCTGAACAAAATGATACGGCACTCAACAGGCTCAGTTAGAGTAACTGATCAGCTCCTCTAACTGAACCTGTTAAGTGCAGTACCTTTTTTGTTATTTTGTACACACACCTGCACTCAGGCACGCTGTGTTTTTTTTTGGTGAGTGCTCCTCCATGTTCCAAATATATATATCTACACCGCCTAACATTACACAGTAAAGTCTAGTACAGGAATACGAAACAGGAGTGTTCCATTCATTATTTACATTTTGTTTTTAATTATTTAACTTTTTGTTCTGCAGCTCTCCTGTTACTTAAAGTGCACCCTTTGCCAAAATATATTATTCCCAACCAAAGGTGCGGGCTGCTCGAACAGAGAGCTCCCTCCCGGTGCGGGTGGCCTAGCTCTGGTGGGGGGCATTTTTAAAAAAAATAAAACTACTGGTACCCCTTTTTACCTCATTAGCCCACACCTTTGGCTGGGGATTATATATTTTGGCAACAGGTGCCCTTTACAGTAAGTGAATAAGAGAGAGTATTCATGTAAAAATCTCACTGTTTCCCTATTTTCTAATTGCTAGAATCATGATCCTAGTTTCCAAAAAATCATTATAAAAGCCTAATAACCAGATAACAGTTTTTCACTAACGGATGGCAGAGTACCAAATTGTTAAAATATAGAATAATGAAATAAACACACTGTAAGTTGAGTTTTTAAATAACTTCCTGTAAATTAAATACTCTAATATAATATTATGTTTCAGTTGTTTTCCCTACAACTTGCTCCATCAAGAAAATGATGGAATGTTTGCTCACATCTGTAGCTATTACTGTTATTTTGATTGTTATTCTTCAAATAGATGTGAACTGCTGACTGGGTCACTGTGTTAAGCATATGAAGTCTTTGTTGCAAAAGTTTAAGAACCCCTGCTCTAAAGGACAACTTTTATCCCTTCATCTTTTTTTACACCCACCGAGCAATAGTTTAAAAAGGCCGTTCATTTTCCAAACTCAGTTCAACTGTTTTTGTATTGTTCACCAGAAATAAAGACTTTATTCAATTTCCATTTCCATTTTTTAACCATTTCTCCAAAACCGAAGTTCAGAGTTTAATGTGTATTCTGAACTGTTACAATGAGTTCATATATTTCCCAGCCACATCGATGGAATATTAGCCATTATTGTATGAATTATAAAATAAAGTGTTGGAAGGTGTTGGAAGGACAATGACACACAGAGTTATTACTAGCAGCTACTTGTTGCAGCTACTAAATAGACAATAGTGATAATTGGCTTTTCTAAGATGCTACATGTTTTAACTGAGGCAATTCTTAGTATTATCTATGGCAGGGTAATTTGTAGCCAGAAAATTAGCTGCTAATAGTAGCTCTGTGTGTCTTCACCTTTAATAGCAAACATTGAATTGGTTGCTCTAGGTTACTGTAGCTGAGCAAATACTGCCTTTTTTAATTACAAAATGTTGTGTACCTGGCTGGTGCAAACTAGAACACTGCTGCCTAAATTTTTTTCTTGATATACAAAATACACGTATTTGGAAGTCAGACTGTAATAAAATGAAGATGCAATACAAAGTGGTAGATAGAATGTTTGGGCAGATTGCTTGTGGTACAGATTTAATGGAAGGTTCATCTCTGGTCTGCTGGCTTCCTTTTGGACAGTTTTAGCTAGAGATATTTTTCTGCAACCCAGTCTTCAGCAGGAGATCACTGACGGAATAAGACATGTTAATGACTAAACACATGATATTGTGTCAATTCCATTCTTAGCAAATGTTTATGTAGGTAACAAGGCTAATCATTATATTGATTTTCTGTGAAGGTGGATTTGGAGATTCCAGCCAATTGAATACTAGTTAAAATTTTATGGCATTTTGTAAAATTTTCCTGACAAGTATTTAACAAATTGTCTCTTTTATATAGCATGTCCTCATTTTTTTGTCAGTATAAATTTATGTTTGTTTCTAACTGACTAAATTTATTTCTGACTAATTCACATGGCAGGGCAGGATACTATCTGACTACCAAATTGCTGAAAAAGAAACACAATGCAAGTCTATGTACAACTTTATAAGCTGCTAAAATTGTTATACATGTGATCTCGAAATGACACCGGAAAATCATAATCGTAGGTTGAAACTAAAAACAATATTAAAATGCTTTAACATAATGTGCAAAGTTACAAACTGCAAAAGGTAATTTTTGGCAAAAATTCTTTCTAATCAATTATAGTAACATTTTTATGGATTCTGCAAAGGATTAAAGACTCAGAAAATTACATTTCACAAAAATAGTATTTAATATTTATTAAAGGTAAAAGTAAAGGAACTGCTGCTGATAGCACTAAGAGTGAGTATCTCATACTGACATACAAGAGAAAATTGCTATGTTAGGAACTAAAAAAAAACCACTATGGGGCAAATTCACTAAAGGACAAAGTGCCTAACGCTAGCGTTAATTCGCTAGCGTAGCGCATTTTCTTTAATTCGTCGATTCAACGGGCGCTGGCGTAAATTCACTAGTGTTACTTCGCACCCTTACGCCTGGCGAATTTGCGCAACGGACGTAACTACGCAAATTCACTGACGCGCAAATTTTTCTGAACGCTACCTTTTACGCCAGACTTCCTTCGCCACCTCAGACCAGGCGAAGTGCAATAGAGTAGATAGGGATTGCTTCAAAAAAAGTTAAAATTTTTTCTAAGTCCCGAAAAACGCTGGCGTTTTTTTATGGGTGATAGTCTGAAAAAGATTGAAAACGTTTTTGGGGCTACCCTCCTTCCCCCCTACATTTCCTAACTCATGGCACCTTGACTATACAGTGGGCACATGTGTAGGGCAAAATAAAATTTTTATTTGCTGTTTTGAAGGTTTCCCAGGCTTGTGTAGTGATGCTACATATACCTCCATTGTAACTTCAATTTGGCGCCGTATGCAAATTAAGCATCGCTAGCATAACTTCGCTTTGCTTGGTGAATTAACGCTAGCGCAACTTCGCAACCTTACGCTTCCCCTGAACGCTACCTTTTACGCCAGACTTCCTTTGCCACCTCAGACCTGAGCGCAACTTCAGATTTTAGTGAATTTGTGTATCGCTGGCGAAAATACGCCTGGCGAAGTGCGGCGAAGCGGACGCTGGCGCAACTACGAATCTTAGTGAATTTGCCCCAAATTCTCACTACATGTTGGTAATGTACAGTACTGATCATTCATGAATATCGTTTGTGGCTTACATAGGCAAGGAGGAAAGTAATGGCTTCACTTTGCCCTAGAAATTACATGCTTCCTCTTCCCACTTCCACAGTCATATGTGATTCCTCTGGCAATAACAGCTGGAAAAAAACAGTCCTGGGTGCAAATCCCTCAAGACTTTCCTATGAATACAGGTGATGCAAACAGTACATATGATTTGCAACTGTGTGTAACGTAGAGAAAAAAAGTATTGCATGTGTAGGTCAGACAAAAGTTATATATGGTGCTGTGCTGACTCAACCTAAAGCTGTTATTAACAGACACCAAATGCAGAGCACCTGTTCTGTAGCTACATGGAAATGAGCTAAGATGGGTGAACTTTCCCTTGATTTGCCTATGAATGAAGGCATCTTTCCTGTATAAGCTCAAACAACCCCAAATTCGCTCTGGTATCAGAATCAGTGACATTTTCTACAAAGTTCTGGCACTATTAGATTATATAATATTGGGTGATAAATAATTTAGAACTCTGTCTCCAAGCCCTATTCTAATGCAACTGTTGCCATTAAAACCGTGCATGTATCACAACTTGTAGTCAAACATTGCACTTCTCCTGAATATAGGTGTTAAATACTCAGCATTAGCACCCAAGCTTACGTTACTCATCACATTTGTGGGGCACCCCGCTTGATTGCAATTGAGATGACGTTTCAAATGGTTGGTAATTAACTCTGGATATAAACATGGCATTGGGTGATCAGCCAAAACTAAGTCAGGATGGCTCTATGAACAATATGATTGTCATTTTCACTAAATCATCAGATAGAATAATGTTTCACTGTTGTTGGAAAATGTTTTGTCAAATTGTGTTTATTTATGATTGGCTACATGCCCAGTGATACCAGATTAATGCCCTGAAGTGCTAGGTCACACAGTTTTCTACATATTTGGATAAGTATTAAAACAAATAAAGGGGTTATAAGGGGTAACACTGGTGGCCAGTAGGATGAAGACAATGATAATAAATACTGGCCATAAACTGAGGTACATAATCACTTGTCAGAGTAGAACTGCATCCACAGCCTTATGTGGTCTGTATCAAGCTCTGAGCAGATATTGTTGAATATGTAGAGACCTGTGTGACGTAGCACTTCAGGACATTGACATGGCATCATTGCGTATGTGTTAAATCATAAATACGATGAATGAGTTTCCAGTATAGCAAGCTCAAAGCAACGCTCACATGTTCCATCTAACGGAAACATGCCAGTATGGATAGAAGAAACTACTCTGTACCAGTTCATGTTCTACAACTGCCTCAAGTGACTATGTTTCCCCAAAATGTTTCAAGATTGATATCAGGCTTTATGGGTGCAGAAAGACCCAATAGATTTGTTTATATTGAGTTGTGGGACTTGTTATAAAGAATGTTCACGACCTGAACTTTACTCAATAAGGAGACTTTCTGTAATTTTCTCCATACCTTAAGTATACAAAAAAAAACACCTAAGTATTGAATAAACCCAATAGGATTATTTTGCTTCTAGTAAGGGTTAATTATATCTTATTTAGGACCAGGTACAAGGTACTGTTTTATTAGCACAGATAAAAAGGAAATCGATTTTAAAATCTTGATTTATTTTATTTAAAATGGAATCTATGGAGATGGCCTTCCCTTAATCAAAGATCTCTGGAAAACGGGTTTCTGGAGAACGGATTCCATACATGCAAAAGGTAAATCATTATATTTAAGCAACATTCCAACTTAATATTTTGTATTGCTCTTCTCACTTATGTATAAGAGCTTAATCATTTTCATATATTTGGTTTAGGGTAATGTTTTGTTTTTTTTTATTAGAAAACTTCTGCTTTGCTCACCACTAGCAAAGATGTTTCAGGCTCTATATACATTGGATTGTATTTCAGGAATAATTTGATTCTGTGACTAGTGAGTTAGCCAAGGAATCATGAAACAGAAGCCTTCTGTGAAGTCCTCTCTTTTGAAATTTGCAATCACTATTTTTACATCTTGGTTAGTGTACATATTTGTGTGCATCAAATACATCAAAGTGCAAAAGTGCCCTGTATTTTAAAATCATGTGTGTTGTATAGTACATATATAAGTTGCTTTTTATACCACTGGGAGAATGCCACTTAGCAACAGCATAAAGAACATAACAAAGGCCCTCCAGAGAGCGAAGAAACAAAACTAGCTTTTGCTGATCAGCAAACGTATTCTGCAAAATTGTTGTCTGCAGAATTAAGGTTTCAAAGGCTAATTGCACTCAATATTTGCAGCAGCACTTTTCACACAAGTAGTACATTCCTACTGCAAATTAAGTGATTTCAGGCTTGGGCAGGCCCAGACTGGCAATCTGTGAATACTGGCAAAGGCCAGATGGGCTACTATAAGAAGCCATAGACAGTCACTGTTTATTGGGCTGGTGGTGGGCTGCTTGAGACAGGGCCCGAACTAGGGGAAGGTAGAAAAGTCACCTGCCTAGGGCGCAACCAGTGGCATAACTATAATACAGCAGAACCTGCAGCCGCGCAGGGGAGGTCCCGGGGGACAGAGGGCATGGACCAAGGGGGTCTGCTGAACTGAAATTCCCCTGAACACTGTGCCTGTCGCAAGTAATGGAGCGGTGTGGTGGAGCTGATGGACAGGAGAACTTGATGTGTGCTGAAAAAAAAGTCAGCAGTCGTGCATGTGTGTGCGCAGGCATGTGCACTTGTGCGTGCAGCTAAGCTGCGTCCCCTGAAGATTTTTTTGCAGGGGGGCCCGGTTAGCTGTAGTTACGCCACTGGACGCAACAATGTGAGGACACTGGGCAGGTACCTTTTAAAAGGTCTTCTGCCTACCCCTAGTCCTGGTTTGCTCCCCTGCTGCTCTCGCCTCTCTCCTCCACTCTATCACTCTACCCTCCCTCCCTCTGTCACTCACCCTACCTTCATCCCTCCCCTTCCCCTTTGTTGCTGTCCCCTCCCTTCTCTTCTATTATTGTGCATGCGCACTTGTGTGCGTGTGGACACACAAACGCACAGACGGACTCTATGGGTGAGGGTAGCCGACTGGGGTGCCTAGGTTGCCTAGGTTGCCCTGTTGGCTTAGCCCAGCCCTGAAATGAGCCTTAGGGTTGCCCTTTTTAACAGGCTTCCTATAATTTTCCATATTTAAGCATCATTTTTACTAGCCAGGCCAATAAAATACCAGCTTGGTGGCAAACGAGGGCCTTTTTAAAATCCCAATCCCGACCTGGACTTGGGTCACTAGTGTTCACTGCCCTGTTAGAGCCATTTGCCACATTCTTATACATTCAATGCATATGGCTGAATTCCTTAAATGAAAAGTCAGTTTTTAGATGCCTTTCACTGGGCCATTAGCAATTATGGTTTTCCTTTGACCAGCATACACAACACTCCCATTCTAGTGTAGTTTTGACATGATGATTGGCTGGTGTAGTCACATGACTTATAGGCAGGAAAAGGTTTGCTGTAAAAGAGGGTGATGTGTGACAGTAATTCCAATATGTAGTTACAAGAAAAGGGTTAAACTGCAGGTAATTGTTTCCAGATGTTTATGAAAGAAGTGCAAGTTTTATATTAGTATTTGTAAAATCCACTATTCCACAGTTAAGTGCATGCTCACTGCCTACACTCAGCTTCTGTAACACCAAAGTATCTCCTTTCTCCTGTCAGTCACTCATACTTGACAGAACATTTGGTTTTAAGGACATGGTTACAGTTAAGGGGGATCTAAATCCAAGAAAATAAATTGATGGAAACTAATTCTGAGTGGTCCTCTTTTGAATTTATATTTATTTTCTATTTTAAGTGTTTTCTGAGATATTAGCATAGTGTTACACAGATGTATACTGCTAGGCAGGCTTGCAGCTCTTTGAAGGCCAAGGCCTTTGCACTTCCTGGATTCACTTTACTCTAGGGTTACTGACTTTTAGTTGCTAAAAGCCTGATATTTTCATTCTATAAATACAAATATCTCAGAAACCCCTAAAAATAGAAAAAGTATGTAAACCGCAAAAGTGCTCAGAGCAGCACCATGTGTAACTCTGTATTCATTCATTCATTCATTGGTTTGGGTTTAGTTTCCCTTTACACTCAGATGCATTATAGGCAAATATTGTAAAGGATAAGTGTACACAACTCTGTATGGAAGCTCAGACATCCAGCTTGTTAGACTTGCACAGGTGCCACATTTCTGACAAATGTTTAGCTAATTAGGCAAATTTACTAGATGTCATGTACGGGGTATGTGTAGTGCTTTCAGTAAAAATGATCTTGTTTTTATTGCTAAATATAGCACTCTCTTAACGTATAATAACACCCTATCTATCTTTCTGTTTTCCTGAATGTTTAGCGATTTGCATAAATTGAAGCACCATAAGTTAAGGCTTCTAAAAACATCTGATTGTTAAAATACCCAAAAGGAATGTTTTTCTGTTAAAATGGATTTATAATAGTTTTGTAAATATCAAATACAAGGTACTGTATTAGTATTACAGAGAAAAAGCAAATCATTCGGTAATGAAGAATTGATAAAAAAGGATGTGTGGGTATTTTTTTTTAAAAAAAAGGTGAATCACGCTTTGAAGGGAAAACAATCAACACATTCTACCCATGGAACACAGATTGCAGAGGAAGTTAGATAGATAGCTGTGGATGCTGGCCACTGAAGGGTAGATTGGTTTTGATGAAATGCACAAGTACAGTATTTCTAAATCCCTGATCCTCTGTGATGGTACAACTCTATGGAACACCCAGCAAACTTGTGCTGATGTCCTCCATACTGTTACTAGGTGGAAAGTCTCCAGGAGAACAGCAGAGAATTCAGAACAACAGATAATATGTAGCAGCTGATTTGACCTAGGGAAAAAGATTGCCACACAACAGCAAGTAATAGCAAGCCATGCTCTGTTGGGATTTCTTATGTGTGTTCATTCTCTACTGATATTTAGGGGATTGCTTATTAAATCCAAAATAGAAGTGATTTTGTCTATTCGTATGATGCAGTGACAACTGTAAACTATAGCACTAATTATCCTCCTTTTTGTATCTATAACTGTACATTGTAAACTCTACAGGGCAGGGACCTCCTCCTACTTAACTCTTAGCACTAAATCTTGAATATTAATATATTTTGTATTTATTTTTATTATATATATGTATTAACCCTGTATGTTCTATTAATTGTTCTATTGTACAGGGCTACATGCACTGGACTTCTAAATATTTATACACTGTAGGTGCCTGAATATAATCAAATAATTTTGCGCACACATTTAATGCAGTTTTACAAACAATGCCTTTTACCTAAATAAATGGTCCCATTTATAAAATAGTCGGTAGCAGTAAGATTGTGGTCAGCAAAAGAAGGGTTAAGTTAAGGTTACAGTATCCCAAAACACTGTCCCTATTTAGTAGGATCAGGTGGATGTGGTGATGCAATATTGATGCAAACAGGAATTCTGTAGCTGTGGTCACAAGAGATTTAAGGGAGGTTCTACAAGATATGTTTTGTCACCTGTTAAATAGAATTTAACCCTTTTATAGGTATATCAACTGTTCAACAGGGTTTAACCTTTTATTTCTTACCTGCATTCAAAGACTTAATCCTGCTATGTCTCTCACCACTTCAAGGAGCATAAATGCAGCAAATAAAATGAATACACTAAAAAAGTAACCTAATCTGAAGCATTGTTATGTCTGATTTATTATTTACAAGTGAGAATTAAAGCAAAATGTGGTAATAAAAGAACAGACAAACAATGCATATAACTGTGTGTTATTGGAATGCTAGTACCACGTTTAGGGTCACAGGAAGGCACAGTTAATACAATTAATAAAAGAATAATCCTAATATGTTGATAGCAAGTAACAGGCTGTTCAGATAACTCAGAGTTTGTAAATGAATGTTAAAATGAACTGTTAACCATTGTATGTTAACATTACTCTTTCATCTAAATCCCATTATCAGATACATAGCCCCCATATTTGTTGTTATCTTGTTTATGATTATGGGTAAGTTTAACATGAATAAATAGTATTTCTGGTATTGTTTAGTAACCCTTATTAATGTATCCTTTTCTGAGAATTTATTTCTGTATAAATGAGAATGCAATGTTATATACCCACTCATGTATTTAGAAGTATTTGGCAATGAGTCTTAGTTATATGTTATATAGCTAAGTAGGTAAAGTGTATTATAGGACCATAGTGTGGTGTTTATACAAATGGCCTGCAGGTGTCACTGTACACAGGACCTGTACTGTGCATACACAGGACTTTCTGTACAGCTTTAGAGTGTTAGAGTTTAAGCTTACTGTTGTGTAATACCTGCATGAAACTGCTAATAAAGCACTGTTATACTCTACTTATCCTCAGCTACCTAAAACATAACACATAGTATAAACTTAAGTACTTTTTGAAGGGTTATGAGAGATATATGTGGGTAATATCAGGAGACTATTGGAGATTAAGAAAACCAGAATTAAAAAACCCTTAATTTTTTTAAGCAATACTGGTGGTGATAGGCTCCTCCACCTCCCCCGAAATAATTGGTTTGGGATAGATTTGAATCTTTACAAATGCATTCATCCATACATTCAGAAGAAGAGCATTTCCATGCCTCTGTTTATATTTGTTTGCAGCAGCCCTGAACTGCCTAAGCTGTTTTGCTGATTCAGATTTGCATGCAAAGAACCCTTTTCTTCTCTTATTTGCTATCTGCTGTGTAACATAGCCTGGTGTGTTCAACTATTTCTCCAGCATGGGAGAACTTTGTGTTATCTGTATGGTTGTCCTATGTGTATAAGTTCTAGTGTTATTTTGCTGGGTTTTTTATGCTGCCTTTGGTAAGACTTGTTACTTAATTAAAAATGAGGAGAGCACTCCAGGGTAGCAAAATGCTGTGGTTTTGTTTATTCAAGACTACTACACAACATGTTTCGGGTCTTACATACCCTTTTTCAAGTGTTGTTACATCTTAATATAAAGACAAATACTATCTGCTTTCTCTACTTATAAGGGCAGAGCCACACATAGTCATTCGGGGAGATTAGTCGCCTGGCGCCAAAACGCCTCTTCTTTTGGTGACTAATCGCCCCGCCGGCTAGAATCTAAATTACCTTGGGATGGCACTTGGTGCACTTAGTTTTTTGAAGTTGCCCGACTTCGGAAAACGAAGCGCTCTGAGTGCCATCCCGCTGGCAATTTAGATTCTAGCCAGCGGGGAGGCAGTTTGGGGAGATTAGTCGTCCAAAGAAGAAGTGATTTGTCACTGGGTGACTAAATCTCCCCGAATCTTCTTGTCTGCCTCTGCCCTAAGAAACTGTATGTCTGCAGTATAAGACGGAATATAATACCTATTATTTTATAGCTATTTAAACTGCACTACCTATTATTTTATAGCTATTTAAACTGCACTTTTTGCAGCATCAAATTTTCCAGTACATTGCACATTTTTTTGTTCCCAAAGTGCAGTGTTCAAAAATAACCGCTAGATATTGTCAGATTAATGAACATGTACAAATTTAGTAAGAAAAAAACAAAAATCTGTCTGCAATAAAAAAAGAGTAATTTCTTTCATAACTTAGCATTGAGATATAAGAACATTTTTCAATCTAATTTATTGCTTCCTCATTTAAGGGAGTTAGCTGTTTATGAATTAAGGTGTAATCTCAAAAAAATAATTTAAAACCTAAAGGGAGTATAAACCGTGTTCATAGTTTACATTTACATTACTTTTGTCTTTTAAATAGGCAGTACACAAAGTACACATGCACATGTATCTATGTAAACACGGTATATTTGCAAAATGTATTCTGGATTATCTATATTGTTTACCAAACCTGAATCTGCACAATTCTATTTTCACATATAAACCACTTTGAGATTTAGGGGCACATTTACTTAGCTCGAGTGAAGGATAAGAATGAAAAATACTTCGACCATTGAATTGGCTACTCCGACCTTCGACTTCGACTTCAAAACGAACGATTCGAACTAAAAATCGTTCTACTATTCGACCATTCGATAGTCGAAGTACTGTCTCTTTAAAAAAAACTTTGACTACCTACTTTGCCCATAAGCTGTGGACCTTCCCCATAAGCTTTCTAAGCTTTTTTTGATCGAAGGAAAATCCTTCGATCGATGGATTAAAATCCTTCGAATCATTCGATTTGAAGGATTTAATTGTTCGATCGAACGATTTTTCCTTTGAGTGTTCGATCGAAGCATTTTCGGTAAATCCTTCGACTGTGGGTTCTGGCAAATGCCAGAGGGTCTGCTGCATAGAAAGTTACCATAGAGTGGGCTGGTTGGGGGCTGTTTGGGCCTCTGCGTACTTGGAATGGCAGGGCCTATTTTGACTCCCAGTCCAGGCCAGCTTTGAGGGTCAAATATCGAGGTAGTAAATGTGCCCCATAGTGTTATATTAACAGTACATGTACTGGCTGCGGTATTCTTCCCATAGATTTTAGTTACATGGTTTGTGTAAGCAGTGTATGCTGAAGCTTGTGTGATGTTTCTATTGTACTGCAAATTAAGGTTAGTACTAATTGGAATTTAACTTTACTAAGGCATATGTCTTCTGCTAATCTCACTAACCACAGTTTATCCTTTATAATGTTCCAAATACCAACCTTCAGCTTCTAAGAGTCATCATATGGGCAGAGTTGGAATATATTATTTGTAGATAATCAAAAAACTTACATTTTACTATGGCAGTATGGATTTGAGAAATTCTAGTGCTTTCTGCTGCCAATGTTGTACTTATGCAAAAAGTTCTAGATAGCAATAGATATCTTTATTGGCTACCACACTGGCTGCCCCCCATCTGCTGCTTATAGCATACCTGAGACAGCCAGCCCCACAGGTGAACATCAAACACATCTGTAAATAGCTACCCATTTAAAATGTCAGCTAGAAAGATAACACAAGTAACCACATTACATGATTTGGTCCAGTCAGTAGTAAGGTAAAAGTTGGTGGGTGAAGCAAAATTATGTAAGCACAGAGCTGAAGATATGGCTCTGCTTGTTCACAATTACACATTTTGGTTTTATTATTATTCCCTATTAATGGAAACAGCATTACCAAGTTATACATTTACATAAGTCCCTGGTAAAACTTTAATTTCCCTACTACAATTGCACTGCAAGGTCAGTTTCATCACAAGCCAATTAACCTACCAGTTTTTCTGCATGAACACTAGCCATGCAAGAGCAACGCTTGCTATGGTGCCACCATACTGTTTGTGTTGAGGTTCCATTTGTTTACCTATCTCAAAACCATTTGTAAGTATCTTATTTCCTTTTAGAATATTCCTTGTCACACTTTTGTATAGAAAATTAATAATGGTGAAGAAAAAGGGGAAGGTTGGCCACATAAAGGGGCAGGGATTTGGTCATAGCCAGGGTGCATGGGTGCAAGGTCACAAAAAGAGTGGCGATTGTATCCCAATTCAGTGTAAAGGAATGGGTCAGGGGCTCTATATATACTCTCTCCATATACTCTATATACCTGATCCCTATGTAGATTGTAGATTTACTTTCTTAGCTGTCTTGAAAGGCTCTGTACTTAGGTTTTAGAGGTGGTTAAGTAGGAATGTTTGCAGGCATGTCAACAATATACTCACATATAAGCATGGACATCAGAAACTCTGGTTGGATAATAAAAAATTTGTATCTAAATAATAATTTATTGTTTCTTAATAATAGTTATTAATAATACAATTAAAAATATGTCCCTTTACTTCAATTTAGTAAGATTAAGACCAAGAGTTAAACACTAAGAAACAAGTATTAAATGTAAAATCTGTAAAATATATGGGCCAGTGCTGGTGATCTATAAGCATTTAAGGAAACTACAGGTTGGTATTTTTGTGTTTTACAGTATATCTTTACCTTCCGAGCACTGAATTGCACGTTACTAGGGTTGCCACCTGGCGGTGTTTTAAAAATGATGGTTGATCCCAATGTTATTAATAGGGAAAAAAGAAAAATATATAGAAAGGGCAGTATTTTTTTTTCAGAAAAGCTGGCGACCCTACATGTTACCAACAGTAGCATCACTAGAGGGGGGCGGGCCCTGGTGTGTGACGCGCAGCCGGGCCTGCCCCCCCCTCCGTACGGCCGCATTTTCAGTGGTGAACGGGCTGCCGGGGGGGGGGCCTGGCCCGCTCGCACCCCCTGCTCCCCCCGGTAGTTCCGCCACTGGTTACCGATTTTGTAGTCTTCTCATTTAGGGAGTTAGTAAGGGATCAGCTATAGATGGAAGTTAGCTTGTTACTACTTTATTCAGCCTTTATGCAGCATATTCTTTGGTTTTTATCAAGCTGGGGTTGGGATTTGGAGGATAACTGCCCAAATCATGTTTTTGTTTATCATACATGCAGCAAGGACACAGGGAGAAGGCAAATAATGGAAAATGAAATACATCAGTTGTAAGGTGTCACCAAATTTCTTTTACAAATATGGCAAAATCCTATAATATTCTTTGTTCTATTGCTCTGTACCATCTTAGAAGAAGTTAAAATTCAAATTCACCATCAAAATGGCTACAGTGGTGCTTTGGAAATATATTATATATAATAATAATAATAATATATTATAATACACAAAAGCCATGAATATCCTGTAAATTATATCCTTATAAACGGTGAGTTCTGATGTCATCAGTTCTAAACGGTGAGTTCTGATGTCATTTCTGTCACATGACTCATTGAAATTTGTGTATTATAATAAATAAAGTACCCCCAGTTGTAAAATATGAGGATATTAGAAGTTACCTCGGAGTTCCATGACCTGTATAAAAACACTCGGCCTTCGGCCTCGTGTTTTTATATGGTCATGAAACTCCTCGGTAACTTATAATATCCCTATATTTTACAAAAGGGGGTACTTTATTCACTATATATTTATATTATTGACTTTCTGAGCCTTACACAGAGCGATTTTTTTGTACTATTTCAGGGAAGGCGAGAGCAGAACTGCCTCCCAGCAACCACCTCTCCATCCAATTCCCGGAGCATTGTGTGATAATGATACCCAAAGATCTCACTGTGAGTGTATCCTTTATCCATCTGCAAAGACAGTCATGTAACAATACACTTCAGGTTTGGCATTATTCCAGGTGGGTAATATAACACAGACTCCATCTCAAGTTAAGCCCTTACTGCAACATTTATTAGTCAATCCATCTCAGGTTGGCATGGTTAATGTCACACAGTGAAACTTAAGGAGTGGAACAGGTCTGAATATAATATATGAGCAAATTAAGTCTATTCTGTCGCTGTCCATATGACAGGGTTTCCCAATTCTACTTTTACAAAATTGTCTCCAATATACTCACTGCCTAGAAACATGTAATGCTTATGGAAACTCTAAAAATACATTCCAGCATGTCTACTGTTAATTATCTACAACATTTTCTTTATGTTGATATTTAGATTAAAGATATCTAAGCAGATCACACAAGTACAAAGCAAATAATTTGTGGAAATCTGTGTGAGATGGCACTGGTGGTAATACTACCGTTCATTTATTAATTAGCTGTGCATATTTTGATGTTTCAACGAACACTGCAATGACACAGATAGGTAAACATATAGCAGCTGCGCACCTCAATCAGCCTCCATTCCTAGCTAAAGAAGGGTATTTACATAGCTGACTGCACAGAGGGAGCCATCACTGATCATACACCTGCTGGGTATATTATACATACACCCCCAACTGCCCTTTTGTCACAGGACCATTTGAGTGCAAAACGTGTAAAGGCAAATTTATTATTATTTGTTCATCAGGTGCAGGTGATAAAAAGGCAAAAACTGGAAGTTAATTCTTTAACTCAGAAGTCATTTTTTACAAAAAGCCATTTAGAATCTGGTTAGCAGTTTACTTTTTTGGAAATGCAAGATAATGGAAAAAATCCAACTTATGAAAGAAGAAGTAATCAATGATTTAAAACAAAGTAGTTTAAAAAGCTGTTTTTGTATTTGTATCCCCCTAACACAATGACCGACAAATATGAAGGCTGCCCCTTAGTTTAATGGTTTTAATAAACTCAGTAAGCAGAGATATATAGTTTCCTGCATTCTTGTCTGACTTTTGTACTTGTGTGTACTGTTGTGGTGCTCTCAAAATTCCTTTAAAATAGGTTATCAGGGATATATAGCTTTTGTACCTATTTTAATCTATATTAAACCACTATAGCATCTAAATTGCAATAAACCTCAATCTAGAGCAGTCAAGAGCTGATAGGGTGATAACAGGAAGCCATATTGCTGACAAATTCATATTTGCACTGTATTGTGGGCTTCTCCACCAGTAGTGCATGCTATTTTTTATGTACATTAAATCCACCTCCAAATGCACAACAATGGCTGAAAAGAGACAGACATCAGTATGTTAAATGCAACTTATTTGCAGCTTGAAATTCCAATTAGCTATTAAATATATTTATATATTGGTATGAAAATTCAAATAGCTTTGCATCAAAGTGCCAAACTCACGTGAGGTCAATATACTGTATATGTATTCCTGAAACTAGACTTGATAAGGAAGAGAACAACCTATGGCATAAGTAAGTTCAGACACAGCTTTCAAGAAGTGTTGCATCTAAGGCCCATCTAAGGCTGAGTAAAAAGCAATGTCAGAATATAATTCATTCTACATTAACAGCAAGACAAAACGTAAAATATCTATAAGGCTGTCTAATGATTTTATGTTATTGTGCATCTCCGTTTAAGGTTTCTGGCTTATAAAGGGTGTAATATTTTTTTTTAATGTAAAAACATCATTTTATGTAATTTTTCAAGCTTTTTTAAAGCAATTCTTTGTCACACAGATTTGTTCCATTGACTTCCTTGAGTAAAAAATAATGGCATAGGTTGTGTCACTAAAAATTACATACATTTATAAATGCACTGATGTGTTATTTGTAATGGATTATTTCCATGACTGCCACACACAAAGGAATTTGCATTTATGATGAATATGCATCTAAATATAAAGTTTGATTAGGGTAAAGGATATGTTTCACTTGCAGTGTTTTATATAGGATTATGTTTTTCTGTTTGGTAAAAACAATAAAAATTAAAAATATATAAAAAAAAACCAGTAACACCACCCATTGTAACAGTACCCATCATGTGTAATTCTGCAACAAAGGGTTGTTCACTTTTAAATAAATTTTCAGTATGATGCAGACAGTAATATTCTGAGACAATACCTAATTGGATTCCTTGTTTAAAATTTGTGTGTAGCTTTTTGTGCAGCAGCTCTCCAGATGGAATTTCATCAGCTAACTGGTTGCCAGGGTTCAGTTTCCATAGCAGTGGTTTGAATGAGAGACTAGAGTGTGTATAGAAGAACAGAAAGATTTGTATTAAAATATAACAACAACGGGCACCTGCCAAGGTTGCCCATTGTCCCCCTTATTATTCGCCCTGGCGATAGAACCCTTGGCTCTTGCAATTCGTAGTGCCCATAATATTTCAGGCCTCAAATATAAAACATGTGAGGAACGCATAGCGCTATATGCTGATGACATTTTGTTATTTCTGGCTGATCCCGATTTATCCCTACACACTGCGCTGACCATTGTCCAGGAGTTTGGGAGATACTCTAGTTTAAAGATTAACTGGGATAAGTCCCTCATACTGCCTCTTGATAATATTCCCCAACACTTATGTCCCTCTAACATTCCACTTGTTCTAGAGTTAAATATCTTGGGGTCAATGGCAGCCTTACCGAACTTGACTTTTTGGATCTTAATCTAATCCCTCTACTAGGAAAATTCACTTCGGCAGTCACGTCCTGGAAACAATTGCCGCTTACTATGTGGGGGAAAATAAACCTTTTTAAAATCATATACTTGCCTAAATTCTTGTATCTGTTTAGGAACTCCCCGACCACCATTCCTACCTCCTACTTTAAGAAAGTGAATTCCATTCTAATTTCATTTGTATGGTCGGGCAAACAATCGAGACTCTCCTGGAAATTGTTAGTCGCCCCAATCTCGAAGGGTGGGTTGGGTTTGCCGGACCTTTGGGGCTTAGTATTACTTAGCAGCACAACTGTCTCATATTCACACTTGGTTCAACCCTGATCCGGAAGACCCTAACATGCTCCTACACGCCCTCATATTGGGATCGCTAGAGTCACTTTCACTGTGTCCCATGCGCAAATTGAGGGACTCTACTTTTTTACCACCTGTACTGAAGGCCCCTTACCTAGCCTGGCAGGAGGCTCTCCGTATATTTGGGATCAAGCCGTTTCTCATTTCACCCCATACTCCACTCTGGGGGAACTCTCACCTTCCTCATTTCAGGAATCTTCTAGACTTTATATATTGGCCTAATTTGCAAATTAAATGCCTAAGAGACTTGCTTGACCAGGGCACTCTCCTAACTCTACCCAAGCTCCAGGAAAGATATCCAAACCGCCCAATTGACCCCTTTAGATATATGCAATTGCAACATGCCTTTAGGGGTCAATTTGGTGGATGTAACCCAATTTATCATAAGTTTGCGGTCACCAATGTGCTCCATTCCCCGGATTCTCAGAAGCTGGTCTCGGTTTTATATAAGTCCCTATTGGAGGCAAAACCTTCTCCCTTTCAGTTAGCCTTTGCAAAATGGCAGTTGATTTTGCCCTCGATTACAGACGATATGTGGGAAGAGGCCACTGACAGAATGTACTACTATCTGATCTCCACACGTGATAGGTTGATTAGCTTCAAAATCCTACATCTGTACTATTACTCCCCTAAGAGACTCAATAGGATTTTTCCGAATAAATCTCCGCTGTGTCCCCGCTGCTCATGCCCCTCCGCAGACTTCCTTCATGTTCTATGGGTCTGTCCCAAAGTTCAGAATTTTTGGAGTAGAGTGGTGCAATGTCTCAGTGACTACTTGGATTTGCCTCAGGTCATTTCTCCCGAAGCTTGTATCCTGGGGGTAGTGGATGATCTAGTCCCTCAAAAGTATACGAGAATCCTATATAGGACATTACTGTTTTATGCTAGGAAAGCCATTATTCAACATTGGCTACAACCTGTACCTCCCTCTTTTGATCACTGGGTAAATCTAGTGAATCGCATGCTTCCAATGATTAAGATAACGTATGAAGCTCGTGGCATGCCTGATAAATTCGTCAAAATTTGGGAGAAATGGCTTGATGCCTTTCCTCTGCAACATGATGGGTAACTTATCTAATTACTGTCATTTTCCTGCTGTATCATTATGTAACTGTAAAGTTCTTGTGTTGATACTTGGACTCTATGATATATGTTGATTGTATGCTTTTCAATGGCTTGTCGAATGTGCAATAAAAACTTTTAAAAAAAATAAATATATAACAACAACAAAAAAATTGTAGCCTCAAAGAGTAAACATTTTTGGCTGCTGAAGTCAGTCAGCCATTTGTTGAACAAATTATTTAAAATCTATAAAAAATGTTAAAAATTAAGAAAAAACGTACAAGAATAGGACATTCTATAACATACCAAGGTGAACTCCTCCTTTAACAAAGGTCAAAAAATGTCTCCACATTTTAAATAGGTAATTTACACTTTTCTACCGTGTTCTGTGTAATACATTTTATGTTGAAAAATGTGCTGTGCTTTTTATTTATTGTTTGGTATGTGTTGTGCCCAGGGCTGTCCACATGCATGACCCTTACATGGTTGCCACAACTGCATGATTCACTCATTGCAAACCATCCAGGGGTTGTAGAAATATTCAAACATACAAAAAAGAAAACATTGATCAACGCACATTCCCTGGTCCCCTGTTTCACAAATGAATTTAGTATCCAAGTGAATGCATGTATTTTGTAAAACAGCGTTTTTTTAGTTACAAAATTATGACAATAAAATTGATAAGCCACCATACCTCGTCAAAGTAAACCCTATATGGTGGTCCTAACTGTTAACCTCTGGTCAAGTTTTTTCTGGGTTGGCACCTCCCTGTGTAGTAGCATGTCATGGGCTTGATCCTCCCCATGCCAGTAGCATTTTATCAGGGGAGAGGTTTGCCAATACCAAAGCATTGATTTTTTTTTACACAGACGTGTTCCTTCCTCCCCACTTAAGGCTTTTAAAAGAGAGTGATTACTCAGACCAGCACCAAAGAACTGATCTAACTGGGCTCGATCCTCTCCTATGCCACAGCATTTATAGGGGAGAGGTTGCCCTGATTGAAGCAACAGTGTCATAGGCTTGTCCTTCCCCCCTGTCTGCGGCTTTTAAAAGAGAGTGATTGCCAACACCTATTCTTAAAGACATAAGACTACCATTAAAGGAACAAGTGTGGGACGCTAAAACCACATGGAAGTCTGGCCATTCTTCCTGCAGAAGAACTCTAGGCACTCTGTTGAAGAAGACGAAAAAGGGGCAGTTGTGGGAGCACTCCCAGGCCAAATAAAAATACAAAGAAAGTGCAGCTGATCTGGCTAGGATAGTTACAAACATACAAAAAAAAAAAAAAATCAATGCACATTCCCTGGTCCCCTGTTTCACAAATGAATTTAGTATCCAAGCTAATGCATGTATTTTGCAAAATAGGTTTTTTTTAGTTACAAAATTATGATCATAAAATTGATAAGCCACCTGGCATGTACCTTATACAGGTATAGGATTCGTTATCTAGAAATCCGTTATCCAGAAAGCTCCAAATCACGGGAAGCCCATCTCCCATAGACTCTATTTTATTCAAATAATTTACATTTTTAAAAATGATTTCCTTTATCTCAGTAATAATAGATAAGTACCATGTACTTGCTTTTTAGTAGATTTAAGGTATAGAGATCCAAATAACAGAAAGACCCCCTTATCCAGACCTGTTATCCAGGCCCGGACTGGCAATCTGTGGGTTCTGGCAAATGCCAGAGGGGCTGCTGTATGGTTCCATAGAAAGTTACCATATAGTGGGCTGGTAGGGGGCCGTTTGGGCCCCTGTGTACTTGGAATTGCAGGGCCTATTTTGTCTACCAATCCACGCCTGCTGTTATCCATTCTGGATAACAGGTCCCATACCTGTATATTAGTAGCTTCTTAAGTTTCCATTTCAACTTTTTCTACCTTTTCAGATAAGTAATTCCAATTATTTGAGCCCTTCTTGGACTCCCCACTGAGACTAGCTATGAAAGGGGTACAGTAAATATCTAGCCTCAAGGTGGGTAGTCTATGTTTATGGGAGAGACTATGTTTCCTATATAACTTTTCTAAGTGACGAAAACAGAATAGGATTATAACGTGTTCTCTCAAACTGTGGTGCTGTGGAAGCATATTACATATATTAATGCCAAATACTAAAGGAAAATGTGTATTAGGTGAAAACAGTCTATAGGCCTTATTGCAGAACATACTATGAATAATATATTATCATGCTAGTAAAAGAAGAAAAAATAAAATTCTATATATAGAAAATAGAAACAGGGGAAGTAATACTAATATTTCACCAAAAGAAAAAAAATGTATGCAACTCCACAGGGTCTGGTAGTTAGCTGGTTAATTCATCCTTTGTGTTTCTGCACTTTCTGTGATACAAGCTGTAAACTGGCTGACATAACTAAAAGAGGCCAATTAATGAAGCACACCTACTGTTGTTAACTAGGTTAACCATGTCTTATAATGAAATAACTGTTTGCTGTGTTTTAACAAGAGTTTTCAGTCCATGTGACTTCCTGTCCCATAGAGCTCATATTCACATTTTTGGTTTCACCAATTGAGTGTCTCAAATGACATAGTAATGACATAGGGACGTACTGGGTATGCCTGTGTATGGAAACATGATCTGGGTAAGGGTCGGCAACCATTTTTTGGCAAGCCCTGACACCTAGCTGAACAGTTTGAAGCTGTCAATGAGCTGAAAACTAATAATGTTGCTATACTGTACAACAATAAATACATTTTTACAGGTCCATCTTTTTTTTCAAAAGATAACAATCTAAATACTGTACATATATAATTGTTATAATATATAATATAATCCACAGTCCACAGTCTGTTTTTGGCTTCATGTGCTGAGTAAAAGAACTGTACCCTTCTAATAGCTGTGAAAAACTTGATTCAAAGCTGCTTTTTAAATCTATCCAGACAGTCTCCTGTTTCTGTTATAACATGGCAAATAGGGACACTGCAGTCTACAGATGGGATTCATTTTAACTTTACAGAACAACATAGTATGCAGTTTTGTCCATATTAAAGAGCACACACAGGATGATGATCCCTTATGGTCATGTTCATATAATTTTCTGTACAAACTGTATATGAGCAAAATGTGTTATTAGTCCTACTTGTAGGAGAATCAAAATGGCAGGCAGCCTCAAGGATTGCTCCCCAGTCCTACAAGCATCAGTAATGAAACTGCAGGCTGCCCCAGACCAGTGATTACTGCCTGAAAACACAGGTATTTGATATAATTGGAAAGAGGTTTATGTTAAGTAACTGTCAGTTCAATCCCTGTAAAAGCAGCAGCAAATCAAAACATCCTATGTGCTATTGCTTTAAAGAGCTGTTCTTTCTCAGAGTCCCATATTCCCATCACAGCTTCAGTTGGAGCCAACAAACAAGTAAGTGCCAGTATGAGGTTATTGCCTAGACCTTTAAGATAAGAATAGATCCATATCTGATTAAAGGAGAACTAAAGCTTAACTAAAGACGTAGGGTAGAAATTGTGTACTTCTTTAACAGCCCAGGACAACCACAACCCTTTGTGGTGCATTTGTGTCTCCAAAGATGCCAAAGTAGCTCCCCATCTTCTTTTCTGTTGATTCACTGCACATGTTCTATGCTGCTGTCACTTACTGAGCTTAGGGACCCACTCACAATATACAGTTCACATAGAATATAAATATCACACTATAAGGCTGATTATTAATTAATACAGATAATTATTACATGGCAGCACAGAAACCAAGGCTATTAGCTTTAGAATTTAATAATCAGCTTTGTAGCATCAGCTTATATTACAGGCAAACCTAATTTTCTGCTTTATAATTTGTGACAACCCCTAAGCTTAGCTTCTCAACAGCTGCTCAGAGCCCACTGAGCATGTGAGTGTCACAGACACTTTCCAATATGGTGACCCCCTGTTACAAGTTTGAAGTCCTGGATCATTGCTGCTTTTGAAAAGCTGAAATTTTAGGCTGGTGCAAGTTCACTATATAAAATATATTTTTTGCCATATAAATTTTTAGGGTTTAGTTCTCCTTTAAATTGTGGGAGTAGAATGTGTAAGTGATTGGTGATCTGGTTGATCACAAAGCAGATCACCAGTTAGCCATGGAAAAGCAAGGACAGCCTATTGCATGTAGGCATCGTTATGTTAGTGCGGTGAGCTATGTGAATAAACCAGGCAAAGTGGTATGCCAGCATATGGTGCAAATAGCACAACACAAATGTACACAACTTGCTGGAGGCTTTATGTCCTTTCCCTTTATGTATGCATGGGTGTATGTTTGTATATATTTTATTGTGGCTATAAATAAATGATCAAGAGCGGGTACAGCTTTCCTCTTCTATACTTATTCATAACAATGAACACTTCCTGCCCATGATCCTTATCTTTGTTACAGGTTGAATGCTTTGAGATTTTTAAAAAGTCCCATCTCAGCTCTATGCTGTGAAGTCTAATTACACTGATGCTGTCAATTCATAAAGTGCAGAGAAGGAAAAGAAACATCCGAATAACAAATATAAAATAGTGTGAGATGTCCCTGCAATTAACCCATTACCATCTAGTACACGTGGTGTGTGATGATGCTGTGTAAATCCCTAGTAATGAACTGGTTAACCTGCAGGAGGATTAGCTGAGGACAACTACAGAATGTCATTCTAAGCCAAGGCACGTGATGCATTCATCTCCCACTGAACCAATTGGATTGAAAGAGAGCTATTTGTGGCTCATTACATCACCCAGATCGAACAGCCCATTTAGTCCCCCTCCCTTAGCCAACGCAATGCAGTTAAGAGATGCATGAATAAGTTATAGGGAGCTGAGGTTGTACTGACCCCTTCTGGGATGTATTGACCCCCCTCATCAAATGGACTTCACTCCAGAGTGGGTATGCTATGAAAAATGCCAGTTCTGGCAAAAATCAAAACGCCATTCATAGGAAGAAGACTTTTGTATAGAGAAATTATATGAGTAATGAGCTATAGCCTCAGCCTGCATGACTTTATAATGTTTGTTGTTCTGAGCATGGGCAATTGATACAAAGCAGCCATATGTCCAAAATACTGGCCAGTGCTCTGCAACATTACATTGTCTCCTGCTGCTCAAAGTAAGCAGGTATAGTCATGTCTCCTTATGGCACCCCCTCATGTACATTGCTATCCAAAGGCCTCACACTTCATTTCCACTTCTCGTTACAGGTAACAGGGGGTGGTCATATTAGTTTTGTGTGCAAACAGTGAGTCAGCTCTTGTAATACAGTACTGTCTCAGTGTGTCCATTGTTAACAATATGGTACATTGCCAGCCCTGCACTGTCTACAGTTTCCAGTGAGCAAAAGGCTTCAGCCATATAATGTTTCCTCTATACTGTCAATGAAATGTAGCAGAGGATTATGACAAATTAGGAACCTAATTCTAATCACGGAGACAAAAGTCCTGTGATTTTATACTGCTTCTTGGGTCTCTGAAACTGTTCCTTTTATTTCAGCTTGTCTGTATTCTGGGTCCTGAGGTTTTTTCCTCTTATCACCCTGTTGGAAACTGGGCCAAAAACAATACGTACAGTATGTTAGTCGTTTTTTTATTTATATAGCACTACAGTGAAGCCTCAATTTTACATCCCCTGATTTTAAGTTTCCCCTCATTTGACATTGTTGTTTGTGGTCCCACCTACAGTATATACTATGCATAATACATTTCCCTGATTTTACATTTTCCTGGATTTTACACCATTTTTTTCTGGTTCCCTTGAAAAACTTGAAAAATGTAAAATGGGAGTTCTATTGTACTTATATATGCTGCACTTATATGATTATTCTTTCATCACAGTGATGCTCTCTTGTGGCAGTCTCAGAGGGCCCAGCTCTCCCCCCCCCCCCAGTCCGACAGTGACACTGTCCAAATTGTAGTTAAAGGAGCTGCAAAATGAAATATATAGAGTCCCAGTTAATCCAGTGTTTTACAGTTGGGCCAGTCATGTAAGTCGAGTACCTCAGGGATTTGTCCTTGGGCCTCTTCTTTTTCATTTATTTATTAATGACCTTAAAGTTGGCATTAAACCATGTGTCACTGTTTCCCAACGCCACAAAATGATGCAGGGTAATAAGATGAGAGCAGGATGTTTCTATGCTACAGAGTGATAAAGGCAAAATGTGGGGCAAGGAAGTTAAAGCTTTGAAGCATTTCTGCTGGATTGCTGGGTAAATGTATATTCTGTAATAATACAATCTAAAATCAGTGTACATATGTACAGCAGTGGCATAGTGGTTGTGTTATCTAGCATCGCTGGCTTAGGCTCGATTATATAAATAAAGAAGAATAACGTGTGCGTGTAAAAATAATTTTAACAGAAAATATTGGAGAGTATTTTATAGAACAAAAATTGTAAACTGTGTTGAGCAGGGCCTTCTTTATTCTATGAGTCATAGAATAGACTTTATTTTATTGAGTTTTCTTCAGTTTTCTTATTTTTGCACTGTGAGGGGCCTTGGTGAAACATGATTTCAATACGCTTTAATGGGTGTATTGACAATAAAAAAAAATTCTTGAATCCTATCATTTGTATACACCCTTCTGTTGTGCAACTTTGCAGTATATATTGCTGCTTATAAATATGTGTTAATTATAACATTAATCATAATGTAATAATCATCTTCATAATTCTGTGAACACAAAAAGCATGGCTCTGATGATCTAGGATGGCCTATGTCCCTTTGACAAATGTATCTAAGATCTAAATTCCCTATAGTACATTAAGTGGGGGGTGGACAGCTATATGGGATTATGCATAATGGCAATATATAGCAAAGACCGTCTTGTGTTATCTATAGGCCAGTTTGTCTGGTCATGTGATAGACAAAGTACAAAAAAGCTGTTGGTTGAAGGGACGAAATAATAGTTTCATGATCTCTCTGTAAAAAGCCAATCCAGAAAGCTTTATATAGAAATCTAATACATTTACCCTATATTTGATTTTTTTTTTATCTTTTAACACTTTTTCAATTATTTTGAATTATTTGGCTTTTTGTTCTCCACCTCAACCTGCTTGTTTACTCGGGTCCCATTTAACACTAAAAGGTAGTTGATAAGTAAACATTCCCTTTAACCAACAGAAAGGTTCTTCAGAGAACAGTATCATTCTTTAAACATTGCAGATGGTGGAATGTGTTAGCATATGTATAATATAATATTTTTCCCTTTGGAAAAGGCTTAGTGGCTGTAAAAAATACTAATCAATACATACATTTTATTTAAATTACGTTCCTTCTTTAGAAACTATTTGTAATCACTCTGCTGACCCAGTGTGCATTTTTAAAACAATGGAACATGAATGTTATATATATCAGTTTTATATTTTTCAAAAGACATCTCTTGGTAACACAAAGCAAAAATACTTCCATTTTTATTGCACGTTTTACTTACCATAATGAGAAGCATAAGGAAGCTTGTACTTATATGGACAGTAAATATAAACAGGCACCTAACTGCCCAGAATACACTACATCTGTAATCTGACATTTAAAAAGTGAATAGAAATTTTGCTAATAAATAGAGTATATTTTCACATGAAGATAATTTAGGAAAGCCCCCAAGCCCATTGTTAAGAGGAACAACATGTTGGTTTTCTACTACACCAATTGAAGATACCAGTCCGTGTGTGTGAGTGTGTGTTTTACTGTCTACTACATATTTAGGTATAAGTGTGGATACTTTGTGAATGATGTATATATATGTATATAGAGAAAAGAGAGTCCATAGGGAGCACTTACATATAATGAATAATAAATGGAAGGGTCCATTTTCCCAAATAGTGGCACAGATGGCAAACAAATAATAATGCACTAAAGGAGGATTTTGCTGGAAAAAAAAAAATACTGACACTAACACATTCCAGTTTTCGTCTGTCCAGATGAAGCAAGAAAGGCATCCCACTCATTTAATTCATTGATTTAACTTTTTTATGTAACCCTGTTCTTTGTTTTAATTGTCCTTTACATATTTTTAATCTATGGTTGATTTCAGTTGAATTCTTTTACTAAACAGTTGAAGCAATATCCCCATAATTTCATTTTATACATTAAACCATGCTGATCATGATATAATATATTTATAAAATGTGTATTTGCCCAGCCCTCAGCACACCTTCTGCAAGGAATGTAGAGGAGCCTTGCGGGAACCCTAGTGACATACTGAAACGGTGGTAAGGAGCTTGGACATTCTGCATTGCTCATCTGTTTTTAAATCAGGATCATATAAGTTACTAGAATGATTTGGTGGTTCCTAAGGACTGGGCTGAGTAAAATTGCAGCTAAATAGATAGATAGATAGATAGATAGATAGATAGATAGATAGATAGATAGATAGATAGATAGATGATAGATGATAATGGAATAGGATAACAAAAAGGATGCAAGCTGTTCATGTATTACAAAAAATATGTGTGGCCATATCATTCAGGTCCTGAGTGCCAGCAGCTGAACAAGTCTGAATATTTCCATTAGTATTACCTTTGTTCAATGGCAGTGTTGTAAACATTCTAACAGTCTGATTGGCTGCCAACTTGTTACCTTATGAACACATGCAAAAACTCATGTACTTATTACAAGATGTTCTTTTATATTTACAAACTCTGACTGTTAATCTATAGGGACTAGTAAAGGTGGATTACAGTGGAGCTAGTTTTGTAGTTTCTGCTCACCCAAGATCTATTTTCCAAACTGTTGTACAACAGTTCCTTTCTAAATGTTGTGCTCTGATATCCACTGAAAAAGTGCCTGGAGGTTCTTCTTCATGATGTGAGCCATGCTAGAAAGGGCATTATTCACTATATGGGCCACAACTCACTGCCAATTGTAGATGTGCTTTATCAATGGGAACACATTTTTAATAAATCATTCACCAGAAATGCCAGACTTCTAGTTAAAGAGCTAAAAGAGATCTGTATTTATTTGTATAAGTTAGGATACTTTGCCAGTTTAAAACCATATGTTTGTTTTTGTCAGATTCCATCTATTTGAAGATTTTTTGTTTAGCTTGATTGATTTATTCGGATCTAGATTGCAATTCCGAACATATAATAATAGATCATTTCATTTGCATACAAATGGTAAAGATTGGATGGCTCCCCACAAGACCATTTTTCTTAACTTTTAATCAGAGTCCAAGTCCATCAGGCTCAAGCTTCCAAAAAAGAAAACTCTGCCAACTGGATGCCAAAGGGCATTCTTTTTACTTATGATAACAGACCAAACATTCCAGGGCAGTCATAGTAACTAAACAGGGCACAAAAGACTGTAACTAACATCGTGGAATTTACCCAAAATAAAAATAAAACTGATAATGAAAAAAAGAAGTTCACCTCTTATCTTGTTCTACCTGGCTTTTAGGCTGCCCATTTATCCTGCTGCTAGAAGTTCCTCTAGTTAGAGCAGCTCTTATGGTTTGGGGATCTATGAACCACATCAATTTCTAAGTAACCTACTGAAGCTATGAACAACTACCCTGAGGGGTTTTATTTACAGCCACGTACCCCTTATTTCCATGTATATTTATTTATACTTGTTTTGGTGACAAATATATATATATGATCTAATAAATACCTGCCTTGCATTACAAGTCATACAGCCAATAAGAAATGTGTAATAGCAGGCAGTTGAAATGTAAGCTCAACTTACTTATTGCCTATTTAAAACAAAATGTCTGAGCTTTTTTATTGCAGTCAAAATAGACACAATAGCTCACTCAAGAGTTTGATGAAGGCATAGCATTTGGCTCTACCAAATATTATTACCAACTGTTACAGAATGAGTTCTTTTAGGCTGATGGCACAAGGAATTACCCAAGTACGGCACTGGCTTAAAAATGCATCTACATTTACAGAGAACACCCAGCAGATAATGTATATTTAATGTGACGTGATTCTGTTATCCACAACAAGATTTAATATTGTATAAAGCTTCATTTTTAAAAGCTTTTTATCAGGGTTTTTTTCAGCTATGTCAGAGTCAACTTTCCCATCCAAGAACTGCTTTAGAATGAATTCTGCTATTTATTTTGTTTATTATTGCCTATTGTAAGAAGATATTTAAAATGGTTTTTTTTCTTCATCATTTTTTTATTTTTCAAAGAAACATCAGACAGATTGCCCTCAAGGGCAATAACATTTTCCATTTCTATACAAGGCTCAATAAAAAGAAAAACACATTTTTCTGGTCAAATACAGTGGTGAAATACTATGCATAATCCGACATAACATCATATTTAGCTTTTCAAATATACATGATATCATTCTCATTTATCTTTGGTAAAGACATTTGGGTTAACCTCTGTGTGCACCCTGTCACATTAAGCCCAATGTCCTCCATCATGTCTGACGTGTTCAGTAGCCTCTATTGCATCCCAATAGCCCCAGACTTTGTCACACAAGTCAATGTTATCGTGTTTTAGGGCTGTTAAATAGTCCATTCTGCGTACATATCTTACTCTCTCCAATAACTCACTTTCTGAGGGGGGAATCGTTGATTTCCATTTTTTTGCTATTAGACCTAGCTGCTGTGAGAATACAGTTGGCCATTTTCTGTGCTGGGTTTTTTAAATTAGTGATTTTGTTACCTAGTACAAAGATTAAATGGTCTGGATCTAGTGTTAGCATTGTCACTCTTTCAATTAGCCCCTTCACCATTTCCCAGAATCTCTTTAATTTTTGGCAACTCCAGAACATATGTAGAAGTGAACCCTCCTGTTCCTCACATCTCCAGCACACCGAAGCTGCTGTATCTGGAAACAGCTTATGCAAAAGTTGGGGTGTCTGATACCATCCCATTATCACCTTATATATGTTCTCTTTAATTGTGGCACAGATTGATGTTTTCCTGGCGTTCTCCCATACCTTCTCCCAGGTTGAGAGTGGTATTGTTTCCCCTAACATCTTTTCCCAGTATCTCATACACTTATGTGGGTGTTGAACCGGGTCTGCCTTGTTGATAATTTTATACCAGCCAGTGATCAGTCTCCGCTGAGTGCTTGGTTGCGTGCATAGTTCAATCAGAAGATGGTTTGGTGGTAAATACGCCTTTGGATATTCTGATAGAGTATAATGCCGCAGCTGCAAATATAGGAAATGAGAAACTTCACCTGCGTTTGCAGCCTCTCCGTAGGAGCGTAGTGTTCTGTCCATCTTTTTGAACATGCTCCAAAGGTGAGCAAGGTTAGCTGATTTTAGAGTTTCTCTGGTAATTATTGACATTCCCGGAGGGAAATCAGGATTGAGCAGTAGTGGGATCAGGGGGGACTTGCTAGGGTCTAATCTCAGATGAGAGGTCACCTTATACCAGCATGTAGCTTGCTCTGCATGTTTGCGGCTTTTCCAAAGGGCACCTGTCGGGGCATCCATTTGGGGATAAGTCCTCTCAATTTCTGCCCATGCTGTTAATGGGTTATCTGATATCCATCCTAGGACTTGCTTTGCCTGGGTAGCCAAATAATATTGGTGTAAAAATGTTTTTTAAACAGTATGAGGAGCTATGTTTGTTTCCAACCCCTAGGCTAATAATCCCTGGTACAAATTCTAGGAAATACAAATGTGTGCTATATAAGTTACAAAATGGTATATTTCATTTGATAATGCAAGACATGTGAATAAACCTTTCCTCTCTCAACAAACAGGATCCAATGAAAACTCTCCTCAACCCATAGTTTTTGTAGGTGAACCACTCCTTTTCATTACATGTAATCACCATCCGATTAATATATCGCAGGCAGTGTTCTTAGACAAGGCCGACATCTAATGGTTGTTCTGTATATTACAGCAGCAATTGTACGGCACAGTTGTTTCCCACTATTTCTGAGACCCAAACGAACTTTAGAAGAAGAGAAAATCTGATGTTGGTTGCACCTTGCCTTTTGGACGAATTTTCACTCCAGGATAATTAGCCAGGAAAAGGCTATTAGCCTCATATCCCTGCAGTGTTCTAACTTCACAAATATGTTAATAGATGCACAAAAATTCTAAGCAATACAATAGCATTTGTGTATTTATGAATAGTAACAATACATAACAGGCAATGTCTTTTAAAAGGATGGGGCCTGTTTTACCCTCATGTATAACCTGCCTAATAGAGTTGCATGCTATTCCCATTTTAAAGGTATGCATTTATTTTAAAGGAAGATAATGATGAACTGCTCCATGCCCTTTTTTTCAATGCATAAGTTACCTATGCCTGTATAGGTTTTAGACAGAATTTAAAATTCATACAAACCGCATTCCTCCCCCGAAACACTGTTTAATATGTATTATCCCTAGGTCTGGTACAATTTAATCTACCCCCCCCCCCGTTTTCAGAATGTATTTTCCATGCATATAAAGCTGCACAAGATTGGTGTAGACAATGTGCAAACATAATTGTGCGTGACAGTTTTGGCATGTAGAACACATCTGTGTTTTTTTTTCCCACTCCTGGTGCTAATTTGCATATGCAAATAGGTTTTGAGTACAGCTCACGATTGAATTCCAAACATTCCCCTCCTGTAGATTCAGAGATGTAGAATGAAGCGATTTTAGAATGAAACCAACCAGCTTTCTTTATTTTATTCCTGGAAGAAAGAGTTCAGTAAAACAAATATTAGTGAAGAACTGAATGAGAATACAAAGGTTAAAAACAAAGAACTAAGGGTCAAATTTTTCTAAAAGGCAAAGTGGCTAACGCTGGTGAAATTTCGCTAGTGAAGGAGAATTTTCGCTCTGGCGAAAGAGCGTTACTACGCAAGTTCACTAAGTTTTTTATTTTACTGACCGTTACCTCTATCGCCAGACTTGCCTTTGCCACCTCAGACCAGGCGAAGTGCAATGGAGTAGATAGGACTTACTTGAAATTTTGTTGAAATTTTTTCTAAGTCCCAAAAAACGCTGGCATCTTTTTCTTTTTACAGGCTGATAGGCTGAAAAAGATTGAAAAAAGTATATGGGGTATCCTCCTTCCCCCTACATTTGATAACATATGGCACCTAAACTAAACTGTGGGCACATGTGTAGGGCATTATAACAACTTTATATAATTTTATTAAGGTTCCCTGGCCTTGTGTAGTGTAATGTATTTGCTGCAGCATATACACCCATTGTACTTTAACTGCACACCTTATGCAAATTAGCCAATGCTAGCGTAACTTCCAACTGCTGATTGTATTTTCGCTAAGCAACTTAACAAGCGTTCGGTACCCTGTGCGCAACTTCAGATCTTCGTGAATTAGCGTTGTCCAGACGAATGTACACTGAGCGAAGTGTTGCGATGTGCGCAAAGCCAGCTGGCGAATTTTTGCAGGTAAGTAAATTTCCCCCTAAATGAGATACAAAGGTTAAAATCAATGCAACCAACACATAGCACTACTGGGCCTTTCAATAGGCACTACTTAATGAATATCATGAAGCCTGTATAATAATAATAACTGGAGATATTTTATTTTCCTTACCTTTATCCTGCTAATTTTGGCCTATGACATTCAAGTGCTAATGCTGCTAAAACTGCCCTATTGATGGATCTGTATCTACAGGAGTAGGGATGCACCAAATCCACTATATTAGGATTTGGCCGAACCCTGAATCCTTTGTGAAAGATTTGAACCCCAATTTGCATATGTAAATTAGGGGAAAGAATGAGAAAGAGAAATGTGCACTGCGCTAGGTTAAACATTTTTTACTTGTTTGTGTAACAAAAAGTCACGTGATTTTTTTTTTGGATTCGGTTCATCTAGGCACTTGGATTTAGCCAAATTTGAATCATGGTGAGAAAGGTAGAATCTTGTCTGAAACCTGATCTGAATCCTGGATTCAGTGCCTCCCTACACAGAACTGACCAGGAATTGCTTTCACTGTTGAACAATCCTGTTGATAGAGACTCATAGAACAGAAAGATAATAATGTATAATTGATTTGCTTTGTAGGGGGGATGCATAAAATTCCACTCCACAATAAGATGGAAGTTGAACCGTCGGTGTGTAAAACCCTTAGTGACAAGACACCAGGAGGCAGATTTACTAAAGGGCGAAGTGACTAACATTGGCGAAAATTAGTAATTTCTTTACTTCGTCGATTTACTAAGGGGTGCAGGTGTAACTTCACTAGCGAAGGAGATAGACTCTAGCAGTAATTCGCTCCCTTACGCCTGGCGAGGTTGCGCTCTGGCAAATGGACGTAACTATGCAAATTCACTAAGATGCAGATTTCACTGAACGTTACCTCTTGCGCCAGACTTGCTTTTGCCACCTCAGACCAGGCGAAGTGCAATAGAGTAGATAGGACTTCCTCCCAAAAAACGCTGGCAACTTGTCATTTTTCAGGGTGATAGGCTGCAATAGATCGTACATTTTTTCTGGGGTACCCGGCTTCCCCCTACATTTCCTAACATATGGCACATAAACTATACACTAGGTCATGTGTAGGGCAATATAACAGCTCTATTTTCTTTTATTAAGGTTTCCTGCTTCGCTTGACGCAGTAACTCTAGCGCAACTTCGCCAGCGTTCGGCGCATGGACTCAACTTCGGATTTTAGTGGATTAGCATTGTCCTGACGAATCTATGCCTGGCAAAGTGTTGCAATGTGAGCGAAGCCATCGCTGGTGACTTTTCGGAGGTTAGTGAATTTGCCCCCAGGAATTGTCTCAGATGGCTTCACTATATATATATAATAGGAATTTTCCCACATACATGTACCACAGAAACAGGCTATTGATACTGCCATGTGGTTTGACACAAGTCCTGCTGTTCTGTGGTTGTATTTTAAATAATAACACCATGTTTTCTCTATTTCTAAGTTCTATGTAGTCCATGCAGCAAGAAAGATGGCCAGACCATTACCCTGTGGGGAAGTCAGGATAATTTATGCTATAAATTATTTAAAGAATCATAAGAATTTAAAATTTTATAAATAACCCATTTTTGTAAAATGTTTTCAGGTATGATTTTGATGCTTTTTGCTATCTTATACTTTTTGGCCATTAATTCTATAAGGGTTCTTCCTCACAGATGTTTCACCCTACATTCCCCTGCTGTAGAACCAGATGCAGAAGGCTAGATATATAACTAGTAGTACTTATGCTCTAGGAACATGTAGCAGAATTAGGGTGAACAAAGCCATGCATTATAGCTCTCAGGATATATGTAATGCCAGTCCTAAAGAAGGCCCGATGAGGTGTGACTCTTGTAGGACCATAGTCCATAAGGAACATCAAAAGGACTGGAACTTCATAGCAAGTATATGTCACTAGTTGCTGCTTTCTAAAGGACTGTTGTTTATACCTAAGGCAAAAGGGGTGGAAAAGTTCACATGTAGGGGCTCATTTATCAAAGTCCAAATTTATCTCAATATTTTCTGCTGCAAACTCCGATCAAATCCGGGTTTTTTACACTTATTTATTACATTTTCCCGAAAATTTGCTTTCCGGGGAAAAAACCCCCAGATTCGCACGGTTTTCATGTTTTTTTCTCACCTGAAAACCCCAAATACTTTGGATTATTGCACGAAACCCAGTGCACATCAAAAAATCATTGGGACTTCTCCCATTGACTTATATGCAACCACCACAGGTCTGAGATGCCAGATTTTCTAATTCTGACTTTTCCATCCCATTTTTTTGGGAAGAATTTTTTGGCATTTTTGCATTCGGAGTTTAGTAAATAACCCCCGTAGAGTGATAAACACCAAACTAAAGAGAACAATTTCTAAACAAATAAAAGTGGTGCAATATCTTCAGTGCCTATCGAGCTATAGAGGACTCTTTGCTCCATGGTCATTCTATTGGATGATCACACAATTATTTTATTATTATTTTTAAAAAGATGTATCTTTGTATGAAACGTTCCACCTGAGCACAGCTTGTGGCATTTAGAACTGGTCTGACCATTGCAGAATATATTCCATTGTTCTTATTCACTTGAAACGATATTGTTTGGCATTTGTTCCACAGTTAGCTGTTCCATGAAGGAGAGCAAGTACACAAGTACAATTAAAGCTGTTCTGTGTGCTACAGACTACAGTCTAGTGATTTCAGCCTTGATGTGCAATCATTACCTTAGACTTGCCTCCATTTTGGGCATTTAGTCAATCGGTTGGTTGCAGGCAGTCTCACGGTTTCAGGAAGATAATGGCTCTGCCCAAATCACTAATAATCAATAGTCACCAATACAGACACACTGTATGTAAATATACACACAACTTAACTAAACAGTTTTGTTGCAGGACGTGACCTGGGCAGAACTACTACAGGTATAGGATCCCTTATCTGGAAACCCAAAATCCAGAATGCTCCGAATTACGGAATGGCTGTGTCCAATAGACTCCATTTTATCCAAATTGTCCAAATTTTTAAATATGATTTCCTTTTTCTCTGTAATAATAAAACATTAGCTTGTACTTGATCCCAACTAAGATATAATTAATCCTTATTGGAAGCAAAACCAGCCTATTGGGTTTAATTAATGTTTAAATGAATTTCTAGTAGACTTAAGGCATAAAGACCCAAATTACGGAAAGATCCGTTATCCGGAAAACCCCAGGTCCCGAGCATTCTGGATAACAGGTCCCATACCTGTACTAGAAGCTTGGCACCTCAACATATAGGTCTTCTCTGCTATGTCCTCTTTTGTTGAAGGGGTTGTTCACATTTAAGTTAACTGTTAGTTTAACATAGAGTGATATTCTGAGGCAATTTGCAATTTTGTTTTCAGGTTTTATTATTTGTGGTTTTTATTCAGCAGCTCTCCAGTTTGCAATTTCAGCAATCTGGTTGCTAAGTTCCAACTTACCCTAGCAACCATGCACTGATTTGAATAAGAGACTGGAATATGAAAAGGAGAGGCCTGAATAGAAAGAGTAAAACAAAGTAGCAACAATAATACAGGTGTAGCCTTACAGAGCATTTGTTTTTAGATGGGGTCATCTACAGCGCAATTGATTCTATTAGTTCATTCTCACGGTGGCACAGGCAAGTGCTAAACGCAGGTGGAATGCAACTTAATACTTCACAGGGAGTAGGAACTAGTAGTAAAGACTGTAATGTTCCCTTCTGCATTCCCCTGTTGTGCAATACTGGGCAGAAATTCTTGGGTGTATGGGTAGTTGGCGAGTTGTAGTTCTGCATCTTCTATCATTCCTGCCTCCGGCATCTTATCCTGGTGCACTGAACAACACTTTTAAAGGAACAAGTCATTTGAACATTTAAAAACAAAAACCTTGTGCTTATTGCCCTGTTATACGAATGGTTTAAGTTAAACTATTAATTATTACTCATGGTTTTTAGGTAATTAAAAATCTTTATTTTCATGGAAGCATTCTTCTACGTTTATATCAAATATATACTTTTTCTGGCAATTACATTTCTTATAAGAGTAACTGAAGTGGAACTACTACTACTACTCCCAATCGGGTTTGGTTGTTTCTAACCATGCAGCTAGGACATGCTTCCCATGTAATGGCAAAGCTGATACAACTGTTTGCTCTTACACATGGATTGTTTTAAAGCACCTGTTATGTATTGTATGTTATGTTACTCCATTCCAAATCTTGTCACATTCAACTGCAATTTATCTCTGATACTCCTTTAAACTGCTTAGGCTCTGGGAGAGCCTAATTGAAGGATACACACTGGAATTCCTTATATTTCCCTGTAGTTAGAATGTTATCATAGTTTCACTGATATTCTCATACCTCCCAACTGTCCAGTTTTTTCGGGGAAAGTCCCAATTTTGACAGCTCAACCGCAGTCCCGGATTGTTACTTAAATGTCCAGACTTTCTCTGATCTCCTGCACTGAACAGCCAGAAAAAGATTCAATGTTTCTAACTTAATTGGCTTTTGGCAGAGAGCCCAAAATAGATACATTTGTTACAATTTAAGTTAAGCAAACACGCAATTGTAACAATTTAAGATAAGCAGGTCTCTTGAGGAAACTGTGACTTGCATCTTAAAGGGCAATTCACCTTCATTAGTAATAACACAAAAACCTCAAAAATGTGTTTAAACTTTCACAACCTGCCAAATTTTGTAAAATGAACATGGTAATTGTGTGGCTACAAAATGGGTTCGGTCAAAAAATTTCTCTGCACTGCAATTCTTTGTGTTCCTCTTTCTATTTCCAAAATGTTGGGAGGTATGCATTCTGAAAAATTCAGCAACTCCTATAAAGATTTGTTGAAATTACATTAATTTTCTTTATATAATTCTTTATATGGTCATCAGGTTAATGGCCATTGTTTTCTATGGGCAGAACACTTCTAAGGCTGCAGAGAATTCTATCCGGGAACCCATTTATTAAGTCACCACCTTAATTTAAAATCTAATGTGCAACTTTATGTATTGTAAAACCTTACCCACGTACAGGTACATTTCTATCAATGAGTAATACTGTTACAGGTTGGCAGATCAGAAACAATGTGGAGAACTAGACAGAATTCCACTGTAGGGCAGATTTATCAAGCGCCAAAAAGTAAATTAGAATTTTAGAGTTTCAAAATTCACACATTCAAATTTGAGATTTAGCACTGCTCGACCATAGAAACAGTCAATTTGAATATTCACCACCTAAAATGTGCCGAGTTCATGTACAAGTCAATGGCAGAGGTCAGTTGAGCCATTTGGAGAGGTTACTAGCCTTCCTGAGATTCGAGTCTTTTTTTGGAGAAAAACTTGATTTGTACAAATCGAATACGATTAGAATTTTTGGGGTCAGAACTATTCGATCTAACAGACATTTGATTTTTTTTCTTAATCTCCCAGTCAAATTGTGAATATATTCGAATTAAATAAAATTCACATGAATTCAAAATTCGACCTTTGATAAATGGGTCTCTAAGGGGCAGATTTATCAAAGGTCGAGGTGAATTTTCGAATGAAAAAAAAAATTCGAATTTCAAGCTCTTTTTTGTGTACTTAGATTAGAGAATAGTCCAAATTCGATACAAATTTGAAAAAAATTCAAAAATCTAAATGTACTGTCTCTCTAGAAATTTAACTGACCATTCGCCATCTAAAACCTGCCTAATTGCTGTTTTAGCCTAAGGGGGACCTCCTAGAACCTTTATGGAGTCAATTGGTGGACTTTAAAAAATCAAAGTTTTTTTTGGGAAGATTTTTGAATCAAATTTGATCAAATGCGCTATTCCTTCAATTCAAATTTGGCCGAATATGGACCTATTCGATTCGAAAATGGACCTATTCAACCAAAAAAAAAAACCTTAGACTTAATTTCGGTTGTTCTTTTTGAATTCAAGTTTCAAAGTTTTTTCAATTCGAAATTCGGCCCCTAATAAATATGCCCCTAAGGGGCACATTTACTAAGGGTCGAAGTGAATTTTTGAATTAAAAAACTTCGAATTTCAAAGTATTTTTTGGATACTTCGACCATCGAATAGGCCAAATTCGACCGATTCAAATTGAAAATACTTTGAATATTCGACCATTAGAAAATCTAAGTACTGTCTCTTAATAAAACGTCGACTTCGACACTTCGCCACTTTAAACCTCCCGAATTGCTATGTTAGCCTATGGGGACCTCCCGGAACCTAGTGCCAAAATTTGGCTAAGTGAAAATGTGGCCCATAGCTTCTCAAATATTTTGTGCATATTAGACAAACTGATATTTAAGCATGAAATTTTGCTTTTGGGAACCAAACTCTCTCTCTGTTGGTAGATATGAAGCAAACTACAACTTCCACCCAGAAAATGTCTTTAGGCTTTTAATGAAGGTGTCAGAGTAGGATATATTAATGTGGTAAATTAGGAAGAGGGTTGTTAGAAAAGACTTTTGAAATGAAATGACCATTCCAACCATCCCATCTATATAAAAAGTTGCTTAAATCCAATGTTTTTTTTTTTAAGAAAGCTTGAACTCAGAAATGGGCAACCTTTGGCACTATACACAATTCATTGCTCCCATATCAGCAGAGTTGGAAAAGGAATGCTGCTATAGTTCAGCAACACCTGGGGCCCCTAGACTGTCCTCTCCTGCTTTAGGGTTCTTAGAGAAGCACGTTTTTACCTGCGCTCCCCTGCGTTCAAGTTTAATGTGCTCAGCCGCAGGAGATCGAGTAGATGCACTGAATTCTTTTCAATGTGGCGGTACAAACACAGACACATGTAAGTGCCGAACGCAGGTAAAATGCAACTTGATGCGTCCCATTCAGCGGTTACAAGCGTCTGTGTGAGTATATCCACATTGAAAAGAATTCCTGCGCTCCCCTGCGGCTGAACGCATTAAACCAGAACGCAGGGGAGCGCAGGTAAAAACGCTCATCTGTAAGAGCCCTTAACCAGTTTCATGTCCAATATTAATTATTATCTGACTGGCCACTAAAATAGCACTGCATGTCAGTCTACCACATCAGCTATTTCTTTACAGATGGTCATAATTAGTATTAGGATTCTTCAAAGCAATTCAGAAATCCATTAAATGCAGTCGATTGGCTTCTTGTTAATGAAAACTTGTAACCAAAGGGAACTAATCCCTGTGCCAGCCATTTAAAAGGGGTTGTTCACATTTACATTAACTTTTAGTAGGATGTAGAGAGTGATATTCCGAGACAATTTGTAATTGGTTTTCATTTTTTATTATGTGGTTTTGGAGTTATTTAGATTATTATTCAGCAGCTCACCAGTTTGCAATTTCAGCAATCTGGTTGGTAGGGTCCAAACTACCCTAGCAACCATGCACTGATTTGAATAAGAGACTGAAATATTAAAAGGGGAGGGCCTAAATAAAAAGATGAGTAATAAAAAGCAGCAATAATAATACATTTGTAGCCTTACACAGCATTGTTTTTTTAGATGGGGTCAGTGACCCCCATTTGAAAGCTGGAAAGAGTCTGCAGAAGAAGGCCAATAATTTTAAAACTATAAATAATTAATGTCAAATGAAAAGTTGCTTAGAATTAGCCATTCTGCAACATACTAAAATTTAACCGAAAGGTGAAGCAGCCCTTTCAGACACATCCCAACAAGGGAACATGCAGATCTGCGGTAACTTTGTCGCAAAGATAAGTATGCCAGTTTAACCAAAACATGGCAGTCGTGCATCTGGACTCAGCTGGTGGCTTTTTGACATATTGTCTGATAAAATAATGATCTTAGAATAATGGTGGCCTTGAGCACAGATCTTTGCATGCAGCTTGATTGGTTAATGAGCACAGAACAATCGTGTACATATGAGGCAAGCTGCAATGTGTGTGGCTAGCATATTATATTGGAATCTGCTTTGGGTGAAAGATTCAGCCAGAATATCAACATGTTTTTGCTCATTGCCCAGACAGAAGCACATTATCTGCCCAGATGCCAGCAGATAACAGCGAATAGCATGAGTAGCTATGGGCCACGCCTCCTGTTCTATTACTTGTAAGAAATCTCCTATTCTGCTTTATGTAACATTTCAACCTTTTGACATTTGGGTTAGGCCCCTACTCAAACAAAGATTAAATGCATGAGGACTAGGAAAAAACAGCCACACAAATTCAGCCGTCTCTATATTTGAAAGTAAATGAAGTCATACAATTCACCATCCATTTTGTCTAAAAGGGAAATAGTAAGGGGACAGTTTTTCAGCAGACCGGCCCCCGCTTATCTCCAACCAAGTCAAATATTTCCATCCAAAAATGACAAATGTGATGGCCTATGGTTTCAAAGTTCTCTTGCTTAGCCTTTAATGGCAGGGGGTAGAATACAGGTGGTGGAGTCAAAATTAAAAAAAAAAAAAAAAGAAGAAGGAAATAGATACTTAAAAATTTGAGAGACGTCTATGAAATCCTGCTTGAAGGGACCCTTGATGTGCATTTCCAAAGTTTGCAGGTTTAACATAAAAAAAAATATATATTTATATGTATATCCAAAGGGTGACCCACAAAAACACATTCTTCTGAAGTTTGCATTTGGAATCTAAAGGTTTTTTTTTCCCTTAAATACAATAGACCCCAACGTTCACCATTTAGGTCTGAGAATGCAATGTTCCAGCAGAGTCTTTGGCATGCTCCGCTTAGCAGGGCGCTGACAAAATGACAACACTACTTGAATACTACATTATCACAGCAGCCAAAAAAAGTTACTTGTAGCTTTTTTGTATTTTTTACTACATTTTTTTTCCTTTTTTTCTTCCTTAGAGTTCAAGTAGCACACAATGATGGACTGCTGAACTCATGCACACAGCTACCAAAACGGAATGTGGGGAGACGCTATGCACATTGCTTGAGAATGACCAGGGGGGATCAAAACCTAAAGGGTGATGATATAGCGATGCTATTATTCATAAAAACCTTGTTTTAGTAATAAAAAAAATTGCTTTTTTAAATATGAATATTATAGTCTGCTTTTCGTGGTTAGGAAATAAGTCTTTGTTTTTTTTTTCGCTTCCAAAAAGCAGGTTGCGACTACTACAACTCCATGTCCTGGGCTTCATCTTCTGAGAAATCAGACATGGAGCTTTCAGATGAGCTGTCCCCTGTACGCTCCTCCTGTTCTTTTAGCGCTTCTTCTGTTGCATATTTTTGGATGTATTCTAAATATAGGAAGGCAGCACATGAATTAAAAGAAATACACTTCAAACTAAATTGTTAGACTAACAGTACTGACACCTCTGCAACATTCAGGTCATTTGTTACATACTCAAATCTTTCTCAGTTTTGTCAATTTCTTATTCAAACTATAGACACCCATCATATATGAAGGATTTGTATCTGGGGTTATCACTGCACTCCTATAAACAGCCTTAGGTTGCAACAAATAGCAGCTTTGTTTAACACATTTTTAAATGGATAGTTTTGTTTTTTTTTAACCTTTGCAATTAAGATAAGTACACATCATTTGGGGGTGTTAGAGTAATAAAAATATCATGTAGTGTTGCTCTGCACTAGTAAAACTGCTGTGTTTGCTTCAGAAACACTACTATTATATATAAAAAAGCTTCTGTGTAGCAATGGGGGCAGCCATTCAAAGGAGTAAAGGCTCAGGTTACACAGCAAATAAGCTCGGTAGAATTTAATGTTATCTGTTATCAGGTCCGGACTAAGAATTAAAATAGGCCCTGGCATTTCAGGTACACAGAGGCCCAATCAGCCCACATAGAGGTCCAAACAGCCCCCACCAGCCCACTAAATAGTGACTTTCTATGGCACCTTATAGCAGCCCCTCTGGCATTTGCCAGAACCCACAGATTGCCAGTCCGGGCCTGTCTGTTATCCACTATTTAACTTGTGCCATATAGCCTTTTTATTCATTTCCACCATTGTTACACAGCATCTTGTTTATATGAACTATAGTAGTGTTTTACCTGTGCAGGGCCAACACTTATTTTTTGGTGTTACTGTTCCTTTAAGTATGTTATAGATGGATCTATTCTAAGCAGCAGTTTGGTTGTCATGGTCAGTGACCCTAGCGATATTTATAATTTGGCTCCCTCCAGTATTTATCTTGCTTTTTGACTTCCTAACCGCAATCTGATGGCTAAAGTAACTGAGGCCTAGCAAAGAGCTAGCTGTAAAAATCCCAAGCCTGAATCAAAAAATCTGCAATCAATCTTAATTTTTCCGTACCATAAGGCAGTACATTGTGCATAGCAACACATGTCCCAGATAAGATTTGCTCTGCCGCACCTACCGTTTATTTTCTGTTTGTATTCTTCTGGTCGGTGCAGATACATAGCGGCAGCATCTCCGTTAAGTGGATCTATTGGGTTGGGGTACGCCAGCAACTGAGGCAGAAAGGATTCAAATATATTGGTAAGATCTGCAAGTAAAAATAAGTATGTCAACGAAAAATGAATACTGAAGAATTGGATCCAGCTGAAAATAAAGAACTAAAGAAAAAAAGTGTCTTTTTTTATGTTTGTGAAGATTCTCATTCATCCAGGTCATGGTATATCTTTAGAAATAAGTCTCTTTTATAGTTTAATACGTCTATAGGAGCTAAAACTGCAGTCAGTCACTGGTTCAACTGATGAAATGAATTGGGTTTTATTACACATAATGTGATTAGTTGTTCCAGCACAATAAAGAACACATTTGTATATACATCTTTCTAACATAAGCATATTCTACAATTACTTCAATAATTGTTTAGGTAGAAGGATAACTCATTCTATTCTTGTGTTGGCAGTAACTGAAAAAGATGTATGAAGTCATATTTAAGTACCATGTAAAATAATAAACATAGTGTGCAAACCTATTTACACTGAAAATGGGTGAAGCCTTCTTTAATGAAACATAGAAAATGTAACACATATAATTAGAGGTTGGAAGCAACCGAAATAAAACAGCCTACAGGAAACTACATGACACAGTGTGGTCAACTCATTGGAATGGAAACATTTCTTAGAATTTCTCTGCCATGGTCACATGAATGCTTGGGTGGCTCCCTACCCCAGTACTGACATTTATTCCAATATAACTGAATATGGACATCACAACTACTGTTGCTCTAGCCCAACTTTAACCAACTTGACTTTCTGGGCACAAGGAACATCATCAATTCTCAACAAGTAACACAATTAGTGTTATAAACATCAAAGCTTTTTTTATTTAAGAACACAAAAAGGTAGAAACTACAGCAGAATGCCCAGGCCGAGAATTCACTCACTGTGCCATTAGTAAAGTGAAAAATGGATAGCTACATTGCCATACTTCTTTTATTTGGAAGGTGCAAGGTTCAAACCAAGCATTCTAACTTATCAAAAGTGCTGCCTCAAGAAGGTTTTATTAATATCCAGATAATTCTTAGAAGACACACATATATGTTTAAAGGAAAAGTAATGAAAATATAATGTAATGTTGCCCTGCACCGGTAAAACTCATGTGTTTGCTTCAGGAACACTACTATAGTTCATATAAATAAGCTGTTGTGTAGCAATGGCGGAAATTTAAAAAAAAAAGGGCTATATGGCACAGGTTAAATAGTGGATAATCGATAACACCATTATGTTCTACAGAGCATCTAAATGGCTGCCCCCAGCTACACAGCAGCTTATTTATATAAACAATAGTAGTGTTTCTGAAGCAAACACACCCGTTTTACCAGTGCAGGGCAACACTGCATTATATTTGTATTACTTTAAAACACTTATTTTTTGATGTTACTGTTCCTTTAACTATGCACTTCTATTGGTCTAATGGCAATTTGCCCTATATAGTCGTCCCTAAATCATCCATCTTATCTGCAGAATATGGCCCAGCTGCTTCTATTGTTCTTAGGTGTAGCTTTCCACTTTAACTCTGCAAAGCCAATGCTAAGAGAGAATTGCTTGTAGGATAATATGTTTTTTACTTGTCTAGTAACCCATAGCAACCAATCTTCAGTTTGAAAACAAACATCTGATTGGCTGCTGGTTACCGGAATTAGGCAACCTTAAGGGCTCTTACTGACGAGTGGTTGTAGCTGCGCTCCCGTGCGTTCCTTTTTTCAGCGTTCAGCCGCAGGGGAGCGCAGAATAGACGCATTTAGCTTTTTTCAATGGGGCTGTACTCACACAGGCGCCGAACGCAGGTTGAGACGCAACATGCTGCATTTTCCTGCGGCTGAACACTGAAAAACGGAACGCAGGGGAGCGCAGCTTCAACCGCTCGTCAGTAAGAGTCCTAAGACATATTACTTTACCCTCTAAGGGGGTTATGTAATAAAAGGCACTGTTTGCCCAGGAGCAGTAACCCATAGCAACCAACCAGCCAGAAGCATTTGCTGGTCACCTGCTTAAAAGCAAATATGTTATTGGTTGCTATTGGTTACTGCTCCTGGGCAAACTTAGTACCTTTTATTACATATGGGGGTATGTGTTTAACGCCTTTTAAATTTATTCTGACAAATGACCTTTTATATTTCCCTTATTCTAATTATACAGTGGTACACTCTGTATATGAAAGCGGTATTTAATTCTTCACATAGAAGGCACTAGTTCAGTTATCACAAAATAAACTAAAGCAAAATGATTACAATTAACTGAAGGTGGATCTTAACTAATTACCTAGTAAATAAATAATTGCATATGGCCAATGAGCCATCACTTTTTTTACAAATAAAAATAGATCATCAGTGTCTCAATTATCTCATTAAAAAAGATGTTTGTTTTATTAAAAACTTGTACCGGTAAATATTATAATTTGAGAAGCTGCTTAGAATTTAATTAGCTTTTATCATAAAAAAAAAAAAAAAAAATATATATATATATATACGGTGGGGTTTAAAAACACTTCAAACGGTGATACCTAAGCAAGTTTGGGGAAAAAAAGTTATATGTTCACCACAAATATCTCAAGCAACGTTCACTTACCATATAGAGCTGTCCAGGTTTGATTGATGACATCTAGACACACTGTACCTGACCTACACATGGAAAAACACATTAAAACTGAAGCTACTAAACGTGGAATTGCCAGTGTACCCTGCTGCCTCTAATATATACTGTACTGATATCATAGATTGATACCCCGCTGCCTCTAATATACACTGTACTGGCATCATAGATTTATAACAAACAAGGGAAAGTTGTGCTCACCACTATTTTTTAAAACCATTAGGCAGGGGTGCAATGAGGGTGTGACCACAAAATACATATAGTCAAATACAAGAGTCCTCTGCACTCAACCCATTATCAATATATTTAAGACAGAGACATTTTGTGCATACTGCTACTAAAAAATGCCTTACCCTTTAAACAAAACAGGGATTGTTTGTCCATATATTGCAATATATTTAAGCTGGCCAACTACGTCAAAGTCATCCCATATCTGGCCAGTCCTATGCTCAATTTTATCTGATTCATTAAGAATTCTATTGCTTCATTATACATTTTACAAAGGGACTAAGTTTTACCTGCAACTTACTAGCTGCTTTCAAAGTAAGACTCCCAAACTTGGCTGCCCTTTTATTAGACACCTCTCTGTCTTAAATATATTGATAATGGGTTGAGTGCAGAGGACCTCTTGTAGTTGATCATAGATTTATACCCTGCTGCCTCTAATATATACTGTACTGATATCATAGATTGATATAAATAATGCAACACTGCCAACTGCTGGACCCAATACTCCAGGGTTAGCACGTAGCTTTTCTAAAGTGCTGCATTTTGGGGACTAGAGTAGCTTAAACCAAATACAGATCCACCTGCTTACAGTTGGAAGTCAGTGCTCCTTTTTGGATAAAAAAAACAAACAATAAAAAAAGAACACACTGGCCCAAGGATCATTCTAGTTTGGCTCCTACACAGTGGTATTAATTCAGATATTTAGATGTAAATTAGATGGTTGGCCCAGAAGGTACAGAGAAAAGAGAAGGCATGCACTCAAGCAAGCACAAGGAAGACATATTTTAACAATTTGGCTTTTTTCCCAAAATCCCTTTGTAATCATTGTGACAGACAATTCTAAGATGAGCTTCATCACAATAAGCAAGTCTCCTATAACCCCCTCTCCTCAATTTGTACAGGAGTCATGAGACAGGGTTTGAGAACAGTCTTAAAAGATTATTGTGGGAGGGGCCCCCTTTTGCCCAGATGATGTATGCAAATTGTTATGAAGAAACAAACATCCTGCATATCTGTTGCAAAATAACAGATTCTAACATGTTCTAGGCATATGGAGTAGGCCACCCAGTGATGTACTTGACCTTTCATTCTAAACCTGCCTCCTACACAGAGAAAGAATGGATAGACAGATAGCCTTCTGAGAGGGAGATAATGAAATGTACAGTAGAACCCCCTTTTTACGTTTTTCAGGGGATCAGAAAAAAATTGTGTAAAACCAGGGAAATGTATTATGCACAATATATAGGTGGGACCACAAAACAACAATGTAAAATGAGGGGAAACTTAAAATTAGGGGGGTTCTACTATAGTTTAATTTCAAAAAGAGTAAATAATTTTCAAGTGGTTATAAGTATTTTATTTTAATGATGCTCCTGTTTATTTTCACTATAGTTTAACTGAATACAATTGCATGACAAAGGGTGCATGGTTTATTCTGAAAAGAGAAAACAAAATGCACACATTGGTGCAATGGTAAAACTAAAGCTACGTATAAAGTGCAGAGCTCCTTTTCATCTCATCCATATAAATAAGTGCAAGGAGCACATTTGTGTAATAACTTTAATATATGTTTGCATGTAAAATTAGTAAAAGAACAAAGTCAGCTTATTAACAGTGAATTATTTTAGGCAAGAAAAAACTGTGTGTTTAAAATACTTACGCTTCATCGATATTTGGATGAAAAATTTTGTTCATGAATCCTAAAAACAAAGACAAGCAGCAGCTGAAAAATTTTACGAAATTAACTACTTTACATACAGAAAAGAAGATATGCAAGGTCAAAAACATGGCTTTCCAGCTTACTGCAGAACAAGCCCATACAATCCCACATTTAATAAAGAAATGTATCTCCCCCAGTTTACTAGAAAGACTTATCTTCTCTAAAAAGTGACCTTTCAGTCTGATTTTATTTTTCTTGTTAACTTACAGAATATTTGCTCTAAGTATCAGCAATTACCTTTACAATCACTGGCATGTTTTTTTTTTAATTACTGCATAAGAGAGTTTCTTTTAACTATAATTCCTTTTATGATGCAAACAAATCTGACAGACTTCTGTCATCAGCAAAAAGAGCATTTTAAAAGGGTTGTTCACCAGTGATCCAGGAGCATCTGAACTGTTACAATTTGATACATGAGTTGATACATTTCTCAACAGTATCTGTGGAACATTAGCAACTATTGTATCAAGTCTTAACAGCTGCCTTAATGAAACTCAGGGGGATTCTACTCAGCAGGGACAAAGATAAATGTATCAACTAAATATATTAATTTATAACAGATAAAGAGTCTGCTCCCCCACCCCCCAAACTGCTTTAGAAGGTGAAAAATGAAACTTTACACTTCAATACAGGGAGTCCTAGAGTTACAAACATCCAACTTACATCCAACGCACACTTACAATCAGAGGCGGTTACAGTAATGTAGTGGCGGATTTGGGGCAGCGGCACCTGGGCCTCATCGAGAATGCGGTAAGATCCATAGTTTACCGACTAAGAATATAAATATACTCTGTGTGGGGAGTCTGAGTGAATAGACTCCATTATTGAAGCGCAGGGTCCGCGGCGAGAGGAACCCGGACTAAATGTTATTGATGGTGAGCAGCACACAGGCTGTAAGGGATATTGTTGAGTGGGAACTTACCAATTCATTACTCGTCAAATTACGGTGGAACGCGGGAATAGTGCTGGATATTTTTGTTGTAGCCTTCGGCAATTGTTTGGATCATTATTAGCATTTAGCTTTAATAAACCAACTGCCCCAACAGAGATTCCCAAATGCTGTTGCTGGCCCCATTAGGGGACTTGGAAGAGTGTCAAAGGGAATTGGCCCAATTCAGGTGACTTTTGACCAGATTGCTCACAACTGAAACCCCCTCTTGAAGGTAAATTAGGATGAGATTTTGGGTTAAAACTTATGCGATGGCCTAGATAAAACTGACTAATACAAGGTCCAGCCTGTCATTCTGCAGGTCTGCTGTAAAATGAAATAGACAATCACTAGTAATTAGCCTTGAGGGAGCAGTTTGGGCTTCAGTTTACTTGAAATGTCAGGGCCTATCCTGAATCTCAGTCACAACCTAAATACATAAATGTATTCCCATATCTGTAAAGGCACCCTTCAAGCAAAGTTGAGCTTATAAAGAACAACCACTGATCAACTAGACTGTTCTGTAAATGGCAAAGAATAAGTAGGTTGTAAACCACACACTGAAAAGCCACAGTGCAGGTCAGGGAGCAAAACATTTCTACCTTTTTGCATAGTCTCCTTTAACATTTACTCGCATATTTTCAAAGCCATATAAAACTATTTTCCCCAAAAAACACGCACGCACACAGCTGAAATCCACAAAAACTGCTATACTGCTACCCTATAATCTTGCTTTGCTATTAACAGAATTAATATGCTTCTTTGTTGCTACAGAGACTAGTGTGAGCCAAGGGGTGTTGCAGATCTGGGGAAGACCCTGCATCCCATAACATTCAGCTGCTGAGAATGTGGATGTTGTAGTTTCCAAAATAAATGACACACTGGCAGTATAACACTTTTGTGTCTTTCAGACAAAGGTTAGTAATTTTGCTACATGCATGACACTTTTTAACCACTCTACTCAAGTTTCTTGTTTCCTCTGTTGCATTAGAATGAAGTGATCACAATCATGTACTTACCTATAGAAGGAGATTTAAATGGATATTTGTCAGGAAGGTCCACTCTAACTTTCCACACTCCACCTTCATATGGTGCTGAAAAGTTGTTGCAAAGCAGAGACACATTGAAAGACATAAGAATGTACCAAAACAAAAAAACAGCACAAAGCTCACACTTACAAAAGAGGATACAAGGCACTTGTTGTTTTGCTTACTGGTCTTCAAATCAATATAGTTGAACAAAAATGAAAAGTAAGGCTTGGAAAGGGTTTTGTACGGGTGAAGACTGCAGTTGTCTACTTTAATTAACCATGACTTAAGACACAAATATACTTTTGTTCCAAAGCATGGAAACAGGTAATGTAATAGTTGGCACAAAGTTTGCAGTATTGCTCTAGTAACAAATAAAATGCTTTCTTTTTAAAATATGGAACAGTTAATGTTCCATATTATTATCTGCTGCCCCTTAGGGTGAAGACACATGGAGCTACTAGAATTAAGTTACTTGTTGTGGCTACAAAATGCAAAACAAACAACAAACAAAACAAAAAAAAACAAAATTACCTTGCTTAAAGAGATTTTGTCATGATTATTATGGTGTAGTTTTTATTTCAAAATTGCAGTGTTAACAAGTAATTCACTCTACCATGTAAAATTGTATTCCTAACCCAAAAAGTGTATTTTTTTTAGTTGTAATATTGGTGTGTAGGCAGCCATCTCGGGTCATTTTGCCTGGTCATGTGCTTTCAGAAAGAGCCAGTGCTGCACTATGGAACTGCTTTCTGACAGGCTGTTGTTTCTCCCACTCAATGTAACTAAAGGGGTCGTAGCGGGACCTGGATTTTTACTACTGAGTGCTACTCTTCTATCTACCAGCCGTGACGAGTAGCTGCTACTAGTACCTCTGTGTGTCTTTACTCTAAGGTGGCCACATGGGCTACAGCAATATTAGCCTATCTACCTGCAAAGGCACATCACAGATACATCATCTGGGATTCCATAGACTTCCAATGTGAATAGTCCAAACATGAAAAGATCATAAGTCAGTATGGTCATAATCAGTCTAACTGCAATTACTTTACAGGTCACATTACCTACAAAATATGTTCTGCTTGCTTACTTTGACTTTTTAAGCTTTACTACTCAGGTTTCTCTACCTAGCATAGGGTTCTCACAATCAGGATTATTTTACATCACTGGACTGTTCTATCTCTAGTAATAATTTAAAAGGGATATTAAGTATGCTCTGGAAACATTACCTATGCACCCTAGTGAAGGCTGGATGACTGCACAACCTACAGTAGAACCCCAAATTTACACAATTCTGAAATGAGGAGAGCATTTCACATGCACAATGACTGCTGCAATGTGCTTTATTGGTAGTCAGCAACAAAGCACCTTGCAGCAGTAATTCTGCATATGAAATGCTCTCCTCATTTCAGAATTGTTTGTAGATAGACTCTTAGAAAACCAGGAGGTCTATGAAGATTGAAGCATCACAGCATTTTGGCTTGGGCAGTGCGCTGGAATACCTACACCTATAACCACAAAGTTACATTTTCCCAGATTATTTGTGTTCTCGCACTTGCATGCTCGGTTCCTTTTTTTCCCTGGATTTTACGGTTTCCAGAATTTTAAACTAATTTTGCTCAGATTCTACTGTATACGAATATTAGATCACATCTGGAAAATAGTAATAAGACGGATTTCTTATGGGTGTTGTAGTCAGCCAGCGTTCACTAGGGTGCATGGCTATTTTTTTTCCCCAATACAATAGATTAGGTGACAGTCAAACATTGCATTAAAGGAATTGTTCAGTGTAAAAATAAAAACTGGGTAAATAGATAGGCTGTGCAAAATAATAAATGTTTCTAATATAGTTAGTTAGTCAAAAATGTAATGTATAAAGGCTGGAGTGACTGGATGTGTAACATAATAGCCAGAACACTACTTCCTGCTTTTCAGCTCTCTTGGTTTACACTGAATATCTACCCTGGTTACCAGGCAGTAACCAATCAGAGACTTAAGGGGGGCCACATGGGTCATATCTGTTGCTTTTGAATCTGAGCTGAATGCTGAGGATCAATTGCAAACTCACTGAACAGATATGTACCATGTGGCCCCAAGTCGCTGACTAACTCAGAGTTAGAGAGCTGAAAAGTAGGAAGTAGTGTTCTGGCTGTTTTATTAGACATCCAGTCAATCCAGTCTTTATACATTACAGTTTTGGCTAACTAACTATATTAGAAACATTTTTTATTTTGCACAGCCTATTTACACAGTTTTTATTTTCACGCTGAACTGTTCCTTTAAGTACCAAAGAAAGAAAATTAATAATCAAACTATTCTGCAGCACCCATCACGTTACAAAACACAGTAATTCATCTGGTAATTGAGAGAACTGTTCTTTTGTGTGTTTGGGAGGGAGGGATTAATACACATGATGCCTATTTAACTAAGGCATGCACAAGGCCACCTACTTCTATTCCTGAATTAATCCTAATTAATGTGTTATACTGTAGTAATAGTGCTTCTGTAAAAGCCTGAAGCTAGAACAGACCTACTGACAATCTGATTCAAGAACATTTACTTCCAGGGAAAATCTCAGTACGAAAGATGAAATATTTTACAGGCTGCCACAGCCATTGTCACTTGGGTGTCACCTGGGCGTCTGACACTGTTAGAACATGCTAATGCAGGTAGCATCTTTATAAGCAAAAATTGCACAGAAGACTATGTAGGAGCTGTGATCATTTTTCTGGTTTTGGGTTTTTTTCCACACAAATCTTAACTGTGCACATGTTGTTCTCTTCTTATTGAATACTTATGTTTTATTGCCTTCCCATTGTAGATAAAGATAATTTAATTAGAAACACACCAGCAATAAGACATTGTGCCTTCCACCATAGATTTATATCTATCATCTAATTAATCAATCATCTACCTACCTATCGATTAATCTATCTATCTACCATCTATAATCTATCTATCTATCTATCTATCTGTCTATCATCTATCTATCATCTATCTATCTATATATAATCTATCTATATGTCTGTCTACCTATAATCTATATATAATCTATCAATCTATCTACCTATCATCTATCAATCTAACACCTACCTATCATCTACCTATATGTCTATCTATCTATCATCTATCTATAGTCTGTCTTTCATCTATCTATAGTCTGTCTATCTATCATCTATCTATAGTCTGTCTATCTATCATCTATCTATAGTCTATCTATCTGCCTTGAGTTCAAACCATTGCAAGAAAAAGTTTACTTACTTCCTTGTGGTCCATAAAACTTCACTATAAATTCATTGAGTCCTCCTAGGATTGTAACTTCATGTTTGCTTTCAATACTGAAAAAATGGGTTAAGGAACACAGCATAATTTTTCTCATAAAAATTGTATTTTAACTGGAAAAATAAAACTGAATTTGATACCTTATTATGTATTTTGCCAGTTGCCCACTTAATATCCTATTCACTGCTTTAGGCATACAAAAATCTAGAAATAATGCATATAAATACCATGACAGCATATATACCCACATGGACCACTGCAGAGAGATGTTAAAAATTCAGTTAAAGTAAGAATCACTGGGGAAAATCAACTAAGCATACTGATTTTCACCATAAAACTCAAGGCTGATTAATCAATAGACGAGTTTTCATTTTTTTTCATGATTCGAGGAAAAAATGCAGCGGAAAAACAGGAGTACGAATATACTTGAGAATATTCTTTAGAACCTTGATTAGTCGTCATTTATTAAAGAATAAAACCACGAAAAGTCGCCAAAAAAAAAAAAATCGACCAGTAAAAGCTGGCGAGGTTCAATAGGAGTCGATGGGAATTGTCTAACAGCTTTAATTATATATGTATTTCCCTGGATAATTAAAACATTCACTTTTTTTAGCTTTAATTTTAATTAATTGTACAATGTGACTCTCGCTGGTGTGCTGCTTATTTATGAGAAAAAAATTGAGCAGTAATATTCTGTCACGTTTTTTCTTAAATAAGCTAGCATTTGAGAAAAAAAAAAAAGTAACCCAAGTTTTGTTGTCGTTTTTTTTCTTGGCACTTGTGGTTTCTCAACCTCAAAAATGAGTAAATAGGCTTCTAAATGTCATTGCACCACCAAATGTCATTGCACCACCAGATTCTTTTTTTAGAGAACTCTGAGATATTTGTGTTTTTAGACTGCCAATATGAGGTATTTGGCTCAAATGAGAGTCAGCAACACCAGAGAGAGCAGAGACCTTTTAGGTCAGTGACCCTATGAGCTTAAAAAAAGAGAGCAAAGTCTTGCAATTTGCAGTCTAATTTCTAAAAAAAACACTTAAAACAGAAAATGACTGTAAACTGCAAAAGTACTCAGGAGTATAGTAAGTTTACACCAATTAATTTATTGCGGGGGGTCAAGAGGCTAGTAGGAGTCAAAGAGCAGGGTCGGACTGGGATGGTGGGACACTGGATAAAACCCAGTGGGCCGAGGCGACCCCAACCTGCTACCTACCTGAGACTTGTCTACCTCCTGAAGGTGCAATACGCACGAGGGGCAACCAATGAGGCGAGTTGAGGTACTCACCTCAGGCGGCAGCACCCCCTGGTTGACAGGGGTGGGCAAAAATGTCGCTCCTGGTAACTAAGAGCCAAATTTCCGGTTTTCAACCCGGAAATTCGGCTCTTTAAGTACAGAGAGCGCAACTGCCCTCTCCGGCGCTCTAAAGGAGAGTCCCGTGGGGAGGGGGCGGCAAAAGAAGGCAGCATCAGGCAGCATAATGGCTAGAATCGCCCCTGATGAGGGGGAAGAGGTGTGAGGGACCCAGATGTGGAAGCCCAGTGGGCCCCAGACCCCCCAGTCTGATACTGTCAAAGAGTGCCATACACAGAGCTATAATTGATTAACTTTTTCATGCAGTTTTATACTATACTTGGAACATAAAAAATGGAAAGTAAACCAAATGTTTACTATTGAGCATGTACTTACCATCTTAGCAAAGAAACAAAAATGCAGCTCAAACACCCTCGATAAACAGAAAATAAAACAGATTTGTTTTTAGGAAAAAAGTTACTCATTTATCAGCCCTAAAGGATGTGCAACTGTTACACTATATTAACATAAACTATACATCACAATAAGATTTCAACCTGTAGGGAGCACAAATATTCTGCATACACAAGGCTATAAAGAGCAATACTATTTGTAGCCTACATTAATAGACAATGCTTATGTATTTTGGAGCAAAGCTCTTGGGGCTAAAGGAAAGGAGATCAGTTTGTCTTCATATTTCTGTTGGCTGATCCTGAACTTTTGTACATTAACTTGCAAGTACAAGGCAGGGTTTAAAGACATTGTCCTCCCAGATTTATTCAAGTATTTATATGGTACCCAGTCCCCAGGAAAGAGATAAGCCATTCCATTTAAGCCATACAACTAAGTATCCTAAAAAAACTCTGATTTCAAACTTAGATCCTGCCAAAGTCAATAACTACTACTCACAATATGGATGATTTTTTTATACATTCCTAAGGGTGTTTTTGGTCATTTACAGGATAAGAGAAACTTCTGCCCACATCTTGGGATCCTCCACTTCAGTTGGTCACAGTAGCTTCAATCAGTTGCTCTATTAACAAAGATATTGCCATAAAGCAAGTTTTGCCACATAGATGCGCACACAAGCCAGTTGTAAGCCATAGAAAAAAGTCTACACTTTAAGCCACTGTCAAAACTTTTGCCCATATTTTGGGATCCTCCACTTTAGCTGGCCACAACTGTACAAAGCACAAGCAGTTTCTCTATTAACAAGGATATTGCCATAAAGCAAAGTTTTTGCAACAAAGTTAATGCTGGTTTGTTGGATTTTTGAAACACTGGAAACTGGGGGTACAAGACAAAACAATCTAAGTGCATGAGAAGTAGCAAGAAAATCAAACATTATCGGAATCATGAATATAATGTTGTTACACAGCAAAATGGTCCATAGTTGCAGAGCATCTGACCAAAAATTCTTAGTGTGCTTAGAGTTGCTTTTTTGGAAAAGTGTCAGCGATACTTGCCATCTGGTAGAAAGCACTGAGTGTTTCAGAGCACCATATTAAGCAGTGTGTGTATAAAGATTGTGTATACTGTATATATAACACAGGCACATGGCAGAAATGAGAAAAACGAGACCCTGGTGCTTCATAACCAAATCTAACTGCTGCACCTGGCTGCCCAGAAACACTCCGCATGTCTTGTCCCTATTTAGGATTCGGCCAAATTCCAGAATCCTTCATGAAAGATTTGGCAGAATAACAAACTGAATCCTAATTTACACATGCAAATTAGGGTCAGAATGGGGGAAACAGTTTTTACTTCTGTGTTTTCCCGTCCCACCCTTAATTTATTTATACAAATTTGGCCGAAACCTGGCTGAATCCCGAATCGAATCCTGGATTCGGTGCATCCCTAGTCTACAGTATATGAGAGAGAGAAACACTTGTGTGGCTAGCCAGACAACACTAACAGTGATATGTGAGGATAGGTAAAGGGCTTGCATTACTGCAATAAAGATGGACAACAGGCAAGGAACGTACATTCTGCCCCTCACCCTGAAAATGAAACAAACAAAATGGATACTAAAAAGATAATTTTCAAGCATTGTGTAATGTTTTGCTAAGCACTCCAGAAATTATAGCATTTGCAGCAAAAACACATGAGCCAATGAAATTATAAATAGGTCAATTGGAAATAAAACCTTCTCAGAACAAACTGCCTACAGAAGGTGCCCTCAGTGTGTTTTGCCAAGGAAAATGCCCTCTCCCTATAACCAGTACATAGGGTGGGATTGACTTCTATTGAGGAACTACAGGCATGTCAATCTGCAGACATTGACGACAAAGGAAAATCATTGCAATAAAGAATAAAAAAAAAACAATATTATATAAAGAAAAGTAGGAACTTGCTGAAGCAATTACTACAATAGTTCTTACTCTCACTGGGTCTGAAAATGCATGTATATTAGGTATATTTACATATCGGGCCTGATGTTATAAAGTAAAAATGTGTTTAATCAAAAGGGACCAAATGCTCATTGCCAAAATCATGTACATATATAAGCTTTTGGTGTTTTAGCAGCACTGGAAATATGAGCGGATAAAATCTGTCCCTTTTTTCAGTAAACTTAATATGTCTACGAAAAGTTAAAAATATGCTGTAAAACGAGGAAATATTGAACTTAAGTGTAAAAAGTGAACCAATTAGTACTAATATTTCCTACAAATTACTGGTATTTATATGAACTGCAATTGCACCTCTGTCTGTATTATCAATAAATGGAAATCCAAGAAGCATTAAATGTAAGAACCCAGATAGTTTTTATAGAAACACCCCCCTGTTCATTATGATTTGCTACTTGCTCACAACATACACCAACAACTCTATAAATAGCATTATCCTGCAGTATGTAATGTCAGTGGAACAAGCATATGGTAAAGTAACACCATGCTGAATGTCTACAGTAAATGCCATTAAAATCCCTGGCCAAGAGCTTCAGAATGAGTGACCAAAAAGGCATATATTATGCTTTGAATAATTGGCCTAAGTATTACATTTTAATATATAGTAATGCAATTACACATATATGTACACAGATGAAAACTTAAAGAGGTTGTTCAGCTTTAAATTAACTTTTAGTAAGATGTAGAGAGTGATATTTTGAGACACTTTGCAATTTTTTTTCATATTTTATTATTTGTGGTTTTTGAGTTATTTAGCTTTTTATTCAGCAGCTCTCCAGCTTGCAATTTCAGCAATCCACTTGCTATGGTCCAAAGCAACCATGCAATAATTTGAATAAGAGACTGGAATATGAATAGGAGAGGGCCTGAATTGAAAGACGAGTACTAAAAAGTAGCAATAGCATTACATTTGTACCTTTACAGAGCATTTGTTTTTAGATGGGGTCAGTGACCCCTCATTTGGAAGTTGTAAAGATTCAGAATATAAAGGCAAATAATTAAAAAAACTATAACAAATAAATAAATAAAGAAGACAAGTTGAAAAGATCCTGTTGTGTACATTTATCAAAAGATGCTATTATGATTTAGGATCTTTTAATTGAGTTTGCAATTGATATTAAGAAGTCAATCCTCAGTTGAATATCTATAGTTGCTTAGAATTGACAATGTGCAAGGGGTGAACTGCTCCATAAGAGCACACCTAGCCAAAAGCAGGGTAAATCACAGATCAACAACATATCCTCAAATACAATTGTAATATATCACAGTGAGTTATATTTAAACAGAATTATGAAAGTTTAATGTCTATTTTAGATATTATGGGGCAGATTTATCAATGGTCAAATTGAATTTTTTAATGGTCAAAACTGTCAAATTCGACTAGGGAGTTATCCAAATTCGATTTGTTTTTTATTTTTTTTTAAAAAATAAGATTTTTAAGATTTATCATACACTGACCCTTTAAAAATTGGAATTCGACTATTCGCCACCTAAAACCTGCCGAATTGCAAGTCAATTGGTGAGGTCCAGGGATCAATTTGGAGATGTTTGAAGCCTTCCTGACGGTGGAGGTTTTTTTTCTGAGAAAAAACTCGAATCGAGCTTGATCAAATTCGAATTGAATTTTCGGGTCATTTAAAAAAATTGATTTTATTATTAAATTTCAACTAGTTGAATTTCTAATTTATAGGAGTTTAGGGGAGTTTAAAAAAAACTCACATGAATTCGAAATTTGACCCTTGATAAATGTGCCTCTTAATGGTAATACATTGTTACCAGCGCAACATATAGGAACCAACATTTAAAGTGCATCTATTTGCTGAATTAGTTCATTCTATTAAGGTTAGAAGATGAATGAATTGGAGAAATGTGACATAAGAACACAGTGTATGCAGGTTAGGCTTTATTCATTTTAATTCAAATTGTAGCAAAGGAAGAACTCCAGTATATTATAACACATAACCCCCTACAGGACAAAGCAATTAAATCATGCTGCAGTGCTTGTTTAAAAGCTCAGATTCACACATCCCTGCCTATTTTGTGTATAACGATCTTACATCACTAGTAGTAATCAGATTGTCATACAGTTCAAAAGCAGCCTCTTACCAATAACCAAGTCTATAGTACATAACAATTGGTAATTTACAGAACACATAAGCACCTACATCAGTACTAGAAAAAGTGGAACACCAAGATGACAGTCCAGTTCTTGTGTGTTTTAAAAGTGACTAACCCCCCCCCCCCCAGGCTCTGCCCAAAGGTACCGGTTATCTGAAGAAATGAAGATGCATCAGCAGGATTACATTTTAATTCAGATGGAAATTCTGGAGATCAAGGGATTAAGCTGTTACTCAAGGTGACCAGGTAAGGGGCGAATCAGGATGACACCCGTATAATCTGTTGACATGTCTGGATAAAGGTAAATTCTAGTAATCCTTAAATAACAGTGACCTGGAATAGCCCCTCCTTCACCTCTAGAAAATCTTGTCTTAGGGCAAAGACCAAAACAAAGACTGTTGACTACCACATCTCGTACAAACAGCTCTGTGCTCAAAATGATACTCTGCTTGCCAACATGTAGGCAGGATTGTGCCCTAGGCAATTCTACTTGGCCCTGTGCCCCCACTTACTGTATTACGCTTTAACCCAAGCTTATTCACATGTCCTTTAAATGAGCTCTGCCGACTCTGAGCTGACTCAGATGCCTATCTCGAGCTGCCTGAAAAAGGAAAAAATCTAGTAATCTTTGGGAAGGCACATGACTAGCCGAGCATTTAATTTTTCTAAATTGTTTAGAGGTTATGGCACATGACTTCTAAATCTGCTCTCTCACTTGCCTCTGTGCTTAAAAGTGTCCATAGATGCAACAATTACAATCTTTCCTGCAACCCGTTCATTTTCAATACAGACATTTAGAGCTGCATCACATATACAGGTAGAAACAATAAAATTCTACCTGTATCTTACTATTCAGCAGTAAACCGTGGCCAATGTTCAGGACTCTTCAAAGACAACCAATATAAATCTTTGGACTCGGGCAATTGACGTGCCGACAGATTTCCAAGTCTTCTGATGATACTGGTCAGCTCGTCTCCTCCATACACGCACCAAATATCTATGGCCACCTTTAGGCTGACCCTATCAGACTTTTGTACAAAGACACCTACAGCTGCTCATTGACAGTAATTCACTCAAAATACCTATAAGCCAGTCACAGTCCACTTGACACATCACACATCAATCCAGAGGCAACAAACAGGAAACATGAGGAATGATGGGAAACGGCTTTCAAGAACATGGGCGTGCAAGGAGAAATGAACACAAGCAGTTATAAAGTCAAAATGGACAGCACAAATATATCTTAGATGCAGTAAGTTTGTTTGCTTGTCGCAGCACTCACATAAAATTATATACAGCGGGGAAAATAAATATTGAACACGTCAACCTTTTTCTCAGTAAATAAATTTCTAATGGGGCTATTGACATGAAATTTACAACAGAGGTCGGTAACAATCCAAGTAATCCACATACACAAAGAACTCAAACAAATAAATCCATAAATTAAGTTATGTGTAATAAAGTGGAATGAAACATGGAATAAGTATTCAATACATGAAGAAAAGGAGGTGCAAAAAGTCATGTAAAGCCAAAAAACCTGCTGAAATGTGTCAGTAGTTAGAAATCAATCCTGCCCCCTATCAGTGCAAATTAATATCAGTTGATTTAGTCCTAATTGATGGCCTATAAAAAGGTTTCTCATTACCAAGGTATCACACAAGAAGCATCTCATGATGGGTAAAAGCAAAGAGCTCTCTCATGACCTTCGCAACCTTATTGTTGCAGAAATATATTTACTGAGAAAAACATTTGACGTTCAATACTGTATGAATGTACTGAAACATGAGGACTTGAAAAAATAAACATCACATGGTAAAAAACATTGTTTGTGGACAGCTAACCATGGTGGTAGAACCATTGTGGTCTTTAGGTTTGTCTTCCATGATCATTTAACAGCCAAAATATGAGGCTGTATTCATAGAAGCAGGTGTATCTTCTGGTTCCATCATTGTTCCATAATAATGTTCCCATATTCCAAAATTTAGCCTATGCTGCCAACAAGGTTTCATCATCAGTTCCCATATTGCAAGGCATGCCCTATAGTACCTCCTCCGTTCCAACATCACACTCATATATTCCAAAATTAGGTAATCATAAACACTGTTCAAGTTCAAAAGTGGATTTACGAGATGCCAACAAATACCTTCCCCTATGCCATATCATTAAACAACCTAATGAACCTTTATGGCAAACTGCGGAGCAAAATATGAAGTCGATTTCTAAAACATCAGTAATATTTACTGTATGTACATACACAACATAAAAGGAACATTTTGAGGTGCCTGAAATAAAACTGTATGCACTGAGTAAATTTTGCCTAAAATGTAAAAAAATATGTAACACTATAATGTATCCCTTCAATGAAGATGAAAGGAAGAAGCCTCGTGTAACCAGTAAAGGCATAATTTCTCTAGGCCCTAATAGATTCTGCTGTTGATTATTGTACATCTTGTATATAAATATCAGTAAGGAGTACATTATCCATAATAGCTTTATGTGATTCAGACAAAATAATATAATCAGTGCATTTTAGTTGGCTGTAAATTAATTTAAGCCTAGAGTTGAGTTAGCAAACATGCACCTGCAACAAATTCTTAAATAAAGGTTTCCACAGCACTAAAAACATGGGACCAAAGATTCAAAATAAGAAATTTTAAATTTAAAAAAAATATTCCTTTTAGTAAGCATGGCATGTAGTATATCAGCCAGTTTCCATTGAAACATGCCCTTTAATTGTCATCACAAACATGTAGTCTCTTGTGATGATGTCTGTGTGAAACATAACACTGCGGTCTCCACAGCTAACACAAACAACATCTCTCCTGCAGACAAGTGTTCACTCTATCCAATTTGCAGCCTCACTGCCCTGAAATGCCAGATACAGACACACTGAAAGGAGACAGCCTGTACACAAAATAAACCCTCCATGAATAACATCTGATATTAAAATATCCAAAACGAGTTCAAATGTTGGATTTCCTGCTGCATGTTACTATAGCAGCCATAATTACATAGTAACCTAACTGTTGTTAAGGATATGGGGGGGGGGAGACACACTTCTTTCAAGTCCAACATTTTGTTCACACATTCCTAATTCAGCTTGGAAAAAGTCTTGAGAGGAAGGAAAGGGCTGTTTTTTTTCATGAGAAAAAAAGCTAATTTAATTTACACTAGCTTAGTGTGATATCTATTACATGTATTCCAAATTACAATGCCATTTAGCATGAATTTAAGTAAACATTTTGTTTCAATACAAATCATCATTACCATTGTGCTTCTTAGTCTAACTCCAAGTCTAGTAAAAGGTAAATCAATTTCCATAATGATGTAAGTAGTGCTAATTTCAGCCACTTTCTGTGCAGTGAGTGGTTAAAAAAACAAACACAAAGCTCTATTCATTTTACCACCAGCATAAAAACAAATATAACAGCCAAGACAGAGAATGTTTGTGGCACACCAGGGCCCACGTGGATTAAAAACTACTTACAGAAGATTTTCAGAGCATATACACATCAGATGTGGGATGATTTGTTTACCCCACAATTCTATATCAGCCATAGACATGAGCAGATCATAGAGGCAACATCCATCTCTTTAGTCAGCCTAATAACAACATGGCCACCAATAGTAAACTATAAAAATGTAAAATAAACCAATAAATAATCTGTATATGACCGGAAAATCTTTAATTATCTTTTAATCCACATGAGGCCTGGTCTGTGCCACAGAACTTCACTATGGGAAGTTCAGTGTAGTTTGTTTTCATATATATTTTTTTAATGATTTTTTTGTTAACGATAAAACAGTAATTTGCACTTGCTGATCTCTAAACTAGCATACATATGAGTTTTACCTTAAAGGGATACTGTCATGGGAAAATGTTTTTTTTAAAAAATACATTAGTTAATAGATAGTGCTGTTCCAGCAGACTTCTGCACTGAAATCTGTTTTTCAAAAGAGCAAAAAATTTGTAGAAATAAAAGTCGACTAAAAGATTTGAAAAAGTAAAGCAATCAGCGCTGACATGGTCTATATGTAATTATAATCTAAATAGTATTGAAGAAATTACCAGCAGCACACTGTGTAACTTGCAGTAGTACTCACTGAAGAATTTATTCAGGCCATAGCATACAAAAGGCAACGTTTCGGGCCTACCTGGCCTTTTATCCAGGACTTCATAATGTACTCAAGACATTGAGAAAGGTCCCAGACAGGACCGAAGCGTTGACAATAAATTATTTTTGTGTTTGACTACATTATGAAGTCCTAGAGTACGTCAATTATGGGGAACAACTATCTATGATATATGTGGCAGCACCCAGGCATGAGTGCACCACATGTGGAAATATATATATTTTGTTTTTAGTACAGCTTCTTTATATGTATTATATTTTACATTTTTACCTCTTAGAAAATGTATTTACCTTTATGTAAAAAACAAAAAAAAAGTAAGAAAGGAAAAAAGGGGAAAAATACAGTTTTTTTTCTCTTTCAGACTCCTGCCAATATAGAAGCTCCTTTACGTACATCACTTCTGCCCTCTTATAAATCCTTATACGTGCCTCTTCTGCCCTTACATAGGCCCCTACACACATCACTTCCCCCCTCAATATGGACCTTCATTGATGTCACTTCCACCTTCACATAGGTCTTTACATGTGTATTAGCTCGCCCCATATGAGTGGTGCATACAAACTTTGGGTTTAAATGAAAGGATCACTTTAAGTCTCATGTATTACATTTTTTGCTCATGAGGAAGTGTGACGCACATCGCACGAAACGCATAGTTATAGACCTGGAATGTGACGCAAACTTGAATGATTACATGCTTTGTGATACTACAGAAGCTTGTGAGTAGCCTGCATTTAGAAGAGGATTTTATTTGATTAATAAAACTATTACTATTGGCAAATCTTCTCTTGTATTGTATTACACCAAATGAGAACTTTGTGTCTGTCGTGAAGCCTCCGTGTTCCTGCTTTGAACGTTATTAGGCATTCTTCTTTGTTTGTCTGGTTAGTACTAGGCATGCTTACCATATGATTGATGAAGGATCAGTATGCTTTATTTGGAAGGTTATACATTCAGTGTAACCTTCATAATCACACTTTGTGGTTTTATAATTAGTTGAACATACTACACTATATTATTATTATTATTATTATGCACTTCCTCATAGTTGCTGTTTGTAAAAGATATGAAAACTTGCCAATGCATCAGCCAGTGAATGGTGGAAAATAAGCAAAGAGGAGCAGCAGCTTGTCTCCACTTTGTGCTATGCACAAATGATCAGAATGGAAAGGTACATATGGGGAAAGGTACCTACACCGTATGTGACCCCTTGCATACTCACCATTTATAAGGTTGGTTGGTCTATGTATTGCCAATTTTAGATGCAGTGTAGTCTAGAGGGTGAGAAGATGACAAGAAACAATTACTCAATTTTACTTCCCACTATTTGGAATCTTGCTTGGTATCTGCAACCTCACACAACAGAAAATAAACTAACAGGCTTAGAAACTTGCCCGTAACCCATTCTAGAATGCCAAACATTGTTTGACTGGTGATTGACACAAGTTATTGAAAATTGGGAGGCAGCTTGACATATGGATGTGCAGCAACATTTAAAAAAGAACAGTATCTGCCCTGAGTCGTTTTGTGCCCCTGATGTGCATCTCTAAATAGTGTGACCTATTTTGGAAAAAGCAAATATTTCCATTCCAATGCTCTTCTTAAAAGTTTATAGCAGCAGGACTAAAGAAAATTATCTGAGACAATCCCTCTGTGTACTGTGATGAAAAGTCTAGACACAAGCAAACTCCGTCAGAGACTAAAGTTACCTCCCAAATAACACTTACTAAAGCATCTGTAGATCATCTTCTGATGGAGAAGCTTTTCCTGTTTCCACTGATTGCTAGCATAACATGAACTGAAAAATACTGTTGTTCTCATTGTCTAGGTAGGAAGCCATATGCATAATATGAGAGCATCAAAGCAGACCCAAGCTTTCACAAGCTTTCTGAACACACTAGGCACAGATACTTTAACAAACCACAAATGTTCATCTCCATGTGGAGATCCCCTAGTTTAAATAGGTTGCCAAAGTGCCGGAAAAGAGACAGAAGATGGCTCCTGTGAACTCTGCTACACTGTTCTGGATCTTTATCTCAGGTTTTTAATCAGAAGCACTTTTCTATGTAACAGACTGCGGTGAAGGAGAGGTGAGAGAGGCAGTGGGTGGTTTAGTTCCTCTTTAATCAGTGATAAAGCTAAGACACACATTTCCACAGCAGATAAGAGACAAGAAGTGGTCAAATATTATGTATTGCTACACATACCTAAGGTCACACTGGGAGATTTAGTCATCCGGAGACTAATCGCCTCTTCTTTGGGGCGACTAATATCCCCGAACTGCTTCTCCCTGTCTTCCGCCTGCTAGAATCAAAAATCGCCTGCAGCATGGCACCAGGGACAGTTTATTTTCCGAAGTCACCCTAAATTTCCTCGTGAGGCAACTTCGGAAAACGAAGTGCCGCAATTGCCATGCCGCAAGCAACTTTTCATTTGAGTAGGCGGAAGCAGTTCAGGGAGTTTAGTCGCCCCAAAGAAGTGGCGATTAGTCGCGGAAGACAGGGGGAAGCAGTTCGGGGAGCTTAGTCGCCCCAAAGGAGTGCCGATTAGTCGCCCTCAAAGAAGTGCCGATTAGTCGCCGGGCGACTAAATCTCCCAGTGTGCCCCAACCCTTAAGGGCAGAGACACACACTCCGAATCGATGGAGATAAGACTAATCTCCTTGAACTGCCTCCTGCCAGGCAACAATTTAAATCGCCGGCGGGATGGCAATCGGTGCAATTCGTTTTCCAAAGATGCCGAAGTTGCCGGACGAGGAAAAACTTTGGACGGCTTCAGGAAATTAAGCACACCAAGTGCCTTCCCGTCGGCGATTTAGATTCTGTCAGGAGGCAGTTCGGGGAGATTAGTCTCCGCGAAAAAGAGGCGATTTATCGCCGGGCTGCTAAATCTCCATGAATTTGAGCGTGTGACTCTCACCTTTTCACAAACAAAATAAGACACTTGCTTACAAGAAATCATCACCAATGCAATTATGCGTTAGGCCAGTACTACACAGGGCTGTTTATCGGACTGCTTGCTAAAGAGCTGGCAATCACCGTATGCGAGATGAAGGTCCTCAACCCATCGCCCATCACATTACTCAACATTATGTTAAAGAGCTTTGTTTCCAACATGGCATCTCCATAATCCCAGAGAAAGTTTCTTTTTAAGAGGTAGCCAGGTTCTAACAGGTGCCATTAAGCCACTGCTTTCTGGTTACTTTAAGTTAATTTTCACCTGCCTGTGCATCCCTCCCCTGTAAACTACAAAAAGAGTACAAAGAATTGCTTGACTGTGCATTACTTGTGGCTGCAGTACATATTCATAGGTGTATGTAGGTGTTTTGAGACTCCTTACCTTGGAAGACAAAGGTCATGACTTTTATGGTTTAGTTTTTAACACTATATTACACTGTGTGCATTGTAAAGAATTCCTTCTACCACTTATTTTATTTGCAAACCTATAATTATATATATTTTTAAATAATGGTGTTTCGGCAGCCATCTCAGTTTATTATGCATGATCCTGCTCTTTCAGAGCCAGCACACTGCAGATCCTTCTAGGCAGCTGTTTTCTCGTCAATTCAAACTTTTACCGCAGTTGATCACCACTAAGCTTTTTCCTCCTATTTTTTCCTGCTTGGGTGCCAACTTACCACTAGGTGGAGCATGGGAGCATCCTTTGAAATACAAATTATTTCTTATTTGGTAATGTTAATTTTGATATACAGCATACAATGCTGGTAAAAATCCCACCAGTACAGTGGGATTAGTTGTGTGCACATGGTAGCCTCTGGGTTTGTGAGTGGCTTTTACCTAATTTGAGTAAAGAACTTATTTATTTAGTTTTACACAGTGCACTATTCTTTTTATTTGATGTTGTTACAGCAAAACAGTTACCCAAAAGAACGACTTTGGGCTAGGTAATGTTAAGCCCCCTATGACTGGTTAGGTTGCGTTATCTGAACCTCTTCAAAAAGGAAATCAGAATTCACCTTTTACCACTAGAACATCTGGCCCAGTCTTGAAACATAAGGTTCAAATTTTCCCTTCTATTTGTGCTTGTATATTAGAATGTAAGCTGTATGGGATAGGGACTTATTTCCTACTTACCACATTTTTAATAAGAATGCCTGGTCCCCCCGTGTATACTTTTTTTTACTAGTAAAACTGTACAGTGCAGTGTACCATAGTAACACTTTATAAATAATTATACAAACATACACTACTTATTTTACTTATGCTGCTGCTCTCCAGGTCTCAAAAATATATCAGAAGGGTCTTTCAAGCAAATGTAGCGAGCAAAATAATGCCTGCAATTGATACTAGTATGGCTATAATGTTCAAGTGATCCTCATTGCACTGGAGGGTGGTTTGAGGCATTTTCAAACATTCCGGTTTAGGCATGTAAAAACATGGAATAGCAAACCCAAAATCTCCTGATAATCTGTCCACAAAAAAAAACTGTATGGCTCTAGTCAGACATCTATCAATCCATAACCTTTCAGGACACAGAAAGCTAAAAGCTATATGTGTTTGCCTGCAAATTCTTGCTTGTATTTCTCCAGTAATGTGAATCTTAACTGGCTCTGAATAGTCATATTGTACAAAACAGTGTTAGCTTTTGTATCCAATTTACCTCCTGAAGTCCTAGAAGTGATTCCTTGTCAGCTATTTTCTCTCAAGCATCAAGAGTTAATTTGAAATAATTATAAAGTAAACAGTGGCTTCAAAATAAAGTATAAAAAGGTTTTATGGCACATAATTTCTATTGCTTGCTTTTTTTTTTATTATTATCGGACCACTCCACAATTTAATAAATGGCAGGAAGCTCTACCAACAGAATTCCCTTGAGCAGAATACATTTTACAACAAAAGCAATATATAGTGTGTATATATATACACATACACACACATACACTGCTCAGTTAAATACATATAAAAGTAGCATAAACGCAGCCTGATACTAAGCAGCTTTCCTTTGTCACTCTATCAGCTGTTCAGTTGCTCCCTCCCCTCTCCCTTTTTCCGGGTAGTAACAGGGCAGCCAATCACATGGCAGAGAGCTGACAAAACAAGCAGTTCAGCACTTCAGCTCCACACTAGTAATATGCAACAGTTTCATTAGGAAGTTACAGAAGAGGGGGGGGGAAGGGGCTTCTAATCTCTTTCTATATTTAACACATACTGTAGGTATAAGGTACTTTTTTCTTATCTTTATAAAAAAAAAAGTGAAATTGGCCTTCCGCTATACAGCTAGTGTTTATTTTGGCATGCCTTACAAAAACACAGTGTTATGACTGATACTCTATTTTAGAGTTGTATACAATATGTCACATTTAACCTAAATTTTGCCCCAGTTTTATCAGTTATCAAACATTTAGAAATGAGTTGGTTAACCCTGTAAGATAAAACAATGAAGGATGAATGGGAAAGGTCAGGGTCAATAAAGGCTTAAAATATAGCATGGCGAATAATCGCCTCTTCTGCGGGACGACAATCTCCCAGAACTGCCTTCCACCTGCTATAATGCGACAACGCACTCGCATCGTTTTGATTTCCGGAATAGCCCAAAGTTGCCTCGAGGAAACTTCGGGCGAATTCGGAAATCGAAGCACCGCGAGTGCATTGGCGCTGGCGTTTTCGCATTATAGCAGGCGGAAGGCAGTTCGAAGAGGCTTTAGTCGCCAGGTGACTAAATCTCCCCGAATCTGCCCGTGTGCTAGCTCCCCTAAGGTGATCATATACTGTAAGATTCTCTTGTTGGGCAAGTGATATAGTTGTAATGTGATTGTTTGGCCCTAGGGTCAAACAGTCACATTAAAATGAAGGGGATATTAAAAAAATTGAGCGTGGACCGAAACAGTCTCCTGAATCTGGCAGAAAAATCAACTCTGCCAGATATCGATTGGGAAAGCCTGTAGGAGGTCCATACACGTGCAGATAAGATGCCAAATAGGACTACAGGATACAAATCCGCAGATTAAATCTGTTTCTGTATGGCAACCTCAATAAATATGGATTGGCAATATAGTATCAGTAACAGACTAAATGCAGGGCCACTTGCAGCCATCTGTCCCAGAAACCAGAGATTTTATTTCACAAAACAGTTGGTGGGCTCTCGATCATTCCAGACAAACTTTAGTTTACTAAAATTCAGCAGCAAGTTACAGTAATAACAAAGAAGCAGAATGGATTAGGTGTAGAATTCCAGTTCACTGCTTGCCCCCCCCCCCAAACAACACTCCCTTTCTCTGCAAATGTCTGTGCATTAATGTCATAGCCATACAGCAAACCCCCCCCCCCCTTAGTGTCCTGTCCTACAAAAGGAAATTACATGGGCCAAGGGAAACTTGTGGGACAAAAACAAAAGCAAAAAACAGGGAGGAGAACAAAAGTAGAAGCGCTCAGCTGTGCTATGTATACTTTTCCCACACAACCCCTTTAATACCAATGTAACCCAACAGTCCAATCAGCTGCTAAGGCATTGATTTAGACATGTTTGACTTGTAAAACTTTATATAGTTAAGGAACCTGAAACACACCCTGGCAGCACAAGGGTTACTTTTTAAACTGCATTTATATAATTATTAGATTGTATTCCTTAAAAACAGATTTGTCTCCTGTGTTCAGCCAGTTAACCCTTTGCTTCCTGAAGGCCTGCAATGCAGACCTGACATCTCCAATCAGATTTTAGGTTTCTTTAATGCAGCTATACAAATCCTTTCATATTAAAACAGACAGGAAAGATGATGTTTTCAACTCAACTTATGAAAATATGTTCATTATCCTGCCTTTAAATCACCCTTTAAAAAAACATTTAATGGCCTGCAACAAATAACAAATGCTAGTAAAAACCATAGCATTCCCTTCAATTAGGGCCATCGTAACTAATGCTAAAAAGCTGTCGACTGACTGCCTACCGTTCTTTATTTGAAAGCTTAAGGCGGCATGAAACCTTAAAGACTGCAGTCTTTTGTCTGTTCTCTTACAATAAAAACGACAAGCAGAAAAAGATTGCAAAGATCCCTTTGTTTTGATTAGGCAAATAAACAGGACTGGAGTACACAAATGCTTGTTTAAGCTCTTACTTATCCATTTTTAAGAGAGAGATATTCCATGAACAATGGCCTCATGAAAATGATTTGCAGTCTAATGAAAACCCCAGTTTTTTGTGAAAGCTCTATAGGTGAAAAGAAACAGAATAATTATGGAGTATAGGCTTGTCCAAAATGCAGCCCTCGACCTCTTGTTTTTACTACTACAACAAATCCCAGTATCACCACTAAAACTCTTAGGCTGTCAGTGGGTGCTGGGAGTTGATGATTTAACTACTGCTGGAGCAGAAACAGCTTAGGCATTTCTGTTGTAAATCACCTTGAGCTGTGAAAAGGGGGATTTGGACATTTGTTGCTACAAAAATAAAACAAATATGTATATATGAGGCTAAAAGAAAAGAAATAGCACAATCTTTCCCCTGCCTTCTAGACACAAACAACAAAATCCTCCTTGTTTGCTTCCCCCTCCTCAACTGTACTGACATAAATAAATATATACCTAAATTCCTACAGGCCTGTTTGAGCTGTACAAAAGAAAACTGCACATATTTTCCTAATACTAAATAGAATTCACCTTTTCTTAAAATTGCAGGCAATTGTTTCAGACAATGACTCAAGATTAATCCAAAAGTCTCTTTATTATATAAAAGAGGGCCCTACTGGCTTCTAGGAACGGCAACTCACATAGGCCAACAGCCTTCAACTGCCAGCAGCTCAAGAATAGCTGGAGGGCCTGTGGCTTAGAAAAGGCATGTGTGCCAATAGATCAATAACAAAGGGTTTCCCCATTAAAATAGATTATTATCAAAGATAACATTTCTTAAAAGGAGACATGGTCATATGTGGAATTCTTTGTTTTGGGAAACTATAGGGTTGCCTTTTCCTTATGTAATTTACTTATATTTCTGGTAACAGCCTTAGGGATAGCTGTACAAGGATCTCTCTCCATACAAGGATATGTCCATCCCATAGCCATGGAACACTGACAATAATGACACTAGGCAATTAAGATACTTACATGTATCTAGTGGGGGCAGAATAGTGTGAGCATTCTTTTCACTCCATTCTAATGCTCCATATCCATCCAAAGCAGGGGACCCAGAGAGTTACATATGGAGGGCACCTAGTAACTGACAGTCAAGCTCCCATTTATAGTAAATGCAACCCATAGCCCAATCATTTGCCCTCAGGAAGGATACAGTTTAACTACATCGGTGTCCATTCGCCTCTTTCCCGGGCTGGGAGATGACATGTCTGCAGCTCCCACCCGGGGGACTCTTCGCCTGCAAAGCACTCAGGACTGTCAGCAACTGACGGAGTGAACTGACGGCGTATTCGCCTCCCTCCTCCGGGCCTTGTTTGTCCGGCAGTCCTTAGTATATGCGTTGGGGGCCTAACCTAGACTAGCTTTAGGTTGTCCACAAACCCAGCTTCCAGACCTTGTCGCCTCCTTCCGTATACCGAAGAGTGCCTTAGCATAAAAAGTAGTATAACCGACTAAACGTCTCAGTCACGTGACCTCGCAAATAATGACGCGCCGGCCGCGGAGGAAGACTTAAAAAACAGAAAAGAGAGGCGGCTCCGCACCGCGGTAGGCGGGGCAATCGTCATGCGGTCTAAGCCTCGCTGTGGGCAGCTGACACCGTCTGACCGCTATACAAGGCCAGGTAATCAAATTGTCAATCTTTTATATAACCGCGCCCACTGTCAAATGAAAACAGCTCAGTGTGTAGACTTCTGGGAGTTGTAGTATTTATTTCCCCCCCATATGATATAAACCATAAACAAGAGCTGTAGATTAGAGTAAGTGTACAATGCAGAGGGAAGGGGACTTTTTTGTGAGGGGAAGGATGTCCAAAAAAGTGCACAGCACAAGTGAAGTTTTGGTGTCACATCGATAGTAGTAGCTGAGCTTTAGCTGTTGCCAAACTGTGCTCGGTGCTTTTCTGCTGACATCCTGCAATGTAGACGAGGGCTTGTGACTGACAAATAACATGTGTGACGCTGCATGTGCTGTAACGTTCTAGAAACATGAATTGTTAGGAGGATCGCTTTTCATTGTTAGTAGTGTGGGGGGCTGGTAAGCACCATGTCTGCTTGTAATGCTACGTTTGTACAGGCTTTTAAACATGTTAGCTTGAATATTAGAACTTCAAAAGTATATATACATATTTATATACTAATTGTGAATATATACATATTTATATACTAATTGTGATGAACGTTATTTGAAATACTATCAACTATAGGGTTGCCACCTGTTCGCTTTTAACCTGAACAGTTTGGTTTTTCTAAGGCCTCTTCCGGTGTCTCAACTTTCTGTTCGGGTTTTCAGCCACGTGGGTTTCAACTGAACATCTCAGTTTGTCAAAGGGCTGTCCGTTCAAAACTGTCCCATTTAAAACATAGCCAAAACTGGACAGAAATCCAGCCAGTTGCATATAAGTGATGCAATAACTCTGATCCAGCATCATATCTCCACGACATCATCTCTGATGTCATCATGCCCACCCAAACATTGCTGCCCCGCCCCTTTTGTTTGGGTTTAGTCTCTGGCAAAGGTGGCAACCCTAATCAAATGATTTAAGCAGTATGCACATATTAACTCATATGGATTTTCGAGAAGTTACTCTGTTTTGCACCCTTAAGCCACAGTAAAACAGCCCTGTCTCCCACTTCCTGTACTTTGCAGTTTATTTAGTATTAAGCTCCACCACTGAAAACACACCCGAATATCAGGCACCCCAAATGGATTTGCATCCCTGAATTGTTTTTTTTTACCTGAACAATTTGATTTCTCTAAGGCCTGCTTGGGTCTCACCCTTGTGAAACCCAAGCCAATATATGAAAAACATTTAAATTCTAAGATACTCACAGGCCCGGATTTGTGGAAAGGCCACCTAGGCCCGGGCCTAGGGCGGCAGAATTTTATGGGGGTGACATGCTGCCCAACCACATCCACATTGGTTCAGAAACACTGGAGATGCGCTGGAGATACAATCATTTTTTAAATTCCCATTGCTCCAGTCCAGATGATGAAAATTTGCACAAATAAAGGGGAGGGTATAGGGGCGACGAACGGCAGGTTTTTTTTAAACAGTTGAATTCTCCTTTAAGAAAACTGGACATAAATCCAGCCAGTTACTTAAGTGATGCAATAACCCCACCCTGGTGTCATAACTCCACCAACATCACTGCCCCACACTCAGTGCTATTTCCTCGCCCTTTGGGTTTAGCTGTCAGCAAAGGTGGCAACCCTCATTTTAATGTTTTCATATTTCATATAGATATTGGTTTATGATGACATACATTTTATCTACATATTCTCACTGTGAATTCTCTTATTAAGAAATTGTCTAGTGCTTAGTCCTAATGTGTTTTGTAGTTAAAGCTATGTTTTTAGCTTGCTATCTTCATAAGTAAATATCAATGGTGAAGATTTTCTTGGAGGAAAAGAAAAAAAAATATAGGGGTTGGTTGAACCATATGGAAGTAAGCAGAGTGGACAAGCACAGGATTCACAAGAAAGAGTAGATATACAATAGCTAGACATTTATGATAATAAAAGTCATGGAAAGTTTAGACACAGGCAACTCCCCTGATTTTATCGGGAGTTACTAGATTTTAGGCTGTGTCCCCCGATCTTCCATCCATTGAACACATTCCCCCCATTTCTGACACTTTTGCCCAATTTGCTGGCAAAAATCAGTTGTGCGCATGCGCAGACCATTTCAGTGATATCAGCAGAGCGATGTGTGCATGGGTGTCACTATTTCTGTGGCCTCAGAGGTTCTGCGCATACGTGTAATGTCATATCCTTATACATAACAAACCTGGAAATTCTCGGTGGCGTGTGGGATAGCACTGCACAGGCATGTACAGTAAACATGCAGGCAAGACACTGACTTCTATAATCAGGCACACAAAGAAATCCTTTAGGAATAGCCATACAAAAATAGCACTGCAGCAAAGAAAAACAGCCTCTGTCAGGGATGCAGGGAACAAGCACACACAGTTCTAGGTACAGAAAAATACTGGATGGCTACTGCTGTTCCTATGCATGGCAGCCTGGGTGGCACAGATTCTTTACCTTGTTTAGTAAAACCTGGTATCCAGGGGTGATTATCAGTAGGACCTTGAATGGTTAGTGTACCCCTTCTTTTGCACTTCTTTACATTTTTTATATAATGTGATCTAGTACTTATTCAACAATGCTGTGATCTTCTCTTAGCAGATATCAGGTGACTGAGACTAAGCTAAAGAATAGCTGTGAAATTACAGTTTCTTTATCCACTTTCTTAACATATGACACTAAGGAGCAGATTTATCAAAGAGTGACAGAGCTCAACACAGGAAATATCCTTCACGTTCTCTTGATTCCTATAGAGGTTTTAAAAGTGTATTAATCAGTTGATGAAAGTTAGAATTCACCATTTGATAAATACACCTCTAAAAATCCCATAGTAATAAATGGAGCGTAAAGGAGTTTTTCTGTGGTGAGCTCTATTTTTACTCTTTGACGAATCTGCCCCTAGAAGAAGCCTATTTATTAAAATTACAATTTGTAAATTTCAGTTTTTAAATTAAAAAAAACATAACATTTTACCTGACTTGAATGTTTGCTTTTTTATTAAAAAATGTAAATCTAAAAAATACAATTGAAAAGAACTAGAATCTAAACACCCTAGTACAGCCTTAGGGTATAGTATTGTCTATGGCTGGGCATTTTGTAGCCACAAAAAAAATAGATGCTACTAGTAGCTCAGGAGCTATGGCAACAAGTAGCTGCTACTAGTAGCTGCTACTTGTTGCCGTAGACAATACTGAGAATTGCCTCTGTTAAAACACATGTAAAGTCAAATTATAGTGATTGTCTGTTTTGTAGCAGTTACAAGTAGGTGCTTCTAATAGCTCTGTGTGTCTTCATGCTTACTGCAGCAAAGAAAACAATCACCAAGACCTGGAAAAACGAAACAAATCTCAAATGACTGAACCAGACATTATAAATTTCCAGGAGAAGATGTCCATTATCCTATCAGACAAGCACCAAAAATTCCTACATGTCTAGACCCCATGGTATACTAAATACAGGGCCGCCATCAGGGGGGACAGTTGTCCCGGGCCTGGTGATTTTTGGAGTCTTAGGGGGGCCTGGTCGCTGTACTCACTGTGTAGCCGGGCCCCCACTGCTGTCTGGAAGCTGTAGAATCAGGTGGGGATGCAGAGTTTCTGCTACATGTCTTTCCCCTCCCCAGCTTCTAAACTATTGATAGTTTCCCATAGAGCCGCATGGTGATTGGATAAGCCTATCCAATCCCTGTGTAGATCTGCCGGGACTTATAGAAGCTCCGCCAACCCTACCTGATTCTGCAGCTCACTGAGAGCAGTTGGGAGGGGGGGAACTTTGAATGGAAAACAAACAGAAAAAAATGGGACACAGGAAACCGAAGAAGAAACTAATGTACGTTCCACTGAGCACCAACGTTTTTGATTTTTTTAGTCTATTGAACCCCTGGCCACAAATTATTTTTTTATTATATTCTATGGGGCCCCTGACCACCAATGTTCTTGTAAAACTTTTATGGTGGCTCTGTCATCACTATTTTTTTAATTTATAGGGGGGCCATGACCACCAATGATTGTTTTAACTTATAGGGGGGGCCCTGACCACTAATGTTTTTTTTTAATTTAAAGGGGGGCCCTGACCACCAATGATTTTTTTTTAACTTATGGGGGGGCCTGACCACTAATGAATTCTTTTAACTTATAGGGGGGCCCTGACCACCAATGATTTTTTTTTAACTTATAGGGGGGGGCTGACCACTAATGAATTTTTTTTAACTTAAAGGGGGGGGGGGCCCTGACCACTAATGAATTTTTTTAACTTATAGGGGGGCCCTGGCCACCAATGATTTTTTTTAACCTATAGGTGGGGCTGACCACTAATGATTTTTTTTTAACTTATAGGGGGGGGCCTGACCACCAATGATTTTTTTTAACTTATGGGGGGGGCTGACCACTAATGAATTTTTATTAACTTGTAGGGGGGCCCTGACCACAAATGTTCTTTTGGGGGGTGGGGCTTGGGGGCAGGATCTGGGGTGGGGGGGGACCAGGGGGCCCAGAAAATGTTGCCGTACAGGGCCCTGTGATTTCTGATGGCGGCCCTGACTAAATAGATATGGGAATTCCACATCCATTGCCTTGTTGAGCACTTCACATACATTTCCCTTTTCAATAAGTACATCTCATGGTGAGCTTTGTAAAATTTGGGTTCTGTCATTTAGGGGCAGTTTTATCAAAGGTCGAGGTGAATTTTCGAATTAAAAAATTATAATTTCGAGCTCTCTCGAATAGTCCAAATTCGATTTGAAAAAAAAATGAAAATTACGAATATCGAAATTTATCATGTACTGTCTCTTTAAAAATTAGACTTCGACCATTCGCCATCTAAAACCTGGCGAATTGCTGTTTTAGCCTATGGTGGACCTCTTAGAACCTATTTGGAGTCAATTGGTGGACTCTGAAAATTTTTTTTTGGGAAAAACTTTGATTCAAATTCGATCGAGTGCGCTATTACTTTGATTCGTACAATTCGAATTCAGCCGAATACGAACCTATGCGGTCAAAAAAACCATTTCTTCATTTCGGTTGGTCTTTCGGTTGGAATTCGATTTTCATAGTTTTTCAACTTCGACCCTTGATAAATATGCCCCTACGTGTAGTTTAGCTTTTCTAGGTTTCTTTCCTTTATTTTACTTAGGTCATGTTCCCTAGGTCTTCAAATATGGGCCTGTATAATAGATGTATAATACTTATTTGAAATTTTATAACTAATGTTTAATTTCTGTATGCTGCCTGGATTTTAGTATGATTACCTGATGTCATTCTTATACTACGTTATCTACTGTGTGATCTGCAAAATACCAATAAAAATTACTGAAAAAAATACTTGCATGGATCGAATTTGTATTCTGCAGTGTCTCAAATAATTTTGAAAATGTGTAAAACTGTAATCGAAAAAAATCACTTAACTGTTGTCTAGGACAACTCCCATTTGACTTGTACATTAATATGCAAGCTTCTAGATGCTAAGGTATTCCATTCAAATTGGAGGAGCCCTATCTGTATGGATGCACAACCAATTTCCTGTAACCCTTCTCTGGATAATTATAGGATGAAGGGGTGAGCCCAATAGGTTAATATATACATTTTGTTCAGGTACTTTTACATTTAATGTAGAAAATGAACAGCACCATCGATTTGGATGTGGTTTAAAAAGCCTTTATTTGTGCTCTTGTGGGCATCCCCCGCGACGTTTCAGGCCATGTGGCCTTTTATCAAGCTTGATAAAAGGCCACATGGCCTGAAAGGTCGCGGGGGGATGGTGCTGTTCATTTTCTACATTACATGGTCTGTCAATGGAAAGTGGTCGTTGCAGAACGTGCACCATCAAGGCAAGATACTAAGAATCGGTGTGCTGACTAAATTTGTTCTCCAGGTACTTTTACATTTAAATTGCAGTAAGAATGTGAATTTGAACATTGAAAATTAGTCCCTTAATATTTGTTTATTTATATTTTTGACTTATTTCTTTATTGTTGTAATGTAATGTTTTTCTTCTTTGTACTGTACTTTTCTACTTGTATAGTATAGATCTGTGTATCCCAGTAGTGCTATATAAATGCATTTATACATATTATCCTTTGCAGCTTTACAAACAGAAGAAGGTGTAGGAGCGACACATAGGGGGGAATTCACAAAAGTGTCGGAAACGAAAAAATGTCTTTAAAATGTCGTAGAAAGTGTCGTAGCAACAGCCGACAAATTCACAGAGCATTTCTCCGCCAATTTTCCGACATGTGCGACACTTTTGAATTAGTGTCGTTAAAAGTGGGCGTGGTTTTTTCGGCGCCACTTTTCCCGACATTTTTATGAATTACTCGTAAACTCATTCTTTTTACTGACAATTTTTCAGACACTTTAGGCTCTCCAAAATGAAAATGTCAGACAAATTGTCGTTTAAAAAGTCTTGGTAAATGTCGTTTGTACGATGAAAAGATATACGACATTTTAGAAAATTGTCAGACTTACGAGACATTCAGAGATGGTAACATCTGCCTTTGTGAATTTGCCGTTCATACGACATTTTACAAATTTGTCGACCGCCACTTCTGGGTTACTTTTTTTACCGACACTTTTGTGAATTCCCCCCATAGAGTTTCGGGGGGATAAGCACTACTTTTCCCCTGTATTTATCCCAGAGTTGTTTATACTGGGTTGTAGTGGGGGAGAGATTCTTTTTTGGTATTCTTCTGTCTTTTTTCAGGGATCCCGATGATCTGGATTCTCAATATCTAACCATGGCTATTATGTTGGATAATCTCGCCGCTACATAGTACCGGAGTATATGGGGGACCCCCAGACCTCCCATAGGAGCATATTTATCAAAAAGTGAAGTTAGAGATCGGCACAGTCTGAAAGAGTCAAATTCCACCACTTTAAATTTATTTCTATGGCATTTTAAAAGGCATATTTATCAAAGGGTGAAATTTCACTTTTATCCATTCATAAATACTCTTTTTAAAATCAAATATAAATGAATGGAGAGTGGCGGAAAGTAACTTTGATAAATATACCGAATATCTTTGGCTTAATCATGATGTCTGATTTGATTGTAGGGCATTTTATATCCCAAATAGATTTTTGTAGGGCGTTGGCTGCCCTTTCCGGGAAGTGGGAGGACCTGGAATAAATAAACGATCTTCAGAAGCAGTGTAATTTTTACTCGATAAACCTGATTTACTCCAGGTCTGTAGTTACGCTTTCAGGGTGGGTAGAGGGGTAGTCTTCCCTACAGAGAGAGTCATATCTGGCAGTCAGATGTATTTCTAGATATTTCATAGCATTTTCTAACCAGTGAAAAGTTAGCTTATAGTAGTTTTTTCTTCCTGATATGCATTTGAATGTATTTAACCTTATGTCAATATGACCTTTCTTAGGAAGAGACAATTTTTAACAACTGATAACAAGCTGACCCCGACTTTTGCCCACTAAAATATCAACATCTCTTCCTATGCCGTAGTAAATCGCAGAGAAAGATAAATAGACCAGAGATACAATCATTTGGTTAATAAATGAAAAAAAAAAATTATATATATATATATATATATATATATATATATATATATATATATATATATATATATATATATATAGAGTGCAAATAGTAAATAATTAGCCTTGAATTCCTTGGTAGTAAATTACATCCTTGATCATTATTTCCATGAAATAATTATTTTAGGTAAACATGCATACTAGTATCAACAGACCAATTAAAGTTCCCTGGCCATTTCTTCTCTCTCAGGTCCAATATAATGGTATCTTATTCACAGTTGTTAACTGTAATAACATGCATGGCATGTGAGGATAAACACAGACATGTAGTTTCTTATTTCTTCAAAATAAGATGAAAAATCCTTATAAGTACAAGTACAAACCCTTTAGGATAAGATTACCATCTGTAACAATTATCTAAAATAATCCTTCCATGCTTGAATATAAATGGGGGGAATGTAATAAAAGTCGGTAACGGAAATTTTTTTCGCAATGCATAAGTTATGCCTCTTTGCGAACAAATTTTCCTTTGCGCAAATCTAATATAGCTTTTGCTAACCCGGAAACTGTTAAGCGACCAATTCCAACAGTGGAAGAAGGTTTGCGAATTGTACAGTTTGTGAATTGTACAGTTTGCGCCAGTGCGCAGTGAATGTAATAAAACTTCTTACTGAAAAAGTTGTTAAATTTGCTCCAAACGATTATGACACCTTCAAGCACTGTGCAATGCACAATGAAAATTCGGTATGCACAATGAAAATGTGCAATGCACAATGAAAATTCGCAATGTAATAACTGTTTAAAGAAGAGTATTACATTGCGAAATGCGAATTCTAATTCTTATTTGTGCAAGTTGTTTTGCTCTTTGCGACTGTTCTTATTCCCCCAAAAATCTCTTAATCTCAAGGGATGACATTTTATTTAGGAAGATCTATTGTGTACTCCTGAGTATGGTCTGGGTAAGCATAGGATTCAAACCTCAGGCATAATTTTTTTCAGCCTGATGTTCTCTATCTAGTAATTTACTGTAGACAGAAAGGTTTGGCTTCTGATTTTTCTTCTCATTTTCTCACTGAAATCTGCTCCATATGTTTGCACACAGAATGACACAAAATAGCCCTGCTAATGATGAAAGACCATAAAGAAAAAAGGAAATTAGAAATTAAATGTAGTAAACATTTAAGTTCTAATTTCCTTTTTTCTTTATTGTTAACTATGAATACAAAATGGGAGTTTGTATAGGTAAATATGTCTAGACTGATCCACAATTTCATTTATTACTATAGAGAATTTTAACTTCTTTTAACAACAACTCCAGGTAAAAGAGATGATACGTTTCAGCACATACAGTAGGGAAGATACGTTTTGAACATGTCAACGTTTTTCTCAGTAAATATATTTCTAATGGTGTTTTTGACATGACATTTACACCAGATGTCAGTAACAACCCAAGTAATCTACAAATACAAAGTAACACCAAAAAATAAGTCCAAAACTGAAGTAATGTGTAGTAAAGTGGAATGACACAGGGAATAAGAATTGAACACATGAAGAAAAGGAGGTGCAAAAAGGCATGGGAAGCCAAGAAACCTGCTGAAATCTTTCAGTATTTGGAAATTAATATTACCTGGTTTAGTCCTAATTGATGGCCTATAAAAACAAAAATATTCTGATGGCATTGGTTACAGACGTATTTCTAAGCTTCTGAATGTTCCAGTGAGCACCGTTGGGGCCATAATCCAGAACTGGAAAGAACATCATTTCACCCTAGACCGACCACGACCAGGTGCTCCTTGCACGATTTCTGGCAGAGGAGTCAAAAGAATAATCAGTAGAGTTGTCCAAGAGCCAAGGATCACTTGTTGAGATCTTCAGAAACACCTTGAATTAGCAGGTAAAGTTGTTTCAAAGAAACAAATGAATGCACTCAACCCGCATGGCCTCTATGCACTCACTTCTGAGTTCCTTCTGCTTTAAAGGAACTTTATACACCTAAAATTAATACTTAAGTAATAGAGAGTTTAGAGGCATATTAAAGAGTCTTACCAAACTGGAATATATATTTAAGTAAATATCTCCATTTTTTCTTGATGGTCTGTGTGCTGCCTCAAAAATCACCTGACCAGAAATACTGCAGGCTGTTTTGCCAACCTGACCTGTCCCTTCTCAACATGTCAGAGTTTCTAATGCGAATGGATTACTGAAGCTCAAATATGGCAGAACCCTCATAGAGGAACATGGGGTATATCATGCAAAAAACAAGGTTATGATAGATGTTAAAATGATTTAATTTCTGGTGTCAGTTTCTTTTTAAGGCCAATATGCTTGAATGGCTTATTTTTTGAATCAGAAGTAGATAAAATTAACAATTTAAGTTGGTTCTTTAAAGGGCAAGTCAACCGCAAAATAAAAGAAACCACAGTTCTAAGCAGCTTTACAATATTCGGGTAACCCTGCGGGTATCGGGTCGGCCCGCACATCACTAAAAGACTGGTCTGTTAATTAGCTTTTTTGTCTTACATTGTATCAAGTCTGAGCCATCAGGGCAAATAATAGAAAGGGACAGACAAACACTGCTTTCAATAGCAATACATTCAGTATACAAATAACTTAAAAACCATGGAAAATTTGTAATACATATATGTAGCAAAGTTGCTTAGAATTATGTTCTCTTTTATTAGTCAAACAACTATTTTTGGGTTGATATAGCCTTTAAGTAAACCTATTTGCTGTTGGGTAAAGACACAGCAGATTCTTGGGCATTTTGCAGACCCAATCTTGTTTAATAGACAAATAAGCCTGGCAAAATATCTTGAATCAAGATGATAACGTTTGTGGCCCTTTAAATCGTACATTCCTCCAGCCTCTTCTACCTCATATCCTGCTTGCCTGCAGTAGGTTAGTGTCACACACTCACATGCACACAAGTTTAACACTTCCGCAACATAATTTTGGGGGGGATCACAGGGGTTTTGTACCTTCCCAGGACACACATTCAGTACAGCACACACTGTAAAAATGCATATGCACATACACATTTTATTGCATTTTCAATTCTGCATTGCTGTTGATTACTAGTTTGTGCCTGTACTAAATCCAAACTATTGAAAATGTGATTTTGACCAGCAATCTCACTTGGTAAAAAAAGATTGGCACTATTTGGATTTTAGTGATTTTATTGCATCTTCATTGTTCAGACCACTCACATTCACAGTAAGTTATAAAATGTACACTTTGAGACAATTTTCAGAAATCTTAGTTTTGGCACACTGTATACTTTACAAAAATATGTGGTTCTCTGTGGCCTTACAACATATAGTACACAGGCAGGGTGTTTATTTAAAGTATGCAATGCTTTAAAGGGCACCTGTTGGCTTAAAGTGGACCTGTCACCCAGACATAAAAAGCTGTATGTGTATGTGAATGTCCTTTTCAAATTAAAAACAAAACCAAATTATTTGCTTTATTTAAGCATTTATAGCTGTTGTAAACTCATTTAAAAATCTCAGTTGTCAATCAAATATTGCCTGCCCCTCCTCTATGCCTTAGGCTCGTTATGCGCATGTGGTCTAACTGACATGGCCACTCGCACAATTTTAAAAATTATTTTCTTTTTCTCTGTAATAATAAAACAGCACCTTGTACTTGATCCAAACTAAGATATAATGAATCCTTATTGGAAGCAAAACCAACCTATTGGCTTTATTTAATGTTTACATGATTTTCTCGTAGATTTTCGGTATGAAGATCCATATTACAGAAATATCTATTATCTGGCAAACCCCGGGTCCCAAGCATTCTGAAAAACTATATATTGTGACAACATTCAGGGCCGGATTTACTTAGTGGACGCCCCTGTCCCCTCCCCTTTATTCGTGCAAATTTTTATCATCTGGACTGGAGCAATGGGGATTGGTGCATGAGAAATTTAAAAAACAATTGTATCTCCAGCGCATCCCTAGTGTTTTTGAACCAATGTGGGTGTGGTTGAGCAGCATGCCGCCCCCTAAAATCCTGCCGCCATAGGCCCGGGCCTAGGTGGCCTTTCTACAAATCCGGGCCTGACAGCACTGGAATTTTAAAAATGTTTGGAAAGCTTAGGTTGTTGTGAACTTAAGGATTTATTATTTTTCTAGGTACCAAAAAGTTCCTCTTTTCAGCAAACCGCTAAATAAAGAGAGCATAAAACAGCTTACACTGAGTAAATATATGTGACATTACACTTGCACTTAAAGGTTAATTGCTTTCTGCAGTGTTTTTTTTAATGTATCTTAGTATCTTAATAACCCTATCTTGTTTATGTATTATGCATATCCCTTTGGTATGTTTTTCCTGTGTAGCACAATAGGATTTTAATATTGGGTGTAGCTGTTTTGCAACAGCTGGGTGATGATTCGATTGTTTAGCTAACTAGCTAAGAGGTGTGACAGTGTATCTCTAATGTTTTGCACTGCCTCATTCAGCAGCTGACCAGTTGTGCTAGCTGACCTGACTTGTAGCAATCCATGGAGACAGCTGTGTGCATACAAATTCATGGCACCGCCACCTTTTCACACTCCATTCAAACAATGATTTCTTTGTTTTTGTGTGATGCTTGCTTACGGTTTTCTGTGAATCCCCCTAGAAGGTATTTTGCAATTAAGTGTGTTTACCATGATTTACCCTTAGAAATAGTTTAATAAAAGTAAAGTCAATAGTTCAGTTGTTGCACAGCTTAATAAATAGGTTTCTGTAGTGTAACTTAATTGCTACAATTGATAGTTTCCCAGGGTCCAAATTAGGGCAATGTCATTTATGTACTACTTTACACATATACTCATATTACTCATCAGTCATGGCCCCTTCTCGGTCTCAGTCCCAGGCTTCCCTGATAGAATTGGGATTTTTGGACGGCAACCATCTGGTTCAACAAAACTCATAATTGCAGATACAGAATAATAATATTTCATGTATCCAAACATGTGCTTTATGCTTCTCTGCATTTGCATCAGAGGTAAGGATTGGGGGGGGGCAGATTTTGGAAACACAGTCATGTGGTTGGCGAGGAAGATCTGTGAAGGGCTACTGTTTTAAAATAGGTTTGTGGGGGTCTAGGTATTTTGTATCAGTTTATGGCTCCCGCATTCATGGGATACACACACAAGAGGTACAGACTTTAACTGAATACATCAACAAGGTGGACCACAACATCAAGTTTACACGTAAATATATGCAAGATACAACACTGGCTTTTTTGGACTGCTTGGTAAGAGTCAGAGAGGGTGGAAAGCTGTAAATAAAGGTCTACAGGAAAACAATCAACACAGACCAGTACCTGCTGTTTGACTCCCACGATCTATTAGATGAAAAAACTGGGGGTCATCAGAACACTACACATAGAGCAGACACCATCCCCTCCAGCACAAAGGCTCATGCAAAAGAGATCAAACACCTCAGAGGAGCCCTCAAAACGTGCAGGTATCCAGAGTGGGCCTTTGTTAAAACCGGGTTGAAACAGAAGAAATGAGAAAAAACAACACAAGAAAGACAAAAGGAACTTGGTCCTCCCATATATTTCTGGGGTGTCGGGGGGGGGGGGAAGGATCTTTAATCCTGTTCTGCTTTAAACCTAGCAACACACTGAGGCAAAAACTGGTTCATCCAAAAGAGCCAATACCAAAGCTTAAGAAGAGTAACATGTGTATGCAGTGCAGTGAGGAGTGCCTGGACTTGTGTGTGTGAGAAAATAAACAACCGTTACACAAATGTATAGCGCAGCACAGAAGTGCCAGCTGCTCTGATCAGGACTCAGCTGTGTACCGACATCTAAAGGGAAAAGGGACACATGTCTGAAGACTGGCAAGTTTATATTCTGGACAGGGAGGAGGATTGATTGAAAAGAGGGGTTAAGGAAGCCATATTTGTGAAAATGGAAAAACAAAGTTTGAATAGGCGTGACACCTTTTGCCTGGCACATCCAATGCTGTTTTAGCATCTCTCCCTGGATGGTTTAATAACACCTCATAGCTCCAATCATTCTAATACAATCAACACCTTACCTCCACAAGGTCTCTGACCACATGCCGCTTTTATTAAACAGATTATGCCGATTGGCATAAAAATTCAGGTTATATAACCACAAACATTTTTTGTACAGGTCATTCTGAATTGAGAAAGCCAGTCGGATGACTAGCAAAACGTCTTTAAGGAGAAAGAAAATACAGCAAGTCCAGTTGATTTGACTCATTACTATAGATATACAGTATCATGGCCTGGATGAATGAGAACCTTCACAAACAAAAAAAATTTTTTGTCCAATTTCATTAACTTTTACTATTGTATAGACATTCATATCAGAATATTTGCCATTGATTTTCATTTTTTATTGTTTCTTAATCATTTATCTTTTTGCTTATCAGCTCTCCTGTTTGGAATTTCAGCAACTATCTGGTTGCTAGGGTACCATTTATCCTAGCAGTAGACATATGCAAATGTTCATGTGTCAGAGCCCCAACCTTGTGTCTCATAATGCTTTCTCATTTTAAATTGTAAGCTCTATTGAGCAGGGCCCTACAGCTTGTATAGTTTATACTTCAGTATGAAACCTATTGTAAAGCGCTATGAAACATGTTGCCACTTTATAAATACTTGCTAATAATTACCTATGACTTTGTTTATTGTGCAGTCAGGCACTTATTGTATGACTAACACTACAGCTATGCATGAGTCCAGTTTCATGTAGCACACTTCAAGGCATACACACCTTACCTAGTTACAACATTAAAGCTATATTCAAATATATATTAAAGATAGTCAAGTAATTACTGTGTACATAGTCATATATCACTCAGGCTGTTTTTTTACAGAGAACCTATTGCTCAGACTTATATTCTATTAACCATTTCAACCCATGTCCATGCCAAAAAGGTTTTACAATGTTTAGCCAATCAAGAAGCAGCAGAAAAGCAGACAACGCAGAAATAACTAATACTACACTATATGGGGCTGTGTAAGGTGCTGGCAGTAAATCTGAACATTTACTTCCTAGCAATTAAAATAAGTTTTCAAACAATGGTTAATTCACAGGCTAGTGCATAGTTGGATAGAAAATAGGTAATTGTATTGCATTCTACATAATGGAATATCTGAAAAAAAGTAGAATGCCATTGTATACTTTTAGGTGTTCTGCTCATTTATATTAAGGTGACCTCATGGTTCTGTTATTATAGAAAAACCTCTGCCCCTCCCTCCAACTACAACATTAGTAATACTGTACAATTATTTTAACTTAGTGCCATGTGTTTGTAACTGTTCTGGTCAACATCTGTAATATGTCTGGAATGTATGTCATAGGAAAAGGTTAAAATGTTTATTTCAAGTTCCTTCAAATATGGCAACGTGTTTACTGTGGGCAGTAGGCAGGATCACCTCCTGCTTTACTGATACCTCATCTACTTGTCCAACTCCCACAGCTAAAAAGCATGTTATGGGGCCCTCGGACGATCCTTCTCAACCGTTATCTGGATGACCCTTATGGAGATGTTGATCGGGCAGGTTTGAAAATCACACTAGGGCGAGGATCATATTGGCTTTTTGATGTGGTTCTCACTCCAATAGCCTGTATCCCTGCCATTATCTACCTCTAGTTTTAGCCCTGATAACATGTAATTTTTTGTGGTACTTTTCTTCTTTTTTTTAAATATCTATGTATTCATATTTAACTATACAAAAAAGTCAACAGAAAAATAAATAAAAAACAAAAAAGAAACCAATAACTAGTGTCTGGTGTTGGTTATTTCAGACAAATAATTATTGGGCTTTATTTAATGGTTTTATTATTTCAGACAAAAGAATAAAGCAGATTCTGATTGGCAAAACCAGGTGTAATGGTAACAAATTGGACACATTAACAAAGTATAGACTTCAAGGGGTCCCAAGTTTGTTTGTACCGATCAATTTTATCACTAAATAGAGCCAACACGTAAGACATAGAATGTACATAGTCCACCCTGGATTTCAATTGAGGCAAGTAAAGAAAGGATGATAACCAGTTCAGGACTATTGTCCATCTAGCTGCTACTAAAATATGAGACGATAATTTGTTTTGAAGTTTGGAGAGCTCTACTGAAGGCCATTTCCGGGTCGGGTCTATACAGAATTTGAATAATCGAGATATTAATTCAAAAGCTTTGTTACAGTTTAGAAACAATGGTACAAATCCACTGTGAGTAAATATATGTACCTTTAATCCATACATCCCCTAAAACATGGAAGGAAAGTTGGGAACAAATTTCTGTTTTTTGATAGGAGCAAGGGGAAGTAGTCAGAGCTTCTAACAATATTTTTTCCCTCCATTTATCAGGTGATATTGGACCCAAGGTATTTTTATTATGTAATTTATATTAAATAATAATAAAGTGCAAAATTAGTGACCTTAAATCCACCTTGGTACTAGGACCAACAAAGAATAGATCAGCTAATCCGTTGCCATTTCCTTTCCAAAATGAATTATAATGCTGCACATTGCAATGTTGCTAATTCTTTACTTTTGACCGGGATAGGTAATGCCTGAAATAAACAGGCATTTAGGCAAGATGACCATACATATTGAGGCTATACATCACAAACAAACAGTTTGTGATGTATAGCCTCAATATGTTTATTCTGTATATACCTAACACTTTAAACTTAAAAGGTAATATCCTTAAATCCATATGAAAAAATACTCTTATTACTACATTCTAGCATCTTCCAGTTCTAGATATAAATAATTAATAGTACAAAAAAACAAATAAAATTCAGTATCACTTAACTTTACCAAATCTCCAAAGTAGCAGTCTATACAGAGGGTTCGTTTTTAACTTTACTTTAAAAGGATATATTCAGATATACTAAAGCACAGTCCAAAAAACATAAAAAGGCATTTCAGAAAATGATAACATACCTTGTACTCTGTACAGTATTAAGTATCATAAACTGAAGGTAAATCCTGTAAACTGTAGATAGTCCTGGGGTACAGTACATAAAAAGCTATAAATTAGTTCAAGCATAGTTTTAACTGTAACATTCTGACACATGATCCAGTAGACAACAGTCAAAATAAATGGGGGGGGGGGGGTCAAGGTTAATGCTGCATGGAGTACACTGCTAAGCAGCTAAGCTTTAAATCCAAGACTTCATTTAGAGAAGGAACAGATACTAGGGATAAAGGTAATTGTTCCAGTCACCAACGATCCCTGTTGCAGTGGTGGTACCTCAGTCAAAGGGAAATCATACATTATAGGAAATGCACTCCAACTTGGGAGGAAACAACACTTAGGGGCACATTTGCTATTGGTCGAATATCGAGGGTTAATTGACCCTCGATATTCGTCTGTCAAAGTAAAATCCTTCGACTATCGAAGTCGAAGGATTTACCGAATGATTCGAAGGATTTTAATTCATCGATCGAACGATTTTTCTTCGATAAAAAAAATACTTAGAAAGCTTATGGGGACCTTCCCCATAGGCTAACATTGGTGCTCGGTAGGTTTTAGGTGGCGAAGTAGGTGGTTGAAGTTTTTTTTAAAGAGACAGTAGTTCGACTATCGAATGGTCGAATAGTCGAACGATTTTTAGTTTGAATCGTTCGATTCGAAGTCATAGGTCGAAGCAGCCAATTCGATGGTCGAAGTAGCCAAAAAAAAACCCTTCGAAACCCTTCTAATCCTTCACTCGAGCTAAGTAAATGTGCCCCTTAAGAACTTGGGAGAGTAACACTAAAACATGATTGTGTCGTATAGCAGTGGTAGTTAGTTTTTTCAGTTCAGGCCACCCTGGAACGACCAACCTATTGTTAGGGCCCCTTTAGCTCCTGTGTATAGGCCTCTCTCAATATCCCATGGATGGTCCAGGATAAAAGGGAATACTAGCAGGCAGCCTGTCAACTCAGTCAAAAGCCCTACTTTTTTATTCTAGTCTTGCCTATTTGAGGTGCACAAGCATTAAAATTTCACAGATAACAAATTTTCAATATTAGATTTGTTATTCAGTAAAATAAAATAGGTGAAAGTTCTCATTTGTTTACATGCACTGTTAATAGGAATTACCAGCAGTTGACCTGGGCAGACAATTACTGGTCAGAAATATATTTATGATTCTTGTGGGTAGTCGGTGACCAATAGCACTTCTTAAAAGGCAAATAAATCATAATGATTTTCACAACACCTATATTTAATAAAGGTATACATATATCCACTTTTGATATTAACAAAATAAGATGTCAAAAACAGCAATTCTACCACTTGAATGCCAGTCTTGGCACCACTTCTGTAATCCCATAACATAATGCTTAGATCTTCATGAGGTGATGAATACATTTTACATTTGTATCTGTGTGTGAAGACATTTGGTAGGAACTATTATTCCCATTGACCTATTATAGTTTTTTTTGCATCCCCATGGGGCAAACATTGCAGAACATGTGTGTTGTTTTCCTCATTGTACCAGTGGTCCAGACTCTCTATATTCTTAAAGGAAAACTATACCCCCAAAATGAACACTTAAACAACAGATACTTTATTTCATATTAAGTGAGAGATCACCTGACCAGAAATACTACAGCTCTAACTGTAACAGGAAGAAGCATGAAAGCAAAAGACTGAGCTGTTTTTTAATTGGCTCATGTGACCTAACATGTATGGTTTGTTTGTTATGTTTGTGTGCACCGTGAATCCTATGATCCCAGGGGGCGGCCCTTTTTTTTTTTTAAAATGGCAATTTTCTATTTATGATTACCCAATGGGCACATACTACTAAAAAAGTATACTATTATGAAAATGGTTTATTTACATGAAGCAGGGTTTTTCATACGAGTTCTTTTATGCAATATCTTTTTATAGAGACCTACATTGTTCGGGGGGGTATAGTCAGTGCCGGGCCAAGTCAACCGGGTGCCCTAGGCAACCCGGCCCACTACGTCGCCCCCATCGTGCGTAAAGGAGGAAGTGCGCATGCAGAGAAGAACGTCGAACCTGCACCAGTGCGCATGCGCGGAATAACGCAAGCGTTGGAGAAGCACCAGTGCGCATGCACCAAAGAGAGCGCACTCGCGTGAACGGCTTCTGGAGTCTGGAGAAAACGGTCCCAACTAGGGGAAAGCGTCAGAAGAGGTATGTGCCTGGCGCCCCTCTGCCTTTGCGCCCTAGGCACGTGCCTCTTCTGCCTACCCCTAGTTCTGGCCCTGGGTATAGTTTTCCTTTAATATCTAATTTCAATGATGTAAAATTAGAGAAGGAATTGTATAGATAAATTGGTGTCAACAACTCCATTCTACTATAAAAAAACTACAGTCCAGATCAGCATTTTCACAGTTTGGAATGACAAACAGGTCCCACTTTTTTAGGAATAAAAGGGGCATCTGTGGGTTTTTATGAAGTAGCTGCCATCTGCCACTGGCGGAAGATCCTGAAGACCTTGTGGGATTTTTCTGGGACACTCTAAAACAAGTTGAAAAGAACATTTCATTACACGTACACACCGCATTAATTATATATTCATACCTAAAAAAAATATGCTTTCTATATGCCCTTAATGTAAGAATGCACATTTATCCGGTCCAAAGAATTAGGTTTCCATTGCTTTGCACTTACAGAGATATCAGGGTCAGACTCTTCCTCAGACAGTAGCACTTTTAACACCTCCTTCCAGCCGTACGCCTTTCTGCTGGCTTCCTCTTGGATTTCCATTCCTACTGTGCTTGTTCCACTTGCCTTGCACACATTAACCCAAGGGCACCAACGCCTGTGCTGAGACAGTGGATCAAAGCAGCCCCTAGGAAAAGTGTCCTGAATAAAAACAGAGCAGCCATGAATAAATAGAAAACAACAGATATACATAAGTTGAAGACTGCAAAAGTGCAGTTGTCAATAGCAACCACTCAAGTTAGCATCTATTTTCTGACTTCCATATTCGCCCAACAGCAGAGTAGTATTGCAACACAGTACCTTAAAGGCAAATTAAATTATAAAAACAACAATGAGCGAAAAATGCCTTAATTTATATACTGTACCAGCCATATTTTCGAAGTCAGAAATATATATTGAATATTAAGTGTTCAGTTTAGGTAAACAAAACCGAAAAAAAAAATGTGCAGTGAAACAGCAAAGACAAAGATACAAAGATGGGGCACTACTAAAGTACACATCAGTGATGACATTGGGCTGGTAGAGAAGCCCTACACATAAGGTGTAGCATGTTTAGACTAAGGCTTTAGACTAAGATTTTATTTTTGCAAAAATCAGTGAATAACAAACTGGAACTATTCATAATGGATCAAATAATCTTAAAGATAACTTTTAAAGAAAAGAATATGCTGTCATTAATCGATATGGATTGAAGCCCTATGGGACTGAATGCCAGACCATTTGTTCTTTTGGCTGGTCTGAAATAAGGTACTGACCAAATTGATAGGCCAGTATGAGTAATTTGGTAAATATTTTCATTTGAAAATAATTTGGGAACCCCTCTTAATTCTTTGGAGTTTTGTTTATCATTGGCTGAGCTTTCGAAGTAGCAACTTCCTTTTAATATATAACTTGCCTTATGGAATCAGTAGTATTTCAGCAGTGACATAAAGTTTATTGGATTAACAGAAAATATGCATAACAAAATTAGACAGGTGCATAAATTTGGGCACCCCAACAGAGATATTACATCAATATTTAGTTGAGCTTCATTTTGCAAATGTAACAGCCTCTAGTTGCTCCTATAGCCTTTGATGAGTGTCTGGATTCTGGATGGCGGTATTTTTGACCATTCGTCCATACAAAATCTCTCCAGTTCTGTTAAATTCGATGGCTGACAAGCATGGACAGCCTGCTTCAAATCATCCCATAGATTTTCGATGATATTCAAGTCGGGGAACTGTGGCGGCCATTCCAGAATATTGTACTTCTCCTCTGCATAAATGCCTTTGTAGATTTCCAAGTGTGTTTAGGGTCATTGTCTTGTTGGAATATCCAACCCCTGTGTAACTTCAACTTTGTGGCTGATGCTTGGACATTATCCTGTAGAATTTGTGACTGTGGTGTGAGTGTAGAAAGGGCTTCTTTCTCATCACCCTGCCATACAGATGTTCTTTGTGCAAATTGTGCTGAATTGTAGAACGATGTACAGATACACCATCTGCAGCAAGATGTTCTTGCAGGTCTATGGAGGCGATCTTTGGGTTGTCTGTAACCATTCCCACAATCCTCTGCATTTGGCGCTCCTGTATTTTTCTTGGCCTGCCAGACCTGGGTTTTACAGCAACTGTGCCTGTGGCCTTTCATTTCCTGATTACATACCTTACAGTTAAAACTGATTTAAACCTCTGCGATCAATCATTTTCAAATGCTAACAAACCCCCAGAAAAAATACCAGGCTTATGTTCCACAGGAAGAGCAGGGCACACACAGGCAGAGTATGGCACACATATGGAGCATAAGGAAGGCAGAGTATGGCACGCATAGGGAGTATAGGAAAGGCAGAACAGAGCAGGAGACAGGGAAACATATCAACATATATCAGGACCACTCTAAGATGTACTACATACAGTGACACAGTGCTGGTGCCCCTTCAGCAGTTTGTATGAGTGTGAACAGGTGAACAATGTGGGCCAGTTTCAGTCTGGGTCAGTATGGTGTGAACAATAGAGGTGTTACAAGTGGGAACAATGCAGGGGGACTACAGGTGTGAATACAGGGGATTACAGTCTGAATTTGAGGTTTAAACAATGCAGGGGCCCGTTAATCTCTGTAGTGGTACATTTTAAAGATTACACATGGTAAACAGACACAGCAGGCAGACTTTCATATGGGGGGCCACACAAGGGGGGTCGGCCACCAGTTGGACAGCCCTGCCATAAACCATGAAACTGAACAATGTTTGTTTTCCGATCTTTTGAGAGTTGCTTTGAGGATCCCATGCTGTCACTCTTCAAACATAAGCACAACTTGCAATTGGCCACCTTAAATACCTTTTCTCATGATTGGACACACCTGCCTATGAAGTTCAAGGCTTAACAAGCTGATCCAACCAATTTAGTGTTGCCAGTAGGTATGGGACCTGTTATCCAGAATGCTCGGGACCTGGGATTTTCCGGATAACAGATCTTTCCGTAATTTGGGTCTTCATGCCTTAAATCTACTAGAAATTCATTTAAACATTAAATAAACCCAATAGGCTGGTTTTGCTTCCAATAAGGATTAATTATATCTTAGTTGGGATCAAGTACAAGCTACTGTTTTATTATTACAGAGAAAAAGGAAATCATTTTTAAAAATTTGGATTATTTGGATAAAATGGAGTCTATGGGAGCCATTCCGTAATTTGGAGCTTCCTGGATATTGGGTTTCCGGATAAGGGATCCTATACCTCAGTATTGCGCAGTTACATGCATTCAAATTAGCAAAATTACACGGGTACCCAAATTTTTGCACAGCCAGTTTTTCACATTTGATTTAATTTCATACAAGTGAATACTGCTTCACTAAAAATCTTTGTTCAGAAAATACCCCAGTACTCAGATGTTCCTGGGAAATGAATACCACTGTTATCTTTTTTGTTGAAAGTGGAATAAATTATTATGCAGGCTGAGATATAGATATATATAGATATATATATATAGTTTATATGTTATATGTATGTATGTTATTTGTATATATTATATTTTTGGTAAATATTTACCAAATTACTCAAACTGGCCTATCAATTTGGTCAGTTATTTTGAACAATTTCAACACAGTTTGAATATCTCTGAATCGGCCAAACTTTAGATAAATCTGTGTCAGTTCATTGTTGAGGCTAATTCTTTTATAAGCTTGGCAAAAAGTAAGGAAGAATTCTTGATCTCTGCACAGACACTTATGTTAGTTCAGTATATAAGATACTACATGTTTAGCCATATTTTTAGAAATGTATTTATCAAATGCTGAACTCCATTGATATATACACTTTTAAAAATCCCACAGGAATGAGTACAAAGTGGGTGAGTTTTTCTGCGGGAAGCTCTAATCTCAAATTTTGATTAATCTGCCCCATACATTTAAATGATTAATATCTGTGGCTGACAGATCTGATATATTTGTTAGCATTCTGTCCTTTTTCTACCAAAGATGATGACTGCAATGTACTCACAGAGCTACTGCTGGAGCAGAGTCGAGGGCGTTTGGCCCTACGCTGTGGGCTGGAGTGTAACTCATTGCCTAGTCCAGTGTTTTCACCTTGTCCCATGCTGCGTGTCACAGGACGATTCCGTATAGCTTCTGAATCTGCTGGACTTAAGAGGTCAGAGCTTCTCATCCTACCATAAGCAAAAGCAGGGCTCTGCAACATATATATTATGCATTTACTACTTCAGCAGAAAAAAAAAAAAAGAAAACTTTGCCCACCTCTGGTTTCACTTATGTACATAATTGTATTTTATTTTTTTGTATTATTATTATTGTAATTGCATTTTATTTATAATCTGTTATATATATATATATAAAGCAGTCACATTTGAAGCAGTGATTTACAAAGATTATTCATTTTTCAAAACTGCCCTAGTGGAGTTTACAATCAATTACACCCACTAGGTTCAGTTTATGAGCAGCCGATTAACCTATGTGGCCCCTTGTTTGTTTGTTGAACTGCCTCCAATAATCCCCAACTTTCTTTATGGTTGTCTTTACCCCTAAAATAATTTTAGACCATTCTTAATGGTAATTGGCTTTTCCAAATAAGAATTCTTTCCTAATAGAATGTCCAACATCTGTAAAAGAACCTTACCTGCTCAGTATCACGGCTACGTGTAACCCTCCTGTTTGGGGACATAATTCCAAAAGGGCTCCTTTCATGCCCCTCACCTGGAGAAACAGGTGTGCCTGGGGCACTTAATGAGTTGTCCAGCTCTACGGCTTCTAACTGCTGAAAGGCCCAAAGTCCAACTTTTCTCATGCAGCGAGGGCAATTAATGATACACAAAGATCCAGCGGAAAAGCTTTGGGAAAAAAAAAAAAACAGGATTACAGGATTGCACTCCAGTGCATATTGTAGATAGGACCTTACCAGTGCTTATTAAAGAGGGAGAATGATCCTCTCCTCTCATGAGTCTATACCTCTTTTAAAACAGAACAATACCTTGCTGGTCCTTCCTGCTGCTGACTGACATTGTTTGCTACAGCTAAGTCTGTTAGTATACCAGGTCCTTCTTCATCAAGAATGGTCTAACTCTAACTGAATCCTATTAAGCATATAACTGCCTTTAATACTTTTGTATCCCAAATAAAAAACCTTACATTTATCAACATTAAATCTTTTCTGCCATCTGCCAAGTCTACTAGTTTTTTAAAGTAAGTTTGTCCTTGTAAGGATTTCATATTGTGGATGGAATTGCCTGTATAGCTTTGTGTCATCAGCAAACACAAATTCATTGCTTACAATGTCCTCCCCCTAGTAATTAATGAACAAATTATGTAAAAGTGGAACCAATACAGAACTCCGTGGCACTACAATAAGAATCCTTCTCCCAGTATAGAATGCTTCATTAACAACCACCCTCTGTACAGGAGCCTGAAGCCAGTTTCCTATCCAAGTATACATAGCATTATGAATGCCAACAGACCTTAGCTTAAAAAGCAAACACTTTATATGGCACTGTATCAAAATTTTTGGCAGAAACAAAATACACCATATTGAATGTGAGCCCTTAACAAATCTTTGATCTGTTATGGGTAGACTATATAGACTTACAGGCCTGCCAGATTGATGTAATTCCAATTTTTAAAAAGTGGTTTATGATTTCAGCTTTCCTCCAATCCTCCAATCCACTGGTTTGATACCAAATAAAAGGGCTGAGCCATGAGCACCTTTACAGAATTGGTCCTGTGACTCCTCAATTGTATACACTGAGGAAAAGAACGGATTATGCACAGTTTTGTTTTTTGTGCCTAGTCCCTTGTAACCAAAATATTTCCATTTTGTATTGCAGCCACATTCTGAATCTGTATCTTTTTACTACTGATAAAAAAATAAACTTTTTAGGATTAGTCATTTCTTGGGATTCAATAAATTTTTTCTGATTGCTGCTTCACTACACTTGTGCAGTATTAGTATGTATAGGTCCTAAAAGAAGCGCCTGCCACACAATCATACACATTTTCCCTATAAAGTAACTCTAATAAAAAAGCTAGTATCAAAGCTGCAGAAAAAGCGCTATTCGAGGCAGAACAGGTAAACTGTCAGAATAAATCTAAGGAGAACCAGGACACACTATCTAGGGCCCAAAGAGAACTAGATATTTTGCTTTCAGATAATGCTAAAAAAAAATATTATATCCCAGACAGCGGGGGTTTGACCTAGGGGATAAAAACAGCAAAACCCTGGCATACATGGCAAAACTGACGGATCAAGTCACAGTGATTCCAGGACTACGGAACCAATTAGGGGACCTGGTGACAGACCCCACTACTATGGCTAATATGTTTGCAGAATATTATAAAGGAATTTACTCTCCGCAACCTAATAGCACTGTTAATGACCTAGATCAATTCCTGGCAGGCTCGAATCTCCCTCAATTATCGGCAGAGGAAGCTAAATTCCTAGAGGATCCACTCACTAAAGCCGAAATTGATGCGGTCATAGCAGGCCTTCCATACAATTAAACCCCTGGCCCAGACGGCTTACCAGCCGCCTGGTATAAACTAATGGCCAAACAAATATCCCCCAAACTCCTAGAGACATTCTCTCATGCATCTACGAGGGGAGAATTGCCTCTCATGTTATAATGCAATAATTACGCTGATACTTAAAGAAGGGAAAGACCCGTATTCATGTGATTCCTCTAGGCCTATATCGCTGATTAACACTGACGCTAAAATACTTGCTAAATTACTGGCGAATAGGTTAATTAAGGTTATTACATCACTCATTCATCCGGATCAGACAGGCTTTATGCCTCACAAGACTACGGCCATTAATTTGAGAAGATTGTTCACACACATTCAACAACAATCCAACGGAGCTGTTGCCTCGCTGGATATAACAAAGGCCTTTGACTCGGTCAGTTGGCAATACCTCTGGCAGACACTTGAGAAATTTGGGTTTGGACCGAACTTTATCTCATGGATAAAAACTGTTATATAAGAACCCCACAGCCCAAATCTGAGTAAACAACAATTTATCAGGAGTATTCAAATTGGGTAGAGGAACTAGACAGGGTTGCCCCTTGTCGCCCCTGTTATTTGGAAGTGTTAGAAGGATTTGGCCCAATAAATGGCCTACAGGTAAGTAAGAACAAATCAATACTATTTCCCCTGGGGAACCTGGTTGATATAGAAGAGACCTCGGCACTCACTGTAGTAACTAAATCCCGCTACTTGGGTATCATTATTACATCAGACACCTCCTTATATGTAGCTGAAAATTTGGAACCCATCCTAACAATGTTCAAAACGGCAATTCCACACTGGATTAAACTACCACTAACTTTGTGGGGTAGAGTCAATTTATTCAAAATGCTGTATTTACCTAGATTCTTGTACCCGTTATGGAACTCACCTCTCTATATCACTAACTTTTTCTTTAAAAAAATAAATAGTGATCTAATCTCCTTCATATGGGCCAACAAGACCGCAAGAATGTCATGGTCTACTCTAACTGCCCCTACAGACAAAGGAGGGCTCGCCCTCCCCCATTTGCAGCATTCTTATTTTGCCTCCCAATTATCCTACATTCACAACTGGTTTAACCCAGATGACAGTAACTCTTTAACTGCTGTACATGCCTCAATTCTGGGATCTCTGGAGGCCATACGTAACTCTCCCTATAGGCGGCTATGTGACCTCCCTCAGCTGCCAGGAGTAATTACTACCCCCATTAAAGTATGGGCAAGGCTACAACCTAAAGCAGGGACCAAAATACCTAATGTTTCTGGCAAAACTCCTCTTTGGAGAAATTCTAACTTGCCCCATATGAAGAATCTAGCAGACTTTAATTTCTGGCCACAAATGGGTATAAGACACATTGAGGATAGCTTTGTCTCGCTGGAGCAATTAAACGCCAAACTGAATCGTCAAGATATACAATTCTTCCGATACTTTCAACTGAGACATGCATTTCATGCACAGTTCAGTTCTTTTCAAATTACACCCACATTGCTGGGATGGGAAGCCAGACTTTGGACTCCAGACCCCAACAAACTGCTATCTCAGCTCTACAATATAATTCAATCCTCACAGTTTCCCCCATTCAACAAAGCCAAACAAAAATGGCAGCCACTTATTCCTTCTCTAGAGGAGGACCAATGGGAAGAGGCTGTAGATAACCTATACCCCTGCCTAATATCACTCAGGGATAGAATGATTCAATTTAAAATGATTCACCAAATTTATATTACCCAATTGAGGCTCAAAGCTATGGGTAGACTAGATGGAGCCACCTGTGTAAAGTGTGGCAGGGATGAAGCTGGTTTCCTCCATTTGATATGGGACTGCCCTCGGGTAGCAGCATACTGGGCAGAAGTCATACAATACACCAATGTATTCCTCTCCTTTCCAGGAATCAAGTCCCCGGAGTTTTGCCTATTAGGTATCATAGATAAGGTAGTGCACTTACAGAAATCCAGAACACTTCTAAGGTCGATCCTTTTCTATGCAAAAAAACTAGTAATTATGAAATGGATGAGCCCTAACCCACCCTCACTGCTGCAATGGATTGACTTAATCAATGGTACATTACCCCTAATCAAACTGACGTACAATGCTAGGGGAACACCTGGGAAATTTGGGAAAATATGGGACCCTTGGATAGACGTCAACCCTCATGCATCCCTTCCGGATGATTAATTTATAGAATACTCTGAAATAATTGATGTTATTTGCTAATCATTTCTTCAAACCATCACTATACATATAAAATACTTGTAAATGAAGCTGAATAAGTTTAAAAATATATGTGCTGTTTATTGTTTGTTTTTTGTTTAAAATGCAAAATAAAAACCTTTAAAAAAAAAAAAAGTAACTACTGAATTATTCTAAACATGCAGATATGAAGGAGAAGCCAATGTAATAAAAGTCAGTAGCGGAAAAATATTCGCAATGCGAAAAGTAATGCTTTTGCTAAAAACAATATCCTTTGTACAAATTTAATATAGATTTTGCAAACCCAGAAACGGTTTAGCAACCTCTTCCGACAAGGATAGGTTTGCAAATTTTATAGTTTGTGCCAGTGCGCAGCGAATATAGTAATAGTTCTTACTGAAAAAGTTGTGTTTGCTCTAGAAAATTACTACACCTTCAAGCACTTCTTAAAAGTGCGCAATTAAAAATTCGTAACGCAGTTTAAGGAAGACTATGACACTGTGAAAGGCAAAGTTTTATTCTTATTTGTGCAAATTGTTTTTCTCTTTGTGACTTTTATTACATTCCCCCATTAATGTTTCTAAGAAAAAATATTGAATATCTACAATAAAACCAAAGTGGATTTTTGTTACACACCTGGTGTTCCACCCACATAGTGCTAAAATACAGGCTGAGATATGAATCTGCAGAGAGTCAGTAGCCAGGCTGCGAGAATTATCTTCCTTTCCTTCCTTAGGTTTTAGCTCATCTTCAATCAGCCTTAAGAGACGACTCACTGTTTCTTCTGTGATGTCCTGAGAAAAGAAACAATGTGGATCTTTGCTCAGTTTGAAATGTCTTTTTTTTTTTTTTTTTTTTTTACAGTTTTTATTTTTGGATTTTTTGTTCTGCTGCTCTTAGGGTTGTAAGTCAGATTGCTGACTCGACTTTACATTAAATATTATCAAACATCCTCACCATGCTTTTTAAATCTTCATGCTTTAGTGAAGGCAGCTGCATCTCTAGGTGACAAAGGTTGTGAAAACGTCCCACAAAATCACTTAATATAGAGGATGGCTCTGTAACCAGGAGAGCCCAGAAGTTATCTGTACACAGGAAAAGACACAATCAGAAAGCAACATTTACTGTGTTCATGAATTTCAACTGCTACTTATAATCAAGCTGCTACTTTTAATCAAGTGAGGTATGTAGACTACATGGTAATTTTATATCATCCATAAATAGTGCCTTACAAATCAGGGTAAATAAATACTGATCTTTGGTTGTGACTCTATGGTTGGGATATCAGATACACAATAGATCAATATTGGTTGGTATGGGTTATTGCCCTTATGCAATTTTGTCCCGCTAGTAGACAAGTCCCACCATTTACACTGGTGTTCCAGCCTGTAGGTTCTTTGCATTACCCCAAGCCCAGTGTAACATCTACCTGTTTAGCACTGCCGCCAGAAAAAAAAATACAGGCGGGCTGTCGGGAAGCGCAACTGATTAATTAAAAAAGGAATTGGACCTTTAACAATTTTCCTAAAGTGCTACAGACATGTTCCAGTATAAAATCAGAGTTAGTGTGCCTTATGTTAGTTTGGATCAAGTAAAAAGTACTATTTTGAAAAATTTGGATTATTTGTTTATAATGGAGTTTACGGGAGATGGCCTTTCTGCAATTCGGAACTTTTTGTATAATGGGTCTCCAGACAATGGAGCCCATACCTGTAACAGTGACTGCTTAGCAATATAAAACTTAAAAGAACATATACATATCTGCACAATTTTCCAGAAGAAACAAACAAACAAACCGTGAATGAAATATTTATCACCAAGCTCTGTTTTTTTTTTCTCTACAAAACCTGTGTTATGTACTTATTTTTGCTATGTATATTACAGGTGTACCTGGACATGGGCTGTCTGGCCAAAAACAGAACTTCTCATGTGCTTTTCTCAAAGCTTCTTGCAGCTCCACACAACGTTGCTTATCTGAGTAACACAACAGCAAGCAATCAAATAATGAATCACAAAAGTTAGACAACTGTTTATTCACTCTGTAAAGCATAAATAAAGAAATTACTAACAAAATAAACTGATAGCTATGTCAACATTTTTATTAAAGGGGACATGTCACCCTAAATTCTTTTCTATTATGCTAGGCAGACAAAAAAAAACCATTACACTATATAAATTATATAAATATTGTTTTACCCAAACCTGGAATTCACAGTCACTGCAAGCTTTGTGAACACTGTTCATAAAATGCAGGGGTGATTTGTAAATTATTTAGACCCTATATTTAATAGCAGGTAGTATAATGACAACATATCAAATGTTGAAATGGAGAAATTGTATTGTTTTCTGAAAAATCTAGTCATTTTGGATTTGCTGCCAGCAACATGTTGAAAAAAAAGTTGGACAGGGGCAACAAAAGACTGTATTGTTCACTACAGACTCAGTAATACTTCCCAAAACCATTGTCTACGAAAACAGTTAATCACTGCATCCACAAATTAAAAAACATTTAAAGAAGAAACCATATATAAACATAAATAAACCAGAAAAACCACCGCCTTCTCTGGGCCCAATGTCATTTAAAAGAGAACTCAACCCAAAAAATTTTTAAAAAAAAGCTCCTGCCTAGTAAGCAAGCTAGTCCCTCCTCCTTGCTTCCCCTCGCAGAGTTCAATAGGTCCAAAAATATCCGTAAAATTTATCCCACCTAACAGTGCAGAGTGAGCGCAAAGGAGCTTGTGGACGCAATCTTACGTATCTCGAGTTATCATTTATAATAGAGAGCTGTACTGGCGCATGCACAGTTGGAGCAGTCTTCCGGTTCGTACAAGCAAAAGTGCCGGAAATTACCAAAGAGGACCCGAAAAAAATCAGAAGATTCGGAAGATGGTGTCCATAAGCTTCGCTGTGCTTTCTCTGCACGGTTAGGTGGGAAAAATGTTACATACATTTTCAGACCTATTGTACTCTGCGAGGGGAAGCAGAGGGGGGGGGACTAGCTTGCTTAAGAGGTTTTTTTTTAATGCTTGGGTTGAGTTCTCCTTTAAAGGAAAACTAAACCCCCTCTTCTTCTGTAAGGGAACGCCGTATTTGACACGTGCAGTTAGAGCAGCCTGGTACTCATACCAAATGTGCATGCGCCGAAAAGTTCAGTGAATTGCTGAAAGGAAGTAAGAAGATTCGAAGACCTGGAAGATGGCGACCATGAGCTTGACTGTGCTACTCTGCATAAATAAGTGAACATGCTGCCAGGGACACTTTATTGAATAATGTACTATGCAGGTAGAAAGCAGGGAGGGACTATCTAGGGTAGTAGATGGGGCTTTTCTAATTGGGGGGTTAGTTATCCTTTAAAATAGAATGAGGCAAAGTGGGAAACTATGGTCTGATTAATAAAAATTGAAATTCTGTTTGGAAACCATGGACTCATGCTTACACATCTAGGAAGGCACCATTTATGCTGAATGATACAGGTTTTGGAGCAACATATGCTGCCATCCATATGCTTATTTCAGGCAATGCCAAACTGTTAAAGGAGAACTAAACCCCCACCCAACCAAACCCCCCCCTAAACTTCAAGGAATTTCCCCCTCCCTGCGATGTGCTTTAGTGTAAAAAAAACCCCTTTAAAAAATTGTGACCCCTAAATGCAGAGAAGGGCAGCGGAGCTCCTGGTCGCCATCTCCCAGCTCTTCATATAGTCTTCACTTCTCAACGCTGATTTGCACATGTGCAGTTGAAGGCGAAGAGACGCTAAAACTATATGAAGAGCCAGAAGATGCAGACCGGGCGCTCCAGTGCTCTTCTCTGCATTTAAATGTCAGTGGTTTTTTTTATTTATTTTTTTACAATAAAAGCACTTTGTGGAGAGGGTGAGTTTAGGGGGGATTTTTGGTAGGAGGGGTTTTAGTTCACCTTTAAAAGAAGAAGTGATGCAACAGAGTGGGGAACTTGCCCCTCTCCCAAATTGTTTCTGGCATACGTGTATGTTATATTGTATAATTCCAGAGGGCCTGAAAATTATATCCTTCTAAACAGTGTTTAGTAATGTCCTTGGTTATAATTGATGCTTAGTGATTTTGTTTCTGTCTGACTCACTGAACTTGTGAATTATAATAGATAACATCCCCCCTTATAATAGCCTATTATTTTACAACCGGGGGGGGGCATTAGTCACTATATAAAAGGTGCTTCTTTATGTCATAATTGGTTTTATGATTAAATAACAAAGTGATCTAATTTGTGTCCCATGACTCGAAGCTTGTGCATTAAAAATACCTTTATATGATCATAGAACTCCTCAGTGACTTATAAATATCCTTATATTTTGTATCAGTCATTTTTATTTAATTTTTAATTTATGTTCATAAAATTCTTGTTATACTGTGCAGATTTGTATACAGTTTTTCGTGATATATCGGAGGGTAAGTAATATCCTTATATTTTACAACGGGGGTACATTATTTTCTATAAAATTCTCAGAAGAATCAGCACACCATCCTTGATGATTATGGTTTTCTCAAAGACCAAATTAGCACCCCACCAGCAATTATGATTTTTGTTCTCCTTCAACAAATGACACAGGTTTTTCTGTTAATGTGTAAATGTATTTTTATTTATTGCGGTGTCAATTTTGTCTACTGGACAAATATAAAAAGTGAAGGTACACTTAACCCTTTAAGAAAAATAAAGAGGCAGTTATACTCACACTTGCTGAAATCCAGTACTGATTGGAGGCTGGCACAGAGGTAGGCATTACAACTTGAACACTTTAACATATCACATTCTATATTGCACCATCCATACTTGGCACAAATTAGAGGACATAATTCAGGAGGTTTACCAGCCCACTTTAAGGAGTTCAGATGTTAAAGAAACAATACTTAATAATAACATATAAATTAAAGAAGCAAAGGTACAGAATGGTACACAGGAGGCGTTAGTACCATCCTATAATTTTTGGGTAGCTTTCTCTAAGGGCATATTTAAGGTCATATGAAACTCTGTAATACTTGTTAAGAGTTGTCATTTCTATTATTACACCTGTCTAAATAAAAATAGGGGACATGTTGAGGAACTTAGAACATAATTCCACACTTCTCTAATCACTTGTACCTGTACAGATTTACTTTTTAAAGAACTAACCATTCACCTGTGATAGATCTACCAACTGACATCTTTAAACATTAGTGATGTAGGGGCTGGCCCAATACTGGGCAAGTTCAAGCCAACTACCACACAAATTTTGTGGGTTTCTTCCACTCTTCCCGTCCGCAACCTTATTCTGCCAGGTTTTGGCTCTGGCAGCCTTCATTTATACGCGCACACTTGCCAAGACCACCCCACTCAGCCCCTGGGGGTTGGGAGGGTTAGGGTCGGGTGCAGGTTGAATTTGTCCACCTCACATCAATACTAAACGTGTGCCATTATCAATGTGTCCCCAGCCCAGAAGGAAAATGTAATTTATGTAACTATTGAATATACTTTATATACATTTTCAGTAGTTTCGGTTATTTGTAAATGTAGTTTAGGTGATATTTATCCCATTTGCGTTTTACTTCAGTTCCTTTAAACAGTTGGCTTGCAGCATTGTTTCAGAAGAGAATAAAGAGAATGTAAAAAGCCAGACAGATCCTACTTTAAATTTAAATAACATATACTGTAAAAATAACGTTAAAAACCCTAAAAATATATAATTAATGTATGAGAATAAGTTGCTTGGAATTACATTTTCTTTCCCTATGAAAAAAATAGTTTTACAAAAAAAAAAAATAAGTTTAAAGGAGAAATTAACCTGTGGGGAAAAAAAAAACCCTACCTCCCACCCCAGGTATCCCTCCCTCCCCCCTCCTCCCCCCAGGCTAACTACCTCCCCCCTCCTGGGGAGATGCCCCATACTCCATACTTACCCCTCGGTGCAGATTCTTCCAGTGAAGTTCCACGCGTCCATCTTCCGGCTCCTCTGTAACTGACTGAGAGAACAATTTCCGCAAACTGCTCCAACTGCGCATGCACAGAAATACCGAGCTCTCAGTCAGCTTACCGAGGACGCAGAAGATGGACGCGTGGAACTTCACAGCTGGGTCAAGTTGTTGCTATGGGTGACTTCAATTATCCAGACATTGACTGTGGTAATGGGGTTGCTAAGACAGAAAAAGCTAGTAGGTTTGTAAATATGCTGAATGACAACTTTTTATTCCAGCTCGTTCAAGAACATACTAGGAATAACTCTCTTTTGGACCTTGTAATAACTAACAATATTGAACTCATCTCTAACATTTGTGTGGGTGAGCATTTAGGGAATAGTGATCATAACATGGTCTCCTTTGAGATTCTGTTCTATAAGGGAGTAACTAAAACACAAAATTTCAGACGTGCAAACTTTGACAGTATAAGGGCATCTCTGCAACATATTAAGTGGGAAATGCTTTTCACAGGGTTAAACACAGAACAAAAATGGGAAGTCTTTAAAATGCTGCTTAATAAATATACTTGTCAGTATATTCCACTTGTAAGCAAGGAACGTCGTTGCAAAGCAACGAAGCAATAGAAGCATTGGTGTTGAGGTGGGTAAGAAAAAATACGTGCTTTTAAGGCTTTCAAGTTAGCTGGTACAGCTGAAACATTTATAAGGTACAAGTAGGCCAATAAATCATGCAAGGAAGCTATAAGGCAAGCTAAAATTGCTATAGAAAAGGATATTGCAGCTAGCAGTAAAAAAAATCCAAAATTATTTTTTAAATATGTTAATAGTAAAAAAATTAAGCAGGAAGGGGTGGGACCCTTAGTATCAGAGGGGGGTCAGCTGGTTGATGAAAACAAAATAAAAGCGCAGATTCTGAACTCATATTTTTCATCTGTCTACACAAATGAGGAACCAGTAAGTGAAGGTTTCCTTCTTAACAGTCCCAATTCTAGTAATACAACTAATGATGCATGGTTCACACATGAAGAAATTCAAAAGAGACTAGAACATGTTAAGATTAACAAAGGTCCAGGGCCAGATGGTATTCATCCCAGGGTAATTAGCGAGCTTAGCTCTGTGATTGCCAAACCTCTTTACTTAATTTTTCAGGATTCATTGAGATCTGGCATAGTGCAGAGAGACTGGCGAATTGCTAATGTGGTGCCTCTATTCAAAAAAGGATCCCGTTCTCAGCCTCAAAACTATAGGCCAGTTAGACTGACGTCAGTGGTAGGAAAGCTTTTCGAAGGGTTAATAAAGAATAAAATACTGGACTTCATAGCAAATCATAATACTATGAGTTTGTGCCAGCATGGTTTTATGCGTAATAGATCTTGCCAGACTAACTTAATTTCTTTTTATGAGAATGTAAGTAGAGACCTCGATTCTGGGATGGCAGTGGATGTGATTTACTTAGACTTTGCTAAAGCATTTGATACAGTGCCACACAAAAGGTTACTGGTTAAATTAAGGAATGTTGGCCTGGAACACAGTATTTGTACCTGGATAGAGAACTGGCTAAAAGATAGACTGCAAAGAGTGGTGGTAAATGGAACATTTTCTAATTGGACCAGTGTTGTTAGTGGAGTACCGCAGGGCTCTGTACTAGGTCCCTTGCTTTTCAACTTGTTTATTAATGACCTGGAGGTGGGCATTGAAAGTACTGTTTCTATTTTTGCAGATGATACTAAATTGTGCAGAACTATAGGTTCCATGCAGGATGCTGCCACTTTGCAGAGTGATTTGTCTAAACTGGAAAACTGGGCAGCAAACTGGAAAATGAGGTTCAATGTTGATAAATGCAAGGTTATGCACTTTGGCAAAAATAATATAAATGCAAGTTATACATTAAATGGCAATGTGTTGGGAGTTTCCTTAAATGAGAAGGATCTAGGGGTCTTTGTAGATAACACGTTGTCTAATTCTGGGCAGTGTCATTCTGTGGCTACTAAAGCAAATAAAGTTCTGTCTTGCATAGAAAAAGGCATTAACTCAAGGGATGAAAACATAATTATGCCTCTTTATAGGTCCCTGGTGAGGCCTCATCTGGAGTATGCAGTGCAGTTTTGGACTCCAGTCCTTAAGAGGGATAGAAATGAGCTGGAGAGAGTGCAGAGACGTGCAACTAAATTGGTTAGAGGGATGGAAGAGTTAAATTATGAGGGTAAACTGTCAAGGTTGGGGTTGTTTTCTCTGGAAAAAAGGCGCTTGCGAGGGGACATGATTACACTTTACAAGTACATTAGAGGACATTATAGACAAATGGCAGGGGACCTTTTTACCCATAAAGTGGATCACCGTACCAGAGGCCACCCCTTTAGACTAGAAGAAAAGAACTTTCATTTAAAGCAGCGTAGGTGGTTCTTCACAGTGAGGACAGTGAGGTTGTGGAATGCACTGCCGGGTGATGTTGTGATGGCTGATTCAGTTAATGCCTTTAAGAATGGCTTGGATGATTTTTTGGACAGACATAATATCAAAGGCTATTGTGATACTAAGCTCTATAGTTAGTATAGGTATGGGTATATAGAATTTAATTAAAAGTAGGGATGGGTGTATGTATGGATGCTGGGTTTTCAGTTGGAGGGGTTGAACTTGATGGGCTTTGTCTTTTTTCAACCCAATTTAACTATGTAACTAACTATGTAACTATGTAACTTTGCTGTAAGAATCTGCGCTGAGGGGTAAGTATGGAGTATGGGGCATCTCCCCGGGGGGTAGTTAGTCTTTGGGGAGGAGGGAGGGCTACCTGGGGTGGGGGGTACGGGGTTTTTTCCCCACAGGTTGATTTCTCCTTTAACATTTTTCACAATAAAGGTGTTTTTCCTTTGCACGTGCTTGATCTATGAGTTTCTCTCTAAAGAATGAATTCATCCTTAGTCACCATCACGGTATGCAAATATTTACATATGAAGGTTATACAGATGAGACACTTTAATAATTTACAATATTAAGGACTAGTAAAAGATAATGGTTCAGGAGGCATAAAGACTGAATTGTAGTAAGCTGTTTAGAAAAATCTAAGCGCGATCTAAACACGATCTGTGAATCTGTGTCCAATACAACATGGTAATCAACATCAATTTTCTCATGGAAAAATAAACATGCACAATAGCTGTTCCAGTTTTTACAAAAGCTGGGGGGATCATTTTGTAGTTGTACATCACCTCTCACTGAAAGGATATGGAAAATGATTCCACTCTGCTAAAGAAGGCATCTTTAGTGGTACTTTCAAATGAGCTGTTGCCTGGTGGATCTTCAAATCCATTATTCTCTTCTGGTATTTCAGCAGTTTCCTTTCTACAATACAAAAACAGCCACAACCTCCGTCATAAAAATAGCAATAAATAAAAAAACAAAAATGCATTCTGAGCAAATAAGATTTGTAGGACTTTGCTCATTGGGACCAGGAATGTGACAGCAATCATGTTGAAAAGGGGGTATACTGTCACTTTATGTACTCCCTTATATAAACCCTTTTTCTGATTAAATACTATATAGGAGATTTTGTGGTTTTGAAATGTCTGTCTTTGCAGGTTTTAAAAATTTCACAGGTTAATGCAAGTAAAATTGATAGTTAACTTTTGTTTTAATCAACTTCTAACTTTAAATTGCAAACTAGAAAGCTGCTAATCAAAAAGTTCGATAGTGCTTCTCAGGTAAGGGTGGGTGAGTTCACACCGACAAATGAGTCAAGGTGCTGGTCTCACCATAATCTGGTTAGGTTCTCTGCTAAAGGTGCTGGTCACAGGCAGATAAGAAGTCAATGTTTTTTAAACATCCTTTATTCCTGGTGACATCATTGCACATATTCAGAAACCCTTTACAGATGTCAATGGAATATTGCCAGTCTTGCCTTCTTCTGACTCTTTACAGCTTTCAAATGGGGGTCACTGATCCCATCTTAAAACAAATACTCTGTAAGGCTACAAATGTATTATTATTGCTATTTTTATTACTCATATTTCCAACCAGGCCATCTGCTATTCATATTCCAGTGTCTTATTAAAGTCAGTGCATGGTTGCTAGGGTAAATTGGACTCTAGCAACGAGACTGTTGAAAGTGCAAACTGGAAAGCTGCTGAAAAAAGCTAAACCCACAAGAAACACAAATAATCAAAACCAACTGGAAATTGCCTCAGAGTATCACGCTCATACATCATACTAAAAGTAAATTCAAACAAAAACAACCCCTTTGAAAGGGACATATTGTGTAAAGAACAAAAATCTGCCAGTGCATTATACTCCTTTAATCATAGAAGAAAGGGGATTAAAAAATGTGTTTTGGGCTGATTTACTGAAACCCCAAAACCCCTCTGTTCCACTTCCTGTCTGCTGAATTCTCTGGCTGTGCAGAGGAGCCGGTGGCACTCACCACACTGAAGGATAGAAAGCAGGAATCAGTAGCTAGGCTGACCTGAAGTCTGTCTTTGCTTGTTTAACTACAGGGCTGTAGCTACCCCAAGGGGGGAGGAAAAGTCAGACAGACACACATGCATCTATGTTTCGCTTTAGTGTTTATTTTCTGTAAAGAGTAACTTCTAAAAGTGTGCGCATCTTAATACGCAGGCCCAGCAACAATGTAGACTAATATTTTGTACTTAACGTAATTCTGGGTTCTGAATAGGTAGTTTTAGTATGATGCTCCATTAATTACCTTCCGTTACCGCTTCTTTCCCCACTCACGATTCCCTCGTTTATAAGTTCCCGAATCTTCAAAGGAGTGACAGCAGGAGATTTAACAGGCGACACTAAAACGTCTTCACAGGGCGCCGCCATTTTCCTAACCCCGGAAACACTCCGCTAGTAAAACGGAAGTTTAAAAACTAGTTGTTTCTGTTCCGGCTACATCATATCTCCCGAAGCAGACGATTTAACATTGCTTGTGTGAGATTCTGGCATATGTAATATTCACATTATTTTTTTTCCGGCTACCCTACCCATGCTGCACACAGACATTCGATTCTTTACAGTAGGCATTTCTCAAGAATTAGCAGAGAAGTTGATTGCATTTTGTGTTGCTCTTTTTAGTATGAATTGGAGACAGCTATAGAAATATCGAGTACTGGTTCATTATAATATGGAGTTAGTGGCCATATCTGAAAGTGATGCGGGTAACGTTGTATGTGAATTAAATATGTGAATTAAATACAATCATGTTTTTAACCCCAGCCCTTCACAATGTAATATGTTATTGATTTTCGTGCAAGGGTTGGGAATAATCATGATGATATTAAATGTTGGTAGCATGTGTTTTTTGTCTTTGGTTGCTAATTCAACTGTACCCTTTACGTTATTGTCTTTTTGCTATTGTTTATCATTCTCTTCCCCTAAAAAGAGGGAGTTAATCCTAGGGCGGCCAAACAGAACCCAACTTCCAGTTAGTTGGCTAACTGTATTGAAAGCATTAATGATCTTGCACAGCCTATCTATTTACCTAGTTTATAATTCTAATTATACTGAACTTTTTTTTTACATTATTGATCCTGAAGTTATTAAAGTGGGTGTAGTATGCTGAAATTTCTGCAAGCGCACTGAATAAATTTCCACTTTATTACCCATATGCTTTTAAAAAAAATAATAATCTACAGGTTGATCAATCTAATCTTCTTCCTCAGATAAAGCAATTCCTACCCTGAAGCAAGCTTGATCTGATTGTGGGACATCCAATAAAAGCTTATGTGCAGTGAGAGAAATGTATGTATGAGACAGAATCCAGCATGCAAAAAGTTTGAAGATGGCAAGAACACCCCCCCATGGGTTAGTGCAGTAGTGGGGCAAATACTTTTCATCATCATCTGTTTATATAGCACCAACAAGTTACACAGTGCTTTTAGACATTAGACTTTTAAGAAAAAAAGACTGGCTATTATATCAGGGAAGTGTTAGATCATTTGCAACTAGAATTACCTAAATGGTATATCTGGAAAATGTTATGCACAATACAGGTAAATTCCATGTTGCTGACAAGACGAATGATCATTTTATAGTGCTCTACTAGCTTCTGTTGTGGGTTTGGAGTATCTCTGCAGTACCAAATACATACCATCCATAATACTACCCAAGAGAAAACCTATATGTTGCCTATTCAAACCAGAAAGCTGTTGACCTATGGACTTTATTATTATTAAATAGATGTCCTGGGACTCATTTGGTCATTGTTATGTTCTGGTGTTTGTGCATCATTTCGCCGGCTAATACAACACAATAGGTGCCCTCTTGTCTGTAGACCTGAGGTCTGTTAGAAAACTTGTTTGAGGTATGGAAGCCTCACCATTCTGCTGTTGTAAGTACCCACCCCAGAGGACAGATAGATTTTTTTCAAAATGTTTGTAATTTATGTCCCAGCATTTAAAAAGTCTGCTAAATAAAGAGTAAATATAAAACACAGCTGTGTTGTTCTTGCTCTGAAGTCCTCATCACATCTTCTTGAAAGTTGAATGGTAATGTATGTATAATATGCATAAATAATATATTTTTATTGGGAGTTTGGAAAGGAATTATGAGATCTGATTATGAGATGTACAGTCAATACAATGGTGTGAGTAAAACACTAAAGCGTCCATTTAAGGTTGTTCCTACCCTCTTACTTAACCTGTTCTTTTCAAAACATATTGGAGTTCAGTTGGTTTCATACTGTGTATCAGAAAGAAAGAATTTTTTCAGAAGCTCTCTATTTCCTCTAATATTAAAGTTTGATTTCTCACCTTTTCCTATTTCACCGGAGGGCTATGTAGGGGAAGGTAGGGTCAAGGACTCTGTAATCTGCTGTTTGATACAGTAGTTGATACATTTCTTATCCCTGCCATTCTAAGCACCCAACATTTTATCAAAGGCAGCTGCTATAACTGATAAATAGTTGACAATATTCCACAGATGCTGTTGAGAAATGTATCAGTTTATGTAACAAATTTCAACAGTTCAGAGTCTGCGCTGGATTATCAAACTGTCTGACTGAAACACTGGAGAGAGCACTAGAGCGAGGAACATTAAAGTTTAAACTTCAATATTAGAAAATCAGTCAATAAAAAAAAATAGAAAACAATTAAAAAAAAAAACATTATTCCTGGTGTACTGTCTGAAACCAACTGAACTGAAAAAGTCTTTGGAAGATGAAAAACCCCTTTAATACAAATTGTTATAATAAAAGCTATTATACTGGTTTTTAAATACAGTTTTTTTATATTATTGCAACTCAAATAAAAAATGGCTGATGATTCTTATGTGATTTCTAAAAAAAAAACCTGGTATAGTATATTTATAGTATATCGCATATTTATATTTAGAGTTTACCTAGAAATGAGAAATTTACCTCATTATTTGGCACTACTATATACTAAAAAGGAGACTCATTCACAGCTAACTTTTCTAATTTTGCCTGTTTTGTGGCACTTGCATTTCTATATTACAATTCTTCAAGCAGCACCTTTTTATGAAAGCAGGTAACCTATTGCCTTATTTAAAAAAAATCAAAAGTAAGCATCCAAAAAGTGTAGTATTTCATACAGTGTAAAAAGAAAATATGATTATTAAACAGCTGCTAAATGCTTTTCACAGTAACTATATTACATTTACAATTATTTTACTCCAGATGCTGCCTATTGTACATACAGCTTTTTTTTACGATATATTATATTGTGCTTTATTATTCATAAAATATTTTTTAATCAGGAATGGTTGAGCTGGTGTTGTGATTTGAATAAGCCCTACTCAAGCTGCCACCCCTAATATAGACCCTTGTCACACACATGATAGTATCAAGGGCCTAGAGTAAGTGTACTTTATACCCTTTCATCAACTATAGCATACTAAATATTGCTTTCTGGTCATAGGAGCACTAAAACAAATCAGCATTTTTATCAATTTTAAAAACTAGGGTCTTATAGGGCCACCATCTTGTGGCTTGTCAGACGTTTCTCATGCACAGTATAGTAATGCTAGTTATCTGCACAGTCACAGTAAAGTAAGAAAGAAGTTTTTACAAGATTGTGCATGAGTTGATCCCAGACAGGCAAGGGACAGTGTGAATGGCAGCATTGTGCCCTCTGAAGAATACCCCACACAGGTGCATTTTTCCACAAATGAAAAGGGAGCCAGAAGTCCAAAGGCACCTAATAAATGTCACTTTCTTGGAAAGATAGTAATTGTTACATCTATGGCCACCTTAACATTTGTTGTACTTGAGAGGTGCACTAGAAGCTTTCGTACTTTCTACTTATCCATCTCCTGACAGAATCACTTTACTTTCTTATTACAAAGAGTGTTGTAGTGGGAGGTTTCCTGTAATAAATATTGTTCAGTTATGAATAAACGTAATGGTTACTTCCTGAAAATGGAGATTAAATCATCTTGTTCAATGTTTTTTTTTTTTTTAAATGGAACAAAAGTGAAGAAATGCAATGATGAAGAGGTAAAAAATGCAGCTAGATTAGTTACAAACTGATTGAGATCAGTAAAAACTGATTCTTTTTTTCTTCATGTACTTCCTTGTGTTGGAATGCATGAAAGATCCCAACTAAGTGACCGCATAAAAATGCTTGTGTGTAAGAGCACTAAAACAAAGGGGTATACAGGCCTTGTAAAGCGTGAGGAATAAAACAAAGTATGCAAACAGCATATTTCAGTTTATATAAAAAAAAATCGGTTTTGGTCTCAATGTTTTAAGTAAACGTTAAAGAGAACAAAGTTTTAAGTTAGAATTATGTACAATGTTAGGAAATTGTGTCAAAGTTACACCTGGGCAGTAACCCATGGAAACAAATAAAATGTTTGCATTCTTTGTTCAACCTGAAGCGGGCTGAAAAAAAACTAGTCATTGATTAATTGGTCCCCTAGTTAAGCTGGCCATAGATGTTGAGATTTTTAAAAGATCAGATCCTGATCGTGAGACCAATATCTTCTCAGAACGATTGTACGATCGTACGAATTTACCATCAACTAAAAATACCAATTTGGCAGGAAAACAAAGGGGAGCTGCCTGCTTGGCCCTGCAAACATAGAGAGATTGCACTGGGGCCGAAAAAGATTTTTTGACCTGGCCGATCAATTTCCCGACAGATGTCGGCCGAAAAATCGTAAGATGTACGATCGTTCGAATACCACTAACCGCACGATAATTTCGAAGGATTGGTCGGACTTCCCTAAAATCGGTCGTTCGGCAAGAAGAATCGTCGCGTCTATGGGGACCTTTACACCACTGCATTGGTGACAAAGACAATCATATTGCCATACAATACCTTATAAGTCTTTAATTAAACAATAATACAAAAATGTGTAATGAGTAGGTAGGGTTGCCATCTGGCCAGTTGTATTTTTTCCAAAAAAGGTGGCAACCCTAGTAATGATTGATCTATTAGCTAAACCATTGAGGTGAGCAACACCTTAGATACTACTCTATAGTATAATAATAATAATTACATTCTTTAAAGTTTCCCCTAAATAAGTATAGCTCCTAATACTGAATACAGTTAACATAATAGCAGTCCTTGCCCTACTCTATCAACCAGTAAGATATATTGGTTTCCGCGTCACGCTGATAAACGGCCTTTCCGTGCAACTCCTCTGTTTCCGTGCGGAACCATTTTCCTGTGCGCTTTCTTACTCTCGGGGTCCTGTCATGGCGGCGGAAGCCGGTGGAGGAGAACCGTTGGTTAAGTTTGTTAAGCTGAGCGGGAGAGCAGCAGGTAAGGGGGCGGTGAAGTAGGGAGGCCAAGCAGCTAGTATCGTGTAAGAGGGTGGCTTTGTTCTGGGGACAAAATGTATGGGGCCTCGTTATGTGGTCTTCATTGAGCGCGACTGTGCAGCCCCTAGTGGATTGAAGGCACAGGTGAGCATTGCAGGCCAATTACACGGGGTCCCTGTGAAAGTAACGGATTCAAATGACTCAGACTGATTGTAGTTCGACGTATAATCAACTTTTAGTCTGCGTCACATACGGAGTTATGTTTTGGGAAAAATTGCCAATAGTTATTGATCGGATTTTGCGTGAGGTCTTTAGAGATGGGCTTTCCAGACTCCATTAATTGCTTTCGCCTGTTCTTAAATGTCTTGGGTGAGGCGGCTGTATAATACACACACACAATGTGACGGCGGCTAGAGGAGCAAGTTGTAACAACGATGTGATAGACTATTAAAGGAACAGTAACACCAAAAAATGAAAGTGTTTTAAAGTAATGAAAATATCATGTACTGTTGCCCTGCACTGGTAAAACTGATCTGTTTGCTTCAGAAACACTACCATAGTTCATGTAAACAAGCTGCTGTGTAGCAATGGCAGAAATTGAAAAACGGCTATATGGCACAGGTTAACTAATGGATAACAGATAACACCATTAGACAAACAGAGCTTATCTGCTGTGTAACTTAAAGGGATACTGTCATGGGAAAAATTTTTTTTCAAAATGAATCAGTTAATAGTGCTGCTCCAGCAGAATTCTATACTGAAAACCATTTCTCAAAAGAGCAAACAGATTTTTTTATATTCAATTTTGAGATCTGACATGGGTCTAAACATATTGTCATGTGACTTGTGCTCTGATAAACTTCAATCACTCTTTACTGCTGTACTGCAAGTTGGAGTGATATCACCCCCCTCCCTTTCCCCCCAGCAGCCAAACAAAAGAACAATGGGAAGGTAACCAGATAGCAGCTCCCTAACACAAGATAACAGCTGCCTGGTAGATCTAAGAACAACACTCAATAGTAAAAACCCATGTCCCACTGAGACACATTCAGTTACATTGAGAAGGAAAAACAGCAGCCTGCCAGAAAGCATTTCTCTCCTAAAGCGCAGGCACAAGTCACATGACCAGGGGCAGCTGGGAAATTGACAAAATGTCTAGCCCCATGTCAGATTTCAAAATTGAATATAAAAAAATCTGTTTGCTCTATTGAGAAATGGATTTCAGTGCAGAATTCTGCTGGAGTAGCAATGACAGGATCCCTTTAAACCTTTTCTCCTTTGAATGGCTGCCCCCATTGCTACATAGCAGCTTATTTATATAAACAATAGTAGTGTTTCTGAAGCAAACACACCAGTTTTACCAGTGCAGGGCAACACTGCATTATATTTTTATTACTTTAAAACACTTATTTTTTGACGTTGCTGTTCCTTTAATGTGCTTAATAATAAAAACGGCATATAATGTAGTACAAGTGTTAAGATATAGGTTCTTTTATTTCTACATAGCTTTTAAGGAGCCATTTTCTTGTTACAGCTCATTTCAAAATTCTCTTTCATATACCACATATGTTATGGAAAGAAGGTAAAGTTGCTTCTTGCCCAATCAGTACATGCTTTATGCCAGTCTTTGGAGCAGCAACCACATTGTCCTGTACTTTGCCCTGTGTGGGAAAACAATTGTCCCTTTGCTACAGGTTCCTCCTTTAGCCATGGAGCAAATACATATAGGATAATATTCCTATAGAAAGCTATTAGTCTGCAGAAAAACCTATAGTATATATAGTATAGTTTATAAAATATGAAAAATGTATGAATGTGTATTGCCTGATCCCTACCAAGCTTTGTTAAAGGAGAACTAAAGCTAAATGGCATGAATGATGTACATTATGTGTTGAGCTTCTGAACCAGCTCAAGGCAACCACAGCCCATTAGTAGGGAAGATCTGTGCCTCCAAAGATGTCCCAGTAGTTCCCCATCTTCTTTTCTGCTGATTCACTGCACATGCTCTGTGCTGATGACACTTACTAAGATTAGGAACTGATGCACAATACACTGAACATATATCATATGAATGTCACAATATAAGGCTGATTAAGGAAATAATTATTGGTACATGGCAGCTCAGAACCCAGCACAGTTAGCATCAGAATTTAATAATCAGCCCAGTAGAATCAGATTATATCACAGGAAAACCTCATTTTCTGCTTGATTTTTCAAAGACCCCTAAGCTTCTCAACAGCTGCTCAAAGCACATTGAGTATATGAGTGTCACAGACACTCTTAACAAGATCCAAGAAGATCTTGTGAGAACTTTGTCGTAGTAATAATCCAAGCCTTCAGAGATGTTGATCTTTTAGGCTGGCTCAATAAGTTCAGTAAATAAAATATGGTACAGTAATATGAAAAAGTTTATGAACCCCTCTTAATTCTTTGGAGTTTTGTATATCAATGGCTGAGCTTTCAAAGTAGCAAAATAGCAACTTCCTTTTCATATACAACATGCCTTATGGAAACAGTAGTATTTCAGCAGGTTATTGGATTAATAGAAAATATGCAATATGCATCATAACAAAATTAAGACCGGTGCATAAATTTGGGCACCCCAACAGATATATTACATCAATACTTAGTTGAGCCTCCTCTTGCAAATGAAACCGGGTACACATTATTGCACAGCCAGTTTTTCACATTTGATTGCATTTCATACAACTGAATGCTGCTTCACTAAAAATCTTTGTTTAGAAAACACCCCAGTGGGAAATGAAAGACTGAGAGGAGTTCGCAAACTTTTTTTATATGACTGTATGGATAGCCATATTTATGTTAATTCTCCATTAAAGAAGAACTAAACCCCCAAACTAATGAAAATCCCTCTCTGTTCCCCCCCCCCTGCACAGGTGTTAATACCTGTAAATGCCTCTAAGTCTTTAATTACCCTTCGATGCAGAGTCAGCGCAGTTTAGCTCACAGGCGCCATCTTCACCGCTTTGGGACCCTTCAGCAATTTCCACGGCTGTTGGTGCATGCGCAGTTGTTCGGGACTGGAGAATTGCTATAACCGCAAATGCGCTGATAAACTGATTACTTACTGGAGTCCCAAAGCGGTGAAGATGGCGCCCGTGAGCTCCTCTGTGCTAACTCTGCATCGAAGGGTAATTAAAGACTTAGGGACATTTACAGGTATAAACACCTGTGCGGGTGGGCTATTGATGATAGGGGTTTTCATTAGTTTGGGGGTTTAGTTCTCCTTTAAAGTGCACGTTTTCTGCTTTAATACTTTACAACAAGTTCTAATTGGAAGGGGGTCTAAAGCTTTCATACTCTACAGTTAGGCCACAACGTTCTTAAAGCGATACCGACACTTTCCTATGAAAATCATAGGAATGTGTGTATCAAGGAGGTGCTGCACGCTGAATAGTTTCCACTAAAAGCCCCCTCAAAGCCGACCCCAGCATCCCAAACCTTTGTGAAGCCGACCCTCTGACACTGCTAATGGATCTTCTGCGTTGCTTTAGTGACGCTGGGCTGGGGGCACATCGATCCTTCCATAGGCTGAAGTCCTGTTTTCATTTGTAATTAGCCTATAGAAGGATCACTTTAACCTGCCCCCAATATATTGAAATGTGCTGTACATCCCAGTGAATATTTCAGAGCAAAGGTATTAACCTTCTAATATATAGTACCGATATGGGACCTGTTATCCAGAATGCTGGGGTCCTAGAGTTTTCCCGATAACGGAATTTGGATCTTCATAGCTTAAGTCTGCTAGAAATCATGTAAGCATTAAATAAACTCAATAGGCTGGTTTTGCTGCCGACCAGGATTAATTATATCTTAGTTTGAAATAAGTACATGTAATGCTTTTATTACAGAGAAAAAGGAAATGATTTTTAAAAATGTGGATTATTTGATTATAATGGAGACTATTAGAGACATACTTTCGGTAATTCAGAACTATCTGGATTACATACCTCGTACCCGTATATAATAATAATAAAAAAAATATATATATATAAATGTGTGTGTATTTTTTAGAGCGCATTTGCAACAATTGCCTTACCAATGCCTGGTTGATTGACCCTTCCGTAGTACAGTTTTGGTGGACCAGAAGCACACTGCCACTGTGGAGCTATGGAGAGTAGACGCTCACCTCGTTGCTAGGCAACCCACATGCTGGGGAGCATATCTCAGCACTTCGGAGTTAACAATCGCCATCGGGTGCCACTAATCCACCAACTCCTCCTAAGTAGTGTGGCAATATGATTGTAACCCTGTACTGTATGTGGGCAATGAGCCAAGGATAGTAGAAGGACTTGAAACAATTGGTCTATACAGAACATCCAAGGTGTTGGCTGAAACTCACAGATGTGTGAATGCCGGGGAATTCCATACCGATTCAGTTGAACAGAAGCCACTTGGATGAGTGGTAAAACATTTTTAAAAACACTAAGGGGCACATTTACTTTGCTCGAGTGAAGGAATGGAATAAAAAAAACTTCGAATTTCGAATGTTTTTTTTGGCTACTTCGACTACGAATCGAACGATTCAAACTAAAAATTGTTTGAATATTCGACCATTCAATAGTCGAAGTACTGTCTCTTTAAAAAAAAAAAACTTCGACCCCCTACTTCGCCACCTAAAACCTACCGAGGTGCAATGTTAGCCTATGGGGAAGGTCCCCATAGGCTTTCTAACAATTTTTTGGTCGAAGAAAAATCGTTCGATCGATGGATTAAAATCCTTCGAATCGTTCGATCTATTCGACCATATGTAAATCTTCCCCTAAATGTCCAGTTTCCTATGAATTAATTTTACTAGATATTTTCATTTTGTATTTGTGGTTTTGAGTTATTTAGCTTTATTTTTTTATTTCTAGTTTGCAATTTCTGTTTTCTGGTTGCTAGGGTCCAAATTATCTTCTCCACCATGCACTGATTTGAATAAGAATAGAAGAGGGCCTGAAATGAAAAATGAGTTGTAATAAGTAGCAATAACAATACATTTGTAGCGTTACAGAGCATTTGTTTTTTAAATGGTCAGTGATCCCCATTTAAAAGCTAGAAAAGTCAAAATGCAAATAATTAAAAAATAATAAATAAAATGAAGGCCAGATGAAAAGTTACTAAGAATTCAACATTCTATAAGATACTAAAAGTTGACTTAAAGGTGAGCCACCCCTATAATATATTTATTTACACTCATCTAATGAGTATACTTAACATAGAGAGGATAGAACATAGAGCGTTTCCATATGTGCCATTGCCCTTTCTGTTTTAATCTTGAATGTAAAACTAGATAAAGTAGTGTTTATATGCTGTGGTCTGTGATAAATGTGTATTTTTATCAGTAACATGATTGGGTTTTTTTTTTTAGCTTATATTCAGTTACCTGTAGATGCATATCTTGCATTCCAGAGTTCAAGGTTCTTCTACAGCATATAGGAAAATATTTCATTGAAGCACTTATTGTGAAGAATTTTTTAAGTAACATTGTTTTGTAGTATAGGATAAGCGTTACATTCAGCTAGCATTGCTACAGACACCTCCTTTTTTTACTCAGGCACTGGCAGAGTTTATGTAAAAATACTTTTTTTGCATGTTGAGAGCACCTGGAACATTTTGTTATGGGAAAATAAACCGTTTTGACAGTATTGTATTAAAAGTATTCAGTTTTATTTATTGTTCTTAAAACAAAGTGTTGTGCAAATGAACATTTATATGGGTAATAACTATTTTGAAGCCCAAACACTTCAGTAAAAAATATGCACTTATTTTGCAGTTCTTCAAATTCTTTATAGACCAATTGTTTCAAGTCAAGCCCCACATTGGAGGTTCTACTTTTGCACAGGGGCCGTTTTAGCTCACAACAAGCTTACATGTATAAGAAAATATTCATGTCTAGGGCAACAAATATGTTTTCACTGCAAATTTTACTGATTTTCAAGTTGGGCTTTCATGTTAGAGAACTGATATACAAACCTGGCCATAGGTGCAAAGATGCATTCGTACAAAATGAAGGTTCTTGCGATTTTCAGATCTTGTGTGGTGTGTTGAAAGGATTATTTCAGCTACCGATAAGATCTCTGCATATATTGCTTATCTGACAATATCAGTGGGTGACTGTCATTACTGTTTGTAGGATGGGTTAATACAGGATATCTTTAGTCTTAATTTGCTTCCTTGGACATTTTTAAAAATAAGTGGCCACTTTAAGAATTTGCACCATCATCTCTAATAAAGACATATATACGACCTATATGTACCCGCCCTATTCAAATAGACCTCAGTGTAAGTGTACTAATGAAGTTTCACTAGGCTAACACTAGCGAAAGTTCGCTAGGAAATGCTTGTGCTGATGAATTTACGCTAGCGAAACTTCACTTCGGCTGCCGAGACACAACTTCCCATTTTAGTGAGTTAGCATAGTGGTAGCGAATTAGAGCCTGACAAAGTGGCGCAAAGTGCGGCGAAGCCTTCACATGTGAATTTGCCCCTTTGTATCAAATGACTGGTCATACAATGGAGCTGAACTTGCTATTGGTTATCAGGAACAGGGAGATCAGCCATTGAAGGAAATGGTTCTCGCATCAACTTCAAAGGGTTACATTTGGAAGGAAGGGAATAGGTTTAAACTGATTTTCTATACAAGTAATAAGTAAAATATATTTCATGTTTCCATGTAACAGCATTCACTTTTATATTATAGGTGACACTGATTTTTTGGAATAATTGTAATGAATCAAGAAAATAAATCCACTGTTAACTTTGTATTTCTTTTTCCACTATTTTGTTTTGGCACTGTTAAATTAGCAGTTTACACTTTCGGGCAAATTCTCTAACTGGTGAAAATTTGCCAGCGACTGCTTTGCAGCCATCGCAACACTTCGCCAGGCATAATTTGCTAGGACAACAACAATTCCCTAAAGTGCGAAGTTGTGTCCAGGGTGCCGAACGCGGGCAAATTTTCGCTAGCGTTACTTCAAAGTGAAGATGTGCTAACGTTGCCTAATTTGCATACGGCGGGAAATGATCGTTACATGGACGTTTATGTTGCAGCAAATACATTACATTACACAAGTCCAGGGAACCTTTATAAATAAAATAGAGTTGTTATGCCCTATACATGAGCCGACTGTATAGTTTATGTGCCATATGTTAGAAAATGTAGGGGGGAACCTGGCTATCACTCTGGGGGAAAAAGGAAGACTCCAGAGTTTTTTTTGGAATTTTGCACTAAAAATTGAGGAAGTCCTATGCACTCCATTTCACCTCACCTGGTCTGACTTGGCTTAGGCAAGTCTGGTGAAAGAGGTAATTTTCAGTAAAATCCACATCTTAGTGAATTACGTTTGGAGTTACGTTCGTTTGCCAGAATGAAAATTCGCCTGGTGTTAGAGAACGAAGCAATGCTAGCATCTATCTCCTTCGCTAGGGAAGTGACGCCTGAAATCGGCGAATTTCCGAAATGACGCCACTCTGGGGAATTTTCGCCCTTTGGGGAATCTGCCCCTTTGTGTGTACAACAGGTGGGTTTGCGTTGAAGAGATAATGATACCAGAGATGAACACTATAATTTTTATATCTATCATTCCTATGTATTGTTTTTGCATTATATTTGTAATTTTGCCATATTTGTGCAGCAATAGTCAGTTAGCATTAGAAACTGACAGGTTTAGGAAGTTCAAATAACACTTACAAAAGCATACCTATCAGCAAAAAACATAACCTAAAGGCAACTTTTAGGGCTTTTACACATGGGCATTTTTTTATGTGTTTAACTGGTAGTTAAACAGGCTTTTACTTAATTTGCCTTTCAGCGCGTGTGTTTAGAGGCAGCATTCTGTATATTCTTGAGCTTGATAAGCGTTCAGCTATCAATAGAATGGAGGGGTTTCATTAGGAACTATAAAATATGCTCTTTGCTGCTTTAAAATAATGCAATGCATGTGTTTTTTTTTTTGCACTCGGCATCCGTTTGAAAAATGCAGGAACAAATGCACGTGTAAGAGCCCTTGTTGCACATTTAGTATCACGTTAAGGTTCATTGTATATATTTTTAAGTCATGTGAATACAGAAGAAAAATGAATAGTCAATAACAAGTGGACATTTGTGAATAATAAAGCTGAGCATGCACATAGTTAGTCCATGCCTGGTGCAATAAATGCAGGAATTGCATACAGCTGTGTGCCTTGCTTCTGTGTTTTTTTTTATACTATGCATGACTACGCTTCTATAGTTTATATAAACTAGCTGGTGTGTAGCCATGGGGTGAGCCATTCAGGCTGGAAAAACGGAGAAAAGGCGCAGGATACACAGCAGATAACATAAGCTCTTTAGTATCCAATGGGATTCTTCAGAACTTATCTATTATGTATCATGTGCTTGAATGGCTGCCCCCATGGCTGCCCCCATGGCTACACAGCAGCTTAAAAGTAAGGTTAAAACTAAGTAAAGGTGGCCATACATGGAGAGATCCGCTCCTTTGGCGATGTCGCCAAATGAGCGGATCTCCTTCCGATATGCCCATCTTGAGGTGGGCAATATCGGGCTGATCCGATCGTGGGCCCTAGGGCCCAACGATCTGATCCTATCTAACGGGCGGTCGGATCGCGGGACCGCATCAACTAACAGATGCGGCCACGATCCGACGGGATTTTTAGTCCCATCTGATCGAGATCTGGCCGACTTTCGGCCAGATCTCGATCGGGGAAGCCCGTCGGGGGCCCCCATACACGGGCCAATAAGCTGCCGACTCGGTCTGTCGGCAGCTTTTATCGGCCCGTGTATGGCCACCTTAAGCCTTATCAGAAAGGTCCACCTAAATATACCAGTAAGCCCTCAAAGTAGTACTGCTCTGAGTCCTCTGTCAAAAGAAACACTGCATTTCTTTCCTTTTACTGTGTACACATGGGCTTCTGTATCTGACTTCCTGCTTTTATCTTATACCTCCTTGCCCCAGGCGTGAGCATGCTCAGTTTGCTCCTCATCTCACCCCCTCCCTTCTCTGCTGTAATCTGAGCCCAGAGCTATAAGTGTGCAGCAAGTGATGTCACACCAAGCTAATACTGCAGCTGCTATCCTAAACAAGCAGAAAGCTTCTAGAGCTTTTTACTCGGGTATGGTAAAACATTCTACAGAATAAATAAAGCATTCTAGCTTGCACTATTGCAGCTAATCTATTGCCAATAAAATGCTTCCGTAGCTTTCCTTCTCCTTTTGGAAATTGTTTGAAAACAATTTGAAATGTTGCATTATTTTGAGAGAATTTAATTCTAAGTAACTTTCGCGTATGACTATACCTTTTTATTCTCTGCACTGCTCTTGATTCTTGAGAAGCCAACTGTCCTCCTACCAAGACTCCAGTTCCCACAATGCTTTGCATTTTCTGTGATTAAAGCAGTTATTCATCTTTAAATGAACTTTCTGTATGATGTAGAGAGCAATAATCTGAGACAATTTGCAATTTTAATTAAATGTTTAATCAAATATAAAGGTTCACTTTAAAGTGAACCAACCATTTAACAGTTTACTTATGTTATATTAATTTACATAACACAACTTTTCCATGATTTCTTTGTGGAGTAGGCATTTAATATAAACCTTTTGATTTAGTGATTAAGTGATTAAACACCCTTTTGAATAAGGATACTTTTTCAATGGACAGAAAGGTCAGTTAATGTATGATTGTTGTAGTGTGACAGTTAGTAAAGTTTCACCCAACTGCTAAAAGTTTGCCTTTTTTGTGGCAAAATCCATTGGTGTGTGTGCTGACAGAGCATTTTTACTAGTGCAGCACTACAGGATTAGCCTGTTTCCTTCAGAAACTCTACAATAGTTTATAAAAACTAGCAACTGTGTAGCAATTGGGGCAGCCATTTAAAGCTGAAAAGGCACAGGATACAAAACAGATAACTCTAGTATACAATGGGATTCCACAGAACTTATCTGTTATCTACTGAGTATCCTGTGCTTGAATGGCTGCCCCCATGGCTACACTGCAGCTTGTTTGTAAATGACAGTTGTGTATCTGTACTCTATATTGTTATTTTTTGAAAACACTTTTTTTTTGGCGTAACTGTCCCTTTTGAATATACATAATGAGCTTTCTATAAACAGGACTCTCCCATATCCACCTGTTGCCTGTCCAGGGGCTATTAATCTTTTTGGCAGCTTTTTTTATTCTGGTTGCTCAGCTTTGGTGCCCCTATACAGTCTGCAAAAGCTGGCCAAAATGTTTAAGATTCTGTGGGCAGTTTTACTGTTTAAAGACTGACTCTTTAAACTATTGCATTACTTATATAAAGGAACTATGCAAACCTATCTTCAACATTTCAAACCCCCGCCCCCACACTTCCCATTCCATTAACTGTGCAGTGGTTACTTTTTTCTTTTCATGTCGATGCAAAATGTGGGAAATGGATATATTAAATATAAGTTCTTGTAAAATACGTTGTGTCAGCTCAAAAGAGTCTGGCAGGTTTATTTCATCTGACCTCTGGTTACCTCAAATGTTACAAAACATCACATTTCTCAGGAATAACCCACGTGTTCTGTGATCCATTTCTTTGTGCTTGCTAAATGATGTTTATACAACTCCTGGTCACCATGGGTAACTTTATCATCTAGTATTTAGAACTAAATGTTCACCTTGCCTTAATTATGCAGTTCTTACATAGACCTCATAAAGAGTCATGGTGCCTATATGGAGTTATATAAATACATAACTAATTTAGCTCTGTGCATTAAAAGAGGTGATTTGGAAGACATTTTCACCATGCCCCTAATAAACGAGAAGCAGTGGCATCGATTTTCTGCCATTGTGCCAACTGTGTGGATTAGGATATTAAAGATCCCCTGTAAAATCATCTTTGTTACATTTCAGTGTCCAAATATATGATGGCATTACTACTGTTCTTTAAGCCAATAAACCAGTTGCACTTTGGTCTTTAATTAAATTGACTTAACAGCTTGGTAAATCCCTCATACCACCTTTGTACATAGCAGAACACCTGTATACAATCCTATAATAAACAAAAGTGAATTCAAATGGCACCTGTATTGGTGGTAGGGTGCATTTGAATATATTCCATAGTCCTGCTGCATCTTAAATTAATGCTGAAGATGTCTTCTTGACCAGTTCTTTAATGCTGCTCATGTTGCTGTCAATACCTTGTTTGTGCATGTCTGACTCATTGCTGGTAATTGTGGTAACAGGCTCTAAGAAGAAGGTACGCTGGTTTCCAGTTAAGCGACTCTTCACTCACTCCTGTCCCAGCCTCAGGATTCCTAGCAGGTTTTTAAGAGAAGGTGGGTGATGATTACCAGTTAGTTTTTTTCCCTGTTCCAGTCTTGTCATGTAGATTGTGTTTATTTACTTTATCTAAGAGGTTAAAAACGCTAGTATAAACAGCTTTTCATGTAAGATCCCCACGTTTTATGCTACTTCTCTAGTAATGGGCCACTTCCATAGTTTCTAACATTTAGGAAACCCCTCCAATTCATCCAGAACACTACCCTCTTCTGTTAATCCCCATCACTTGTATGTCCTTGATTCAAGACTCTCCTTCCAAAACATTCTATATGTTTACTTCCTATAATATTAAGTGGAAATAGAGGTGAATATGTTATTTTTATCCTAATTGCATTCTTTTTTTTCCTCAAAGTCTAAAAATATCACTATACAGGCTCTCCTGTTGTGTTACGATACAATTAGAAGAAGCCAGCAGGAAACATGGTCAGACAGAAACAGATGAAGCTTGATAGTACAAAATGTGCTCATGTACAGCATGAATGCAAGTATTTCTTTTACTAAGCACAAGTTGGCAGGAAAATACATAAAATGGTTCATAATCATACTTGTATACATGGAATGAAATAATAAATCCAAGCTTACTAGTTGCCCAGACTTTATCATAGTTGAGATTTGTGCATTGAACTCAAAGTTCCTTTCATAACATATTTTACAGTGTATAAATAAGAATAGATTCACATAGTGGTTTTTCACCCCAATTTCATTTCATAGTTTAACTGGGTGAAGCCTGTAGATTTGCAGCTTGATTTATCAATAATAAGAATAAGGGGGGGGGTCCTGACCACCAATGGCTTTTTATAACTTGTGTAAAGGGGGGTTACCATTTTTAACACTGATGCCTGTGTGGCCTTTTTACTGTGGTGTGGGCTGTGCGGGATCTCGGGTGGGGCTTCGGTGGGTGGGGACCAGGGGGCCCAGAAAATATTGTTGTACAGGGCGTCGTGATTTCTGGTGGTGGCCCTGTTGGGAGGGGGGGGGGTATAATTTTCCTTTAAAGGAACAGTAACACGAAAAAATTATGAATAGTAATATAATGTACTATTGCCCTGCACTGGTAAAACTGCCATGTTTGCTTCAGAAACTCTACAACAGTTCATATAAACAAGCTGCTGTGTAGCCATGGGGGGGAGCAATTCAAGCACAGGATACACAGTGAATCCCATTGTATACTACAGAGCTTATCTGTTATCTGCTGTGTATCCTGTGCCTTTTCTCCTTTTTCAGCTTTGAATGACTGCCCCCATGGCTACACAGCAGCCTTTTTATATAAACTATAGTCGAGTTTCTGCTAGTTCAGCACACCACTACATTATATTTTCATTACTTTTAAACACTTTTGGTGTTACTATTCCTTAAAAGGGGTTGTTCATTTGTTTTTAGATTGTTCACCAGAAATCAACTTTTTTTTTTCAATCTCTTTCCATGTTTTATTTTTATTTTTTTTACTGTTTTTCAAAAGTTTGTTTAAAGTTGAATGTGTCTGGTGATTGTCTGGCAGCTAAGTTTTCCAGGTGCAGCTTCTGAACTGTTACAATTTGCTACATTTGTTCATGCATTTCTCAGCAGCATCTGTGGGATATTAGCAACTATTGCATCCATTATAACAGCTGCCTTTAAAGGACAATGAAATCCTGATTATAAATGCTGGCATCCAAATAGGGCACCTAAAAAGAAAAATGAATAGCCCCTCGCCAAGTATTCCCAATGCACACGGTTTCCACAACATCTGATCAACAACATCAAAGCATCAGATCAAAGCTGCATTACACACACACTAGAAGCTTGACACTTCCATCTAAGCCGAGCTCCTGGACCAAGACCAGGTGCATGTGCAGAAGGACCAGTGTGAAGCTATCACAAGCTCATGAAGTTTTCAGAATGAGTAGGGATACTGGTAGTGGTTAGCCGCACATGCACAGAAGATATTTAGCGATCCCTGTAATGTTGATGGATCAAAATAGAGCCTGCAAGCATCGACCCAGGAAAGACTATACTGAGCTGCATATAGAATTTTTTTTTTTACTTTTTATGCCTAAAAGTAAGGGGCAAGGGAGTACTACTATTGGGGACTTTAATTGTTCCTTAATGAAACACAGGGCTTCTACTCAGCAGGGCCAAAGATAAGAAGTTTATCAAATAATGCTCACACTTTAAAATCTAGGTCACACCTGGTGTCACTTTCCTTATTGCTGTTACTTGCTGCGGGAACATCTCACCATACCCTGGTCCCACTCTCATCATTTAGCAGACTAGTAGTCAGCACGACTTCCACTTTCCTTTGGCTGGGTGCACGTCCTCCAATGGCCACTTTCCACTGGCAATACTGGCAAAGAAATTGGTCCAGCATCTGCAGTTTTAAATAAAACAGCCTTTATTGGTCCAAGGGCATTACAGCAACGTTTCAGGCCATATGGTCTTTTATCAAGCTATAAAAGACCATATGGTCTGAAACGTTGCTGTAATGCCCTTGGACCAATAAAGGATGTTTTATTTAAAACTGCGCGTGCTGGACCAATTTCTTTCCCACTCTCTCATCATTCATACCTCCGGTTATTCCCACACACAGGTGCTTAAAAGGATACAGTAATGGGAAAATGTTGTTCGTTAATAGTGCTGCTCCAGCAGACTTCACTGAGATCCTTTTTTTCAAAATAGCAAACAGATTTATTTTTTATATTTCATTTTGGAATCTGACATAGGGCTACACATATTGACAGTTTCCCAGGTGCCTCAGTCATGTGACCTGTGATAAACTTCAGTCACTCTTTACTGCTGCACTGCAAGTTGGAGTGATATTACCCCTCCATTCTCTCCCCCCCCATCAGACCATCAGCAGAACAATGGGAAGGTAACCTAGTGGAACAACACTCAATAGTAAAAATCCATGTCCCACTGAGACACCTTCAATTACATTGAATAAAAGGAACAATAGCCTGCCTGAAAGCAGTTCCATCCTGAAGTGCTGGCTCTTTCTGAAAGCACATTGCCAGGCAACATGACCTAAGATGGCTGCCTACACACCAATATTACAACAACAAAAAAATACACTTATTCGGTTAGGAATTAAATTGTACGTGGAAGAGTGCATTATTTTCAGTGTAAACAGTGTAATTTAAAAACAAAAACTGCACCATAGAAACCATGACAGAATCCCTTTAACAATGTATCTTCCAATCGTATACACTTCTCACATGTCACAGTCATATATTGTCCCCCCAGATCACTTTGCTGCTTGGCTTCCATATTTTCTCTCCAGTGAGACACCTGCTCTAATTTTAGGTGACTTCATTACTCCCACTGACAACTCTGCTTCTCCTGCCACCTCTAAACTCCTCTCCCTAAAAATTCATTTGGTCTCTCTCAATGGACTGACTCAACTGCTCACATAGAGGGTCTTGCTTTTGATCTTATATTTTGTCACTCGTGCCACCCTTCTAACCTTACTAACTCTCCCTTAACCCCGGTCCAACCATCACCTACTTTCCTTTCAGACTTTCAGATAACACTTTCACCTGCGCTGTCACAACCATTTGATCCATAACAATTATCAACAGTAGCGGAACAGCCAATGACAGCTTCTATCTACAACTTCAACAGCTCTTGACTCCCGTGCCCCTTCTACCACCTGTCACAGCCGGCCAGCTAAACCTCAACCCTGGCACGTTAGTCTAACTCTGTACCTCAGAAGATGTTGTAGATCAGATAAACGACAGTGGAGAAAGTCACAAACTGATCCTGACTTCATCCACTTCAAGTTCATGCTATCCTGCTACAATCAAGCTCTATCAATCGCTAGACAACTGTACTTCCCCCTTTAATCTCTTATCTATCCTCTAAAACGCAACGACTGTTTGCCACATTTAACTAACTACGATGCTCTCTCCACCCATTAATGTAACTGCCTAACTGCTCAACATCAGCTGCTCCCCTCTGTATATCCCTTCACTGGCTCCCAATCTCCTCTAGAATCAAATTCAAACTACTCACATTTACATTCAAGGCCCTTAACAATGAAGCCCCTCCTTATATTACATCTCTGATCACAAAATACACTACTTCACCCACCCTTCACCTCTCTTCTCTCATCACTTCAGTCTATTTTCATCTACAAGACTTATCTCTGGCTTCTGCTTTTCTCTGGAACTCTGCCTCAACTTTCTCCTTCTTTCCAAACGTTCAAACACTCCCTAAAGGCCCACCTGATTGGAAAGCTTATTAAATGTACCTTAATTAATCAGTCATAGCTGCATCATAAATCACAAATTTGTTTCTGAAATCCTTTTGTCTCAATTGTACCCTAACGTTTAGTTTGTAAACTCTTGAAAGTAGCCTCTCTAATACTATTGTGCAGGTATAGGATCTATTATCTGGAATGCTCGGGACCTGGGCTATGCTGGATAAGGTTTTTTTTCTGTAATTTGGAGCAGTATCTACTAGTTTGTTTACAAGTTTAGGAAAAAAAGCACAGTACAACTGTATTGGTAGCTAAAGGAACAAATCTTTAGATTCACAGCATTGCAAAGTGTGTGCACACGTTTAAATTATTAGCACGGGGAGGTAGAGACCGAGATGAAAAAAGCAATACATTTCATAGAAACCTGCAAGCAAGCGGGAGGCTCTAGCCTGTGATCTGCAGATATGCAAGCTACACAGCTACGTGGACAGTGTCACGAGTGAGAGGAGTGAGAACTAAGAACATACCACAAGCAGCAGGAGATATTTGTTTGTTTGCCGAATGTCATTTCTTTACTAATCAAAGGAACGGATGTCTGGATTTTGGAGCGGGTTGCTGGACCATTTTTTTGTGAGACCCAATTCCGGTTTTTGGAGCATCTTAAAAGATGGGATGCTGGATATGGGGTCCAATACCGTACATATAAATCCTTGTTTGTTATTCAGTTGTTCCTGGTTTGTTGTAAACTAAAGAAAAGCACTGTGTAACTTGTTGGCACTATATAAATAAATTATAAAATGATGATGTTCAACTAATGTATCATTTAGAACAGTTTACAGAGTCAGTGACCCCTACCCACAGCTGCTTGAAACTTGAAATTTCTATATTTGAAAAATAGTCACAAATAGAAAGTAATTCATAAAAGGTTTCCTTGAGCATACCGGTTAAAAAAAAACAAAAACAAGCTGCATTTTAATAAACAGACTGTCAGCTGTCTTAATGAAGTTGACAGAACCAAGATGACGGCTGTGAATGGTAATTTGGTGAGGACTTTTCAGCATTCCCAATAAAGCATTAAACTAAAGCATTCCTAAAAAATTGCAAGGAGGACTTCAGATTGGAAAGAAAGTTGCTTGTAGGGGTTTTCTTATGTTTTTTAAACATTTTTTTTTTCTTAAATGTACTTTCTGTCTTCATTGTTTTTATGCTTTTTGCTTATGGAGAAAATCCTGCAGCCCAGCAGTTTATACCTGCCAGAGGATCTCTTCTGTATAAAGCTGGAAAAATGCTTGCACCATAATAACAAAGCAGATACTATGAATTAGTGGTTGCTTACACAGACATAAGAATTCTTTATTGTATGAGCATTTTATTTCCATATATACAAATGTTCAATTGCTGTCCAAATCTGTAAACTAATATAGTAAAAATTGCAATGTTTCCTGTGAGCTGTCTTTTAGTATGAGAATTTCTTATACCAGTTTATTCTCATTGATTTGCAGCTGCATCATTTGTATTACAATGAGCATTTCTTTCAAGGCAGTCTCAAATAGATTTTTTTTAGCACCTGGGCACTATTGTGAAACATGATTGTCCAAAAACAATTTGTGCAAAAAATCATTTGATGTTAAAAACTGTAGTTGACATGGATTGAAAAGTTTTATGATCGCATCATAATGCCTCCCCCCCCCCCCCACTGTCCATTAAAGGGATTTTTTTTAATGGCCTCTGAACTGCTCAGTATCTATTTGGTATATCTTTGAAATTCAAAAGAAAGTGGATGATAAAGCAATACTGACCTGTTCCAATCAATCTGTTTTTATTTGTAAATCATATATGCAAGAATTGCTATACCCCCAGTTGAGCATGGCAGAAGGGAAAACACACTAGCTACTTCTATTTTCTGCCCCTTTGCTAAAAAGCAGGTACCACTGTGCTGGGGTGGCTTTGGGGTACTTTTGACCAGAAAGTAGTAGTTATAAAGACATGTTCCTATGGATTTTTATAGACACATTGCTTTAGGTTTTGTCAGCATATTTTATAAAATATGTACTTTGTGTTTGTAATAGTAAAAGCAAAGGTTTAATCTGCCATGATATTTGCAGTGGGTAAGTATGTAGATTGCAGTTTTTCTGCTTTAAATGTTTAAAGGGGAACTATTGCAAACATTAAATTTAATATAAGCGTCATCATATTGAAATAACTGAAATGTTCTACAGTCATATGATAACGTTTTGGAACCCCTCTCGGCCTGCATAATAATTTACTTCACTTTCAACAAAAAAGATAACGGTGGTATGTTTTTCATTTCCCAGGAACATTTGTGTACTGGGGTGTTTTCTGAACAAATATTTTTGGTGAAGCAGTATTCAGTTGTATGGAATTAAATCACCTGTGAAAAACTGGCTGTGCAAAAATTTGGGTACCCTTATTTTACTAATTTGAATGCATGTAACTGCTAAAAACTGATTACCAAATTTGTTGGAATAGCTCGTTAAGCCTTGAACTTCATAGGCAGGTGTCCAATCATGAGAAAAGGTATTTAAGGCGGCCAATCGCAAGTTGTGCTTCTGTTTGATTCTCCTCTGAAGAGTGACAGCATGGGATCCTCAAAACAACTCTCAAAAGATCTGAAAACAAAGATTTTTCAGTATCATGGTTTAGGGAAGGCCATCCAGAATCCAGACACTGATCAAAGGCTATAGGAGGTGTCAAGATGCTGTTGCATTTGTAAAAGGAGGCTCAACTAAGTATTGATGTAATATCTCTGTTGGGGTGCCCATATTTATGCACCTGTCTAATTTTGTTATGATGCATGTTGCATATTTTCTCTTAATCCAATAGACGTTGTCACTGCTGAAATACTACTGCTTCCATATGGCATGTTATATAGTAAAAGGAAGTTGCTACTTTGAAAGCTCAGCCAATGATAAACAAAACTCCAAAGAATTAAGATGGGGTTCCCAAACTTTTTGATATGACTGTAAAAAAAAAATCTGTCTTGTTGCAGCAGTTGGAGTCAGATATTCATTGACCGTTAGATCCAATATATCTTAAAGGGGAGCTCCCTTTCGTAGCAGATGTATTAGAGCTCACTCAAATAACTGATTCCAGTACAAAGAAAATCTAATAAAATAACTGCCTTTTGCACAAATTCTGCATCTAGAGAGACAGGATTTCTGGTGATTTTAATAGTCAGCTCTAATACATAGTAACATAGTAAGTAAGGTTGAAAAAAAACACACGTCCATCAAGTTCAACTTTTTTATTTTTTTTTTAAATCTGCCTAACTGCTAGTTGATCCAGAGGAAGGCAACAAAAAAAACCGATCTGAAGCCTCTCCAATTTTTTTTTTTTTTTATACAACTGTTTTATTGTTTTCAGAAATAAAATAAAATACATACATGTAGCAGAGGTGACATTTCAAGAACCGTGCATTATCCATTTGTTGTTACATTATGAACGTCTTAGAATTGTTTATACTCGGTTTGCAGTGTTAAGTCACTTGTCATATCACCACTTTTTGAGTCAGAGTTGCACGGTATCATACATTTGACATGAGAGTAGCAATGTACAAACAAAGAAAGATGACAGTGGAGGGGGGAGAAAGAGAGAAGGAGAGGGTATTTTCCTTTTCCATGTCTATCATAGTCTTCTCAGGGTGGAGCACCTTGCGTGGGGTTTGAGCATTAGAGGAGGAGGCGAGTTTTTACTTATTATTTATTTATTTATTTTTTGTTACTTTTTGCATTCATGAACTGTCATGTAGTTCCCCCCTGAGGGAGGCTTCTGCCTACCATTTAGTGTAATGGAAGGGTGCTAGTAGCATATGGTATTTTTTGTCCTTTCAGAGTGTCTAGATATTTGTGCCAAATGTCAAAGAAGTGGGAACCTTTGGACTCTTTGTCCTGTAGCGCTAGTACCCATTGGAGTTGCATTGTGTATAGTAGTTTGCGCTCCCATAGCTGTGTTGGGGGGGGGTTGAGTGTTGGTCCAGAACTCTAAGATGGTCTTGACTGCAGTTAATACCATTATGTCAGCTAGTCTGATATTACCTTTGATAGTATTGTTGGTGGGTGCCGAGTATAGTCCCAATAGGATTTGTGGGTTTATCCGTGTTGCCTTAATATCACACAGGTTTGCGATATGTGACAGTACTAGGTTCCAAAGAGTGTCTAGTTTTGTGCATGACTACAGAGCATGCTCTAGTGTGGCCTCTGGATGGTTACACTTTGTGCAGTTAGGTGTCTGCGTTAGGCCTATCTTATGTGCTATTTTGGGTGACACATATGCCCTGTGGAGGAGTCTAAGAGCCACGTCCTGGAAGTATATTGCTGATAGGGTTTTTGTACGTTTTGCGTACGCTGTTGTAATTTGTGTTGCTGTGATATTTGCAATGATACTTAACCATCTCGAAATTCCTTCTGCGCGTAGGTTATAGTCTATTTTTGGTTTAATAATGGTGTATACTGTGGATGCTGTGAGTAATCTTCCCTTGTTTGCCTTTATTAAAATATCTAGTGGGTTATTTGTTAGTTGTGGCTTTATGCCCCGAATTACCTGCTCCACATAGCTTTTTATCTGTAAATATGCAAAGATGTGGTTGTGAGGAAGGTTGTGTGTGGATTGTAGTTCTGGGAATTTGTATATTGTGCCGGTATTAGGATTGAGAAGTGACCCAATCATTGTTAGACCTTTAGAGTGCCATGTTTTAAAGCGGGGGTCTGCTTTGGCGTCTTGGAATCGGTTGTTATTTAACAGAGGGAGGAAAAGTGATAATTTATAGGTGCCAAATAATTTGGTTCTGATTGTTTGCCAGGCTTGGATTACTGTATAGATCAGCGGGTTTGTTTGGCAGTGGGAGGGGATTTCTGAGGGTAAGGCATGGAGTAGATAGGATAAAGAGTGGTTTGGTATGAAGTTCTGGTCTCTTTGAACATCAGTATATGTATTTGTTTGGTTGATCCAATCTGTGGCAATGCGCACCAAGCTGGCCAAGTTGTAGTATTTTAGAAGTGGTACGTTAAGTCCTCCATTGCTTTTGGGTTGTGCTAGTTTGGATAGTGCTATCCTAGGTTTTTTGTGTTTCCATATAAAGGCTTGTAGTTTTTTGTTCATTTTGTTTGTGTCCGTGGTTTTTATTATGAGCGCTAACACTTGCATTTTATAATATATTCTTGGGAAGGTGACCATTTTGAAGAGGTTAAGTCTACCAATGTAGTTAATCGGCAGGTTTTCCCAACTTTGAAAGTCTTGCAAGGCTTTGTCTATGGCTTCTGTTATATTCAGAAGCCTCTCCAATATGCCTCAGAGGGGGGAAATTCCTTCCTGACTCCTAAATGGCAATCGGACTAGTCCCTGGATCAACTTGTACTATGAGCTATCTCCCATAACCCTGTATTCCCTCTCTTGCTAAAAAGCAATCCAACACCTTCTTAAAACCTTCTAATGTATCAGCCTGTACAACTGATTCAGGGAGATCATTCCAAATCTTCACAGCTCTCACTGTAAAAAACCCCTTCTGAATATTTAGGCAGAACCTCTTTTCTTCTAATTGGAATGGGTGACCTTGTGTCAGCTGGAAAGACCTACTGGTAAATAAAGCATTAGAGAGATTATTATATGATCCCCTTATATATTTATACATAGTTATCATATCTCCCCTTAAGCGCCTCTTCTCCCGCATGAACATCCCCAATTTGGCCAGTCTTTCCTCATAGCTAAGATTTTCCATACGTTTTACCAGCTTAGTTGCCCTTCTCTGTACCCACTCTAATACAATAATGTCCTGTTTGAGTGATGGAGACCAAAACTGTACGGCATATTCTAGATGGGGCCTTACAAGTGCTCTATACAGTGGAAGAATGACCCCCTCCTCCCGTGACTCTATGCCCCTTTTAATACAGCTCTAGACCTTCTTTGCCATTGATGCTGCTGACTGGCATTGCTTGCTACAGCCAAGTTTATCATCTACAAGGACTCCAAGGTCCTTTTCCATAATGGATTTGCCTAGTGCAGTCCGATTAAGGGTATACGTGGCTTTATTTTTACATCCCAGGTGCATGACTACATTTATCAACATTGAATCTCATTTGCCACTTAGCTGCCCAGTTTGCCAGTTTGTTAAGATCGTGTTGCAAGGATGCCACATCCTGGATGGAATTAATTGGGCTGGATAGTTTTGTGTCATCTGCAAACACTGATACATTACTTACAACACCCTCCCCTAAGTCATTAATGAACAAGTTAAATAAAACTGGATCCAATACCGAGCCCTGAGGGACCCCACTAAGAACCTTACTCCAAGTAGAGAATGTACCATTAACAACCACCCTCTGTACCAGATCCTGTAGCCAGTTTCCTCTCCATGTGCAAACTACTTCATTAAGCCCAACAGACCTTCGTTTAGAAAACAGTTGTTTGTGGGGCACAGTATCAAACGCTTTGGCAAAATCCAAATAGATCACATCTACTGCCCCCCACTGTCCAGCATCTTACTTACCTGAGCCTCATCATAAAAAGCAATCAAATTTGACTGACATGACCTATCCTTCATAAAGCCATGCTGTTTGCTGCTCATAATGCCATTCACTAGGACAAAATTTTGGATGTGATCCCGTAACAAGCCTTCAAATTTGCCCACCACAGATGTCAAGCTTACTGGCCTATAATTGCCAGGCTGAGATCGTAATCCCTTTTTAAATATTGGAATAACATCAGCTTTTCTCCAGTCCATAGGCACCATACCAGATGAAAGTGAAGCCAGATGAGAAAATCAGAAATAGGGGCTGGTCTAAAACTGAACTAAGCTCTCTTAGAACCCAGGGGTGTATGCCATCAGGCCCTGGAGCCTTGTTTACATAAATTTTTCTTAAAGCTTTATGAATCATATCCTGAGTCAGCCACTGACTAGATTGAGCTGAGCCATTAGTGCAGCTATAAAGTGAGCCTTTGAACTTGGACTCCTCTGTTGTATACATTGAAGAAAAGAACTGATTTAACACATTTGCCTTTTCTGTATCTGTTACAACCATACTGGTACCATTATTTAATGGAGCAACACTCTCAACCTGCATCTTTTTACTATTAATATATTTAAAATACTTTTTAGGGTTAGTTTTCACCTCCACCGCAATTAATTCTTCATTTCCTTTCTTTGGCTCCCGGATTGCTGATTTACAACATTTATTACAGTGTTTATATTCATTAAATGCAGTTTTGTAGTTTTTAAAGGGGTTGTTCACCTTCAAACAACTAGTTGTTATCAGATAGATCACCAGAAATAACGACTTTTTCCAATGACTTTCTATTTTCTATGTGTCACGGTTTTTCTAATATTGAAGTGTAAAGTGTCATTTCTCTCCTTCTGAAGCAGCTGTGGGAGGGGGGTCGCCGATCCTGTAAACTGTTCTAAATGGATACATTTAGTTGATACATTTCTTATCTTTGTCCCTGCTGAGCAGAATCTCTGGGTTTCATTACAGGCAGTTGTTAGAATTGATACAATTGTTGCTAATACTCCAGAGATGCTGCTGAGAAATGTATCAACTAAATGTTGCAAAATTGTAACAGTTTAGAGTCTGCACCTGAATTACTGAGCTGCCAGACTCAAACACCAGAGACACAAACATTCAACTTTAAACTTAGATTTTGGAAAAAACGTAAAAAATTAATTATGGAAAGTAATTGGAAAAAAGTCATTATTTCTAGGGAACAATCTAAAAACAACTAAATTGAAAAAAGTGTTTGGAAGGTGAACAACCCCTTTAAATGCCTTTCTCTTCTTTCCTATTAACTTCTTTCCTTCTGTATTAAGCCACATAGGATGATTCATGGAGCTTCTACATTTACTCCTTTAAGGGAATAAATTGAGAACAGTAATGATTTAATATCATTTTAAATGACAACAATTTCACATATTCTAGGCAAAAGGGACCCCTTATAAGATATATTGGATCTGTCAATGAATACCTTACACCCAACTCCTGCATTAAGAAAGAATGATGAGAAACAGATGCTGAGAGAGGAATAGTGAAGATAAACTTGATTATTTCAGAAACAATAAAGAATATTTGATTGCATTTCAAATTTTCTTATTTCAGTATGCTGAAGCTTAAATGTAATTTTCACAATAGTCCCCCTTTAATTTTAGCATAATAGGTGTATTACAATTTTTGACTTGCTTAAACAATGCCATATAATATGTAAATGTTGTATGAAGTTTAATGATATATTTTTTTTTCTTTTTAATAGGTCGGAGATCTCCCTCATCAAGGAGTGGTCACCGATGTGTGGCAGACAATACTAATCTTTATGTGTTTGGAGGTTACAACCCAGACTACGATGAGTCTGGAGGGCCAGAAAATGAAGACTATCCTCTATTTAGAGAACTGTGGAGATATAATTTTGCTACAGGCATGTGGCATCAGATGAGCACAGACGGTCATATGCCAAGGGAGTTGGCATCCATGTCATGTACGCAAGTCCTAAACTTAATTGCTAAATAAAAATTTTTTTGTTTTTCCATTCCACTTTTTATTCTGAAAAATTCTAGAAAAAAAAAATGGTTTGTTTTGTGTTTCTGAGCTTTAAATCTGTTTTATTTTCTTGCAGCAGCCCTGCTTTCCATTATATTTTTTCCCATGAAAGAGTTATTTAGGCTCATAGCACAGGGCAAGTGATTTTGACACTGGTGCTGTCAATCAGTGTTTGCAATGGAGTGTAGTGTGCCATAAACCTATCACTGTTTTTTGTTTTGTTTTTCCATACTAGTTTTAATAATTCACTGCCGAGCACTAAAGGTGTTAAACAACTTACCATAGCCACTGGTTGTTGCCTAAATAATTTTTTACAATATTAAGATTGCATAACTTTACATGTGGAAGATTAAGACAAATTCAGGTATCTTTATATAATGAGGTCAAAGTCTCCCATCCGCAGAGCAAGATTAACTAAACAAATCAGAAATGTAGAACAATTTTTCCCTAGAATGGAGATTTTATAGCTAAAGCTTGTGTAACCCATATTGCTAAATAGGATATAAGAAGTCATGTTCCATGACCATTTACAATTACAAGGCCACAGGCAAAGGGATTTTGTAAAGGTGATTAGAGTTTAAAAGGTTTAGGGACTGAGACTGACACTTTCCTATTCATGATTATTATTATTTTTAGAGTGCCAACATATTCCACAGTGCTGTAAAATAAATGTTCTACAAAGAACAGAATTACTTTCATAGTGACCAGTAACATATACAAGGTGAAGAGGGTCCTGCCCAAAAGAGCTTACAATATCAATGTAATAGATACATACATAGATAATATAGTACTAGCAATGCAATTTAAGAGTGATGCTGAGGGCCTGACATTATTAATTGTCTGTAGCCAGGATTATTATATTTGGCAGACATGCTGGACTGGGGTTTATGGGGATTCGACTGGGAATTAAAATCCCAGGGTTAATCGAGGGTTAATTACTGGGTAATTAACCCTCGAAATTCGACTGGGAATTAAAATCCTTTGACTTCGAATATCGAAGTTGAAGGATTTCAGCGCAAATAGTGCGATCGAAGGATTATTCCTTCGATCGAAGGATAAAATCCTTCGAATCGAACGATAAAATCCTTCGAATCGAACGATTCAAAGGATTTAAATCCAACGATCGAAGGAATATCCTTCGATCAAAAAACTTAGGAAAGCCTATGGGGACCTTCCCCATAGGCTAACATTGAGTTCGGTAGCTTTTAGATGGCGAACTAGGGGGTCGAAGTTTTTTCTTAGAGACAGTACTTTGACTATCGAATGGTCGAATAGTCGAACGATTTTAAGTTCGAATCCTTCGATTCTAAGTCGAAGGTCGTAGTAGCCCATTCGATGGTCGAAGTAGCCCAAAAAACACTTCGAAATTCAAAGTTTTTTTACTTCGAATCCTTCACTCGAAGTTAGTGAATCGGCCCCTATGTGTATGCCTCAAACTGGAGTACTGTTTACTTTAAATTAAGATGGGAGGTTTCTAAAGGTAATTCTGTCCATGTCCTTTTCTTGAGTACAGCTTGAAATTGTAATGTTAATGATTCTTTAGGCCTTGTGCTCTGTGCCCTTTCTACAGAACTAGGTCTCCTTGAAATTAAGGTACTGCTTTTATGTTAATCTTTGTGCATCTCTTGTCTTAAATGTATGAGTGTCAACAGAGCACACAGAATCTAATCTAATAAATTGGCCATTGCAAACCAATTTCAGTTTCCAATGTACTGCCTTTTTTTCTTTCTTTTGTTTAGTGGTTTTACATGGTCAAAATCTTCTGGTGTTTGGAGGCACTGGAATCCCATTTGGTGAAAGCAATGGTAATGATGTTTACGTCTGCAATGTGAGGTACAAAAGGTGGTCAAAGCTAAACTGCAGAGGCAAGAAACCCAACCACATCTATGGGCAGGTATTTAAATCAAGTCCCCCGTAGGCTGGATAAGAATAAGGAGCAGGTTTGGGGATCACTGTTCCAGACCAAATGCAAAAACTACTCAACTAAGTGTTAACATGGAGAATCATTGCATTGGAAGTGTAACTTCTTCCCATTACTTCTCATTTCAGGCAATGGCAATTATACATGGCTTTCTGTATGTATTTGGAGGAACCACTGGTTACATATACAGTACAGATCTACACCGACTTGATCTTTCAACCAGGGAATGGATTCAGCTAAGGCCAAACAACCCCCCTTGCGATTTACCTGAGGAGAGGTAAATGCCTTTGAATTTGTTTACATTTGTGCTTGCCAGATACGTGTAGTAAATAAAAAATTTTTTATGGTTTACCATTTTTCTAATTAGCATTAAGGGGCAGATTTATCAAAAATCGAATGTGATTTTTTTTCCCCCACGATTCAAATAGTTTTTGTACCCAATCTCAAGCATTTGAGTTATATTTTAGAAAACTCTAATGACCAAGTCAAATTTTTGAGACTTGGATTGTTCCATAAACACGCAAACATTCGAAATTTGAGTTTATCAGAGGTAGAAAAACCCTCACACAACTCACACATTCGATTCTTGATAAATATTCCCCTTAATGTAGCTTCCAGACAGAATTTATATTTTTTCTGATTATGATGAATGTTTTTTTTTAAGGTCTGTGGCACTCCCCCTAAAATCATACAACATGTTCACAGGCCCGATATATGGAACTAACAAACCATTTTTTTCAGCATAATAAAAAATTTAACAGAAGCTATAATTTTTTTGATATCCTGGCCAGCCTTTGATTGTAACCCAGCAAGTTGTCTTTAACTATCCATTCTTTACTTGTTAAATCAAAATACTATTAACGCAGTATTTTCATTATGCTCATTTTTTTTTTTTTGGATCAAAAAACTTTCCACCACCTTACTTTTATTTGTGCTGCGAAAAAGGTTTTTTTTTTCCTTCTCAGCTGGCTGATGACACACTCCTGATAACTGATCCACGTGCACAGGTATTTATATACCACCTAGCCTTGTCCACCTGACACTGACCCCCCCCAATGATGACATTACCCTACCTAGTCCCTCTCAGAACGCAGCCCTAATTATGCAGGCCCTCGGCAGGTGAGGCTTAACCCTTACTGGCTATGCAGCTGCCCATGCCTGCGCAGCATTAATTTGCTGCACGGCAAATGGGGGAGGTAGGATGTACCTATTATACCTAACTGTGTATGAAAATAACTGCACACAACACCACAGATTTTGTTTGGTTGAAGTGTAGTCCACAGCACTATTTTATTAGAATTATAATTTCAGCATAACAATAAAAATGTAAACAGAAGCTATCACTTTTTTTTATTATCCTGGACAGCCTCTGATTGTAATCCAGCAGGCCACCTTTAACTATTCATACTTGTTAAATAAAAAAAACTTTACACAATGTCGAGCTTGTTTGATACCTCGACCCCCCCCCCAAAAACCCAGTGCTTTCTCCAGTTCTGCTTGCAAGCCATTGTTAAAAATATCATTACCTATATCAGCCAAGTGAATTCCATCACTACTATAAAGGCCTACCTCCACTAGCTCTGTACACAATACTTCTGTACACAATAATATTTGTTTTTTGAAAAAGCAATGGTTGACTATTTTTTTACCTATTTACCTGCTGCCAACCAAAAAAATCTTGTCAGTATTTCAGACCAAATAATGACAGCGTTATCCATCATTGCACGAATTTGTGAAATGTCCTTTTTTATTTGCCTTATTAGGTCAATTGTTCTTGTCCTACCTAAATCATTTCCTCCTAGGTGAATGAGGATTATGTCAGGATGACCCCACCTATTAACCATTTGCATCAAAACTGAAATCAAATCACCCCACGTAATCCCCTGACACACATCAAGGTGATCTTGAACATTTGAATATTTTTTCTCTAAGCTCAAATTGGGTGTATACTTTCTGACTTCTGCTCTCCTTTTTGCTCAGAAAATGTACAAGAGTCCCAAAATTCTAATCATGATAGTAGGACCTATAAACTGGAATATAAACAATTTACACAAGCTGGACGAACACAACATTGGTACCTGGACAATTCTCACCAGCCTATTGGTTTTATACTGTTCTCATTGAGCCCAAGGATTGCTGCCTGTGTCACTGCACCTAATGCGGAAGGAATGTGATTTGTAACCTTCTGAAGTAATGTCTTTTTAAGCCCATACGTAGTATACTGGCAAATTGGAATCTAGAGACAAACTTACCATCCTGATGAACAAAAAATGGTCCAGGGGCCCTAGGCTGAATAACTACAAAATCTAGAAAGGTCTTAATTGGACATAGTGTGGGATTAATGAATGGACCTAACCATAAAACTAAACCCTTGCCCTTCCTATCTTTCTTTGATTGCCTAAGAATGATTTTTAATCTCCTAGTTTTAAATTGCTGGAGGAAACTGTTTAATTTAACCTTAAGGCTGCAAAAAAGACAGTAACAAATTAAGCTTGTCACCGTCAATACAAACCTTTTACCAATTTACCTAATAATTCTAAAGTAATAGGCTTTCTGGTGGCGTTTTATTAACTCTTGTTAAACCTTTTATTACTTAACCAAATTTGTTTTAGTAAAATTTGTTTTACCCAACAACTTAAGGAAAAGGGAAATTCCTCCTATTCAATTAGTCGTCAATCTTGCCTGACCACTCTTTTGGTGTGAGATTATCTGCACATTTTTTAGCACAGGGAATGGAAGGGTGGATTCTACTGCCAATAGAACAGTTGTGTCTATATCTACAATTTGCCTGCCATTTGCACACTGATTCGTTAACGGCCCAGCAACAATTTGGATTTGACTGTTGTTTGGAACATTCATATTAGGCTTAGGAACCAACATTCCTAACCAAAAATCTACATCTTTCTTCCCCCAACTAATGTCTGGATGAACCGCCATCTTTTGATGAAATCTGTCATCATAGAAGTACCAAAACAACTTCTTTATGCCTCCAGAATAATGTTTACATGTTTAAATAATTGTGTCCCTAAATGAGGCTTTTTTTTTTATTAGTATGAAAAATTTCACTTGCACTCGAAGGCTGATCAACGTAGGGATATACCCTTACACTTTAGTGGCAGAAAGGTGCAACGTTTCGGGGATGTCCCCTTTGTCAAGCATAAAATATAGTGAAAGAATTAGCAATTTAACACATACAAGATGTAAAGCACGTAACAAGTCAATTAACATACTGGGTGGTTACAAATCAAACCCAATTAAATTCTAATGAGCTAAGGATGGTCACAAAAAATTAACTTTCTTTGCATAGAGTCCATTAGTGAGAAATAGAAAAATTTATAGTAGAAAAAATTCTTAGAAAAATTTTTAATAGAAAAGATTCCTTTGTAGAAAAAATTCCTTTGTAGAAAAATGTCTCTTGGTTAAAAAACATTGTTGAACATATTTATTAAATACTTAACGCAGGAATAACCTTAGATAATTTGTTACAGTCCAGACCTAAGAGGTTAAATCCTTTTAACAAGCAGTTGAAATTTACACTCCAAAGATAAGAGAACATTTCCTTAAGCAAGAGATAAGAGCAACTTTGTTCACTCAATGTAACCAACTATTCAATTATTGAATTGAAGAGATCAATATCAGCAAAAATTGCAACAATTTATACATTCAATGCTTATCTTACCCTATATGAAGGGAGGAAAATTCTGTCCCTGTTGAAAAATTTCAGATGGTATATTAACCCTTTCTAGTCTATTCAAAAAATCAGTGGTATCCAACAGGCAAGGTTCCAATGTGGGCAATATGTCCTGCAAGAACATATCAATATAGATTGCAGGCGGTTGCCATAAAGAGCCCACATTGCAAACAATTGACCTTCCAGGTGGACTAGTAAGACTTATGTATTTTAGGAAGAAAATACAGATAGGGTATTTTTGGAAATTGCTGATAAAGAAGTTGATAAACCTCCTCATTTATGACTCCTTCCATTACAGAAGAATTTAAAAATATGTTCAATTCATTTTTAAACTTATGTATGGGATCTGATTTTAATTGTGTGTAATGTTTAACAGTTAGTTGGCGAGTCGCTTCATTAATATAATCAACTTTATTCAAAACTACGGTGCCACCTCCCTTATAAGCTTTGGTAATTACTACAGAGGTATTCTGCTGTAAAGAGTTAATAGCCTCTCTTTCAGCCTGTGCCAAATTTTGAATATGTTTTTTAGAATTCCTTTTGTCAAAAATGATATTTGTTTCCAGTGTCACCATAGTTTCAAAAGTGTCAATAGTGAGGAATAAATGAACTTTTAGTGCCCAATTTGTTTTTTACTTGCCTCATAAAATTATCATTGCGTGCTGTCGTTTCTTTGTCACAAAAATAAGCTTTCAACTTAAGCGTTCTTACAAATTTAAACAGTAAATGAAAAAGGTGCAGTAGTGTGCATAGGAACAAAACCAAGTCCCTTGTTTAAAACAGATAACTCGCTGGTGGAAAGTTCATGGGCAGATAAATTAAAAACAGTATTTACCTGCGATAATAACGTGCCCCCCTGCGCTTGGTCGGTGGGTAATGGCGAGTTTCTGCCCTGTCTCCTCCATGTCCTGCGCTTCCTCGTGGGCGGCCTACCTCTAAAAAAGAAGCCCCAGTGGAGCTCTGTGAAGAAAGCGGTGATGACTGATCAATTCGGCAAACCGTGTGTTTGACGTGTCTGAAGTGATTGTTGAAGAGGCACACTGTTTGTGATGTGTTCGTCTCACGTCCTTCCACATGTAAACCTCGCCGCGTTCGTAGTCCTGAGTGACTGTAGCTTTGACTCCAGTTCCTGTAGCGCATTCTTATTGTTCAACTCCGGTATTGCTGAATAGCTTTCCTCGAGGACATGTATCTGTTGCTTCAAATCCTTCGATCCCACCTGGAGTTGTTGAACAGTAAGTGCAATAAGATCCAAGCTGCAACGATTGAGTATCCCTTGCCATTTCGCAGCAAAGCTTTTTTTTTTATTCACATTGATACAGGAGGCTTGTAAGCAATTAGTGAATGTACATGGAATAGGTGCCATTCTGTCTTCTTCAATTTCCCTTTTTTAATTATCTTAGTCTTTTAAAGGAAGGAAGTAAAGGCAATATACACTATATCCATATAATCCTCTTTAATAAATTTTCTCCTTCATAGTAGCAGACAGAGTTCTGGTACATTACAATCCTTAACATCAGCATTAGAAGAAGGTACTACATTGTGAATTATAGAAAAGAGCAAGTTAATCAGCTCTCAAATAAATCCGCAGTATTACCTTTAGTGCCCGCGACGTCCATCTCCTGGGCTGTAGCAGCATGCCGTCCTTGACTAGATGTTGCAGATGAAGTTGATGCCAATGTTTGGATAAACAGCAGTGCCTCCTGAGCAGTTGTTACAGCTTGTGAGTAGCTGGAACCACTTGTCACAGTGATCTTGACTACCTGCTCCAGACAATGCTATGTTGCACGTTGAGACAAGAGATGTGCTGCTGCCCTGGCAGGGAGGTGAAATTGATGGCTGCAATCCTCCGGCAGCCAGTTGATCTGCAGTGCACTTTTTTCTCCTTAGAGCGTTCCTCATCTTGCCACAAAATTCTGTTCTGCATTCATCTGTCATGTACAGGCTCCGCCTCCCGTTCAGTGACGCTGGCCGCTTCCTTTTCCGCTCCTTCCTCGGCATTGATGGCACCTCATATACTCTAAAAATGATTGTCATTGAACTTATGAAAATATCCAATTTTAAAAAGTATAAATGAAAAAAAGCGCTAAACGATGCGGTAAATACAAAACCTGAGTTTTTCAGACCATTTCTAAAGGAGAAAAAAATCCAAAAACTTCTAAAAGTTCGAATTAATTTAAAGCGGTTCAATTTAAAGAGCACCTCCCATTGACGCTTCTATAGCAGCTTGGCGAAGTTATGCTTTAGATGTTTTTGTGATTTTTACACTTCTAATAAGCATGAAGGAGTAAACAAGGTTTAGCTGAGGGAGAGTAAACTGATAAATTCATTCTATCCAGAAGTTCATCTTGAATCCTCAGACCATATATGGAGTTTCAGTACAGCTCGTGTGCTGTGGCCAGTTTAGAAGCTTAGGGGTTGACTAAAAAACATGAAGCAGGATTGTGACATGTATAATGGTATTTTTTGGATAGCCAGTGGATCCTTTCTCTCCTTCTTTTGTATTTTTTTCTTTTTTTTTCTTTTGTTTTATATATACCTTTTCCCCTGTTCTGCAATATTTTGTACTATGCATTCCTGTGTTGTGCAATGTGCTATTTTTCTATACAGTCCTTCGGGAACAGTGAAATTTGATTTCAATAAAAAGAAAGTTGACTAAAAAACATGAAGCAGAATATGAGGGTCACTTGTCTCTGATTATTAAATTCTGATGCAAAATGCACTGTTTTCTCAGCTACCATGCAATGCAAATCTGAATTAATTCTCTTTTTATTGTGATGTTTGTTTATAAAGGCAATGACAATCTAGTATCTGGAATGCACGGGCCTGTGTTTTTCTGGATAATTTTGGACTGTAAGGCTGTTAAAAATAGTCCTTTTTGGCATCCAGTGTGTTTCTGAACTACTTGGAAAGTTTACAACTGTATATGAAGATTATTTAAAGGGGTTGTTCACCTTTTAAATGTGCTTTTAGTATGATGTAGAGCGTGATATTCTGCTACAACTTGCTATTGGGTTTTCAATTTTTACCTTTGCGGTTTCAGCAATATGGTTGCTAGGGTCCAATTACCATAGCAACCATGCAAAGATTTCTATCCAAATACCACTGCAAGGAAAAAATATCCTGGATGGGGTTAGGTTGTTCTGCATAGTTTTATATCATCCTCAAATACAGATTCATGTTGATGGCAAAAGAAATGTATTGGATTGTTTTTTAAATCTATTTTGTTAATCATGCTGTTCCACATTACATAAAAAATCATACGGCAAAACACTAGGTCTTGGTTATTCCTGGTGATAGATTCATACCTATACTTTATAATGTTGCAACACCATTAATGTTGAGCTTTCTGTTTTTTAACCTCAGGTACAGACATGAGATTGCACATGATGGACAAAAGATCTATGTATTGGGTGGAGGCACGTCTTGGACAGCTTACTCTTTGGAGAAGGTAACGTTTGTTTTTTTATGTCTAGGTCATTTTAAATAAAAGGAAGAAGATTAAAAAGGGAAAAATCCACCTGAAGGCAGAAAAAGTGACAACGTTTCATGGGATGGTTGAGAAAGACAGGAACAACCACAGAACCCCTTTTATTAAAACTTAATGGAGAACTAAACTCTAAAAATGAATATAGCTAAAAATGTTATAGGCACCAGCCTAAAGTTTTAGCTTCTCAACAGCAACAATAATCCAACACTTCAAATTTGTCACAGGGGGGTCACCATCTTGGAAAGTGTCTGCAACACTTAAATTCTCAGTGGGCTCCGAGCAGCTGTTGAGAAACTAAACTTAGGGGTCGCAAAATTTACAATCAGAAAATGAGGTTGTCTTGTAATATAAGCTGATGCTACAAGGCTGATTATTAATTTCGGAGTTGCATTGGTTTCTGTGCTGCCATTCTGGAGTACAGAATATACTTGTATTTGCTCCTTTTGTTTTATAATACTGATTTATTTTATCCTTTTACTATAGAACACATGGAAGATTATAGTTTTTGATAACCTGTAGCACAGGGATCCCCAACCTTTTGAACCCATGAGCAACATTCAGAAGTAAAAGGAGTTGGGGAGCAACACTAGTATGAAAAATGTTCTTGGGGTGCCAAATAAGTTCTGTGATTGGCCATTTGGTAGCCCCTATGTGGATTGTCAACCTACATTGAGGCTCTGTTTGGCAGTGCACCTGGTTTTTATACAACCAAAACTTGCCTCCAAGCCTAGAATTCAAAAATAAGCTCCTGCTTTGAGGCCACTGGGAGCAACATCCAAGGGGTTGGAGAGCAACATGTTGCTCACGAGCTACTTTTTGGGGATCACTGCGTGTAGCAGAAAGACCTGATTTTCTTGGGTTAGCTTAACGTTAGGGCATCTAACAATACTTAAAACAGTTTGCTTTGGTTGCAAGAGCTGGAAGATGAGCCAAGAATATTTATGTGCACTGCTGTAATTTAGGGGTTTCTACTTGACATATATTTTGGTATTCATATGTATATTGGGTATTAAAATGTTCAAACGTTCTACTTAATGACATGTTGGAGCTCTGTAGTTTGGCATAAAGTTATGAAATATTAAAATGTTTAGTTTTTTGACGGTCTTTCGTATGCTTATGGTGTTTTGAAAATTCAGTTTTAATTTGGTGCATATTATAATATATTTTTAATATGTTACTCGGTTATAAAAAAAAAAAATTTGCAACTTTTGCCATTTTCCCCTTGGAAAAAAATATCTAGCAAAACTAAGAGATTCCCCCAGAAAAATTCACATAAAGCATAAGAAAATGGTCTAAAAATTGGCTGTTCATTCAAATGAAGGGCACCGTTTTAGCTGTCTGTGGATAGGTTAAGTAATATAATAAAAGTATATAACTTGCCATCTGCAGCTACTGAACGTTACACACCCATCTCAAACAAAGACAAACTCTATTTTTTTTATGGCAGTGTCTTTTTAAAACTTGTATGACTGAGGGAAGGAGAGATGTCTGGATCAAGATGCCAAATGATATCTGCAAGGCAGAAAATGCCCTAAGCCACATTGGGCTGCAGCTGATGGCTCTGTGCTGGGAACCCCTGGCATCCTTGTGATTGGCCAATTTGACCTGCTTCTTGGGCTAAAATGGTCCTTTTTTTTTTAGTCTTGTTCAGAAATACAGTGTATGGTTCCTTTTAACCCTACCTACATTTTTGTCTACAGATCCATGCCTACAACTTTGAAACAAACACCTGGGAGGATATTCCCACAAAGCCACATGGAAATCTAGGTAATGACATATTTGGCTTAACTTACTTCCACAAGCTTAGGAAATATGCTTTGGCTGAAAGAGATATTGAAAAAGAAAAATAGATTTTAGTTCACAAGAGTATACAATTTCTGTGTGGGATTTGTTGTTTAGCAAAACACTTTTACAACACTAATCCCAAGAATGCTATTCTAGTCACCTCATCTGTTTAAAATGGTGAAGTGTTGCAGAAATAAGTGTCCTAGGTGTGGACTATATGCAACATACTGAATATATATGGAGTACTGCTTCTTTCTAAGGAAAATGTAGTGGGACTAGCAGGACTGGCAGGAAATTATATTTATAGAATTCTAAGGTGCTTCCCTTATTTTATGCATTTCAAGCTCCTCTCTTAGAACTGCACTTTGACAGTGAATGGCCATATATTCTGTGTTGGTTGTAGAAATAATAAAGCACAGTGTTAAAGGGGAACTATTGCAAAATTAAAAGTGAATATAGGCTTCCTCATACTGAAATAAAATTTTCTAAATAAAACTAATTCTGAAATTTAGTTTATCTTCACTATCCATCTCTCAGCATTTGTTTCTCTTCATTCTGTTTTCATGCAGCAGCTGGGTGTCAGATATTCATGTACAGTTAGATCAAATATATCTTTAAGGGGGCTTCCTTTGCTAGCAGAGTATTAAAGCTCACTCAATAACTGATTTCAGTACAAACAAAATCTAACAAAATACTGCCTTTTTCACAAATCCTGCATGTAGAGAGACATGATGTCTGGTGTAATTTTCACAATAGTTCCCCCCTTAAGCCGAAATATTTCAGTGGTAGGAGTAAGGTGGTCTGCATGGGTGTCTTTGTAGTTATAAGGTTCTTAATCTTTTAATACCCCTGCACAATGTTAAATGGTAAAGAAAGCCTGTATTTAATGCAGGGGAAAGCTATACAATTTCAGATAAGAGTTTCAACATTCATGTTCCTCTGTTTGGTGTTTGTCTGGCAGCGCAATAATCCAGACTCAGTGGAATATTAGCAACTACTGTATCAACTATATACCACCTGGCTTTAATAAAACTCTGAGATTACATTTAGCAGGGCCAAAGATAAAGAAATATATCAAATGAGGACAATTTACAGGGTCTGCTACCCCAACCCTCCCTATTCTGCGCTAGGGAGACATGAGGGTGATAAACTAAGAAAAACAACTAAAATTAATTGAAAATGTTGTTTTTTGGTGAAGTACTACAGCAAAAAACATGAAAAAAATGTTTGGAAGGTGAGTGACCCCTTTAATTCCAGTTATTGTTTTTTAGAGTAATTTTCACCCAACCTTCTACATTTGTGTTTATTATGTAGTTATTCTGGCATTACATTTTCTAGGTTTTCCAGCAGCCAGAAGATGCCACAGCTGTGTCCAAATAAAAAATGGTAAGAATGCTATGTTTTTAGCTACATAATTTTAAAGCAATATTGTTATAACTGTGCTAGAAAGTTATTGCCATTAAATCTGTCACAGATAAACCTTAAGTCTTTATCAAACAAAAACTCTGGGCAGATCAATATACCATTGAAACACGGCAGATCAGGGTATTTTTAGACTTAATTTTATTTTTATGTAGGGGCCTATTTGATTGTTTGTCCCTTGCAAAAGACCAGTTTGGGTAAATTTATAGAAAGTTTTTTTTGGCTCAGAATACAGTGCAACTTAGGAAACAAAATTTGTGTTTTAATTAAAGCTTGCTTATGCCAAAAAGCACAAGCACCCTTAAAAAGGTTAGGTAGAGATGCCCTTCTAGGATTGACACTTCTCTGATATCAAAATTAAAAATGCACACTGGAGAAAATGTATTATTTTTACTCTCTGGTACTGCACTGCCAGCTAAAAAAAAGCATTGTAACAATTTACTACTTTTACTATTTAAATGCCCACTGAGATCATCACCTGAGAACTTTTTTTTTCTACTGCTTTACACTGAAGTGATTGTGTTAAAAAAAAAAAAAAAAAAAGGTTTAGTTCCTCACATTTTTATGCAATCTTTTCGTTCAACCCACTGAATTAAAGCTGAAAGTCTGCAGTTCAACTGCATCTGAGTTGTTTCATTTAAAATTCAATGTACAGAACCAAAATTAGAAAGAAAAGTTGTCTGTATACTCCCCTAAAGAGCATAAGCAGTGCCATGTATTCCGGCATGTCGCTACGTGGGCCCATAACTCCACATTGTCAGTGATTCAGTTGTATCAGTGCAAACAGTTCATCCACCCGGGTTGATCTTTTGGCTGTTAGTGTGGCTAGATTACTGCTTTGTTTGAATACTTTTTGTTGTTGTAGGGACCAAGTTTTAATGGGATGGTGTGACTTCACTCACTCTATAGATATATAAATAAGTATATGGATTTCTTGAGTAACCTTTTACTCATCAGCTTATATTTAAGGGGCTAATTTAAGTCAAACTATTGATCTGAATGAGACTAGGTCAAGTGAAATAAATATTGGCAGTTTAATTGTGTAATAAGTATTTCAAAAAGTAGACCTTTACTAAATATATTAGTGATTTGGTTGGCACGGTCATTCATCTGCATGAACGGTATCTCTGGATACAGGATTTTTTAGGGCCCAATATTCAAAATGACTTACCGTAACCACAGGTATCCATTTGCACAGGAGTCACAGGCAAGCCATATAGAAAACATCAACTTTACCATATTATACTTGTGGTCTTCCTTGTGTTAAGCACTTCTCTCTGTTCTCTCTTAGAAGTGTTCATCTGTGGAGGCTATAATGGCTTGGTTATCTTAGGAGATCTCTGGAAACTGAATTTGCAGACGTTCCAGTGGACAAAGCTTCCTGCACTCATGCCTGAACCTGCTTATTTCCACTGTGCAGCAGTCACTCCGGTTTGTTCCTCTTACCTCATGCAAATATTTAAATTGGGGAGGGCTCATAAAAACAGTGTTTAAAGTGGGGGAAATGGTGACCTAATTATGAACCCACTAAAGCTAATGGTATATGGAATACACACTGATCATTTTTTATGCACCATCTAACTTGCTGCCCACGGCACCTCCCCTCCCCCCCCCCCCATTAAAGTCTGGCTGCTGTCACTGCTTACCATGTATAAGCTTTAAAAGGTATCACTACTTAGATCAACTTGCCCCTGTATTGTTCACCCCCCCAGACTGTGACTATAAACACCTGTACTGTTCACATACCAGACTCAGAATATAAACCCCTGTATTGTTCACACCCCAGACCCAGCCCCTAAGTGTTCCCATTATTCACATCCTCACACTTCATACAGTCTGTTGAATATACACTGGCATCGTCACTACATGTAGTACAGTACATAGTGTTCATCTTAGAGTGGCCTGATGGGTTTCCCTGTCTCCTGCCTGTATGTGCCATATTCTGCCTGCCCAACTGGAAATGAAGGGAATTCAATTTGTAGAAGATAAATACTGTTATTGCAAGCAATATTGTTGTGCTTGTATTTGTATAATGCATTTAAAAAGAGAAAAAGATCCTGGACATATGCAGAAAAATCAAGTAACTTTGATTACATTAATAGTAACAAAAGCACGCATATCAATAAGGCAGACATGGTTCTTTGCAAACAACCTTTTCTTCAATTGAAGATATACCAGCGCTAAAAGCTCAGGGTAGACACAAGAAGGAAATGCAAACACAATATAGTGTAGTAGTTTTTGAATCGAATGAAATATATAACCCTTTGTGCGATAGTTAAACGATGTGGTTTTGGGGTCTTCCACCAAGGGGTTAAAAGGCCATTTTTCCGTGCTTTTGATAAATAATGTGGCCACCTCCTGTGTGGGGCAGTGGGTACTTACAGACGTTTTTAAATATCACCAGCATGTAATAAAATCCCTTGTCCTATTCTTAGTGAGTATGTGGGGCAGTGGGTACTTACAGACGTTTAAAATTATCATCAGCATGTAATAAAATCCTTTATCCCAGTCTTGGTAAGCTCCAGGTTTATGTGTGTGCTTAATATAAGCATAAAAAGCAGTTTGCATTGGGGTTTCTCAAGTCCTGCGGTCCATTAAGATGTTACGATTTGCCTGGCGTTTGTTAGTAAGACACGCTGATCCTGGTCCCCCTCTGATGACGTCACTGCTCAGCCGACGCGTTTCGTCTATTGCGACTTTCTCAAGGCTTGTAATCTGAAAAAGTCGCAATAGACGAAACGCGTCGGCTGAGCAGTGACGTCATCAGAGGGGGACCAGGATCAGCGTGTCTTACTAACAAACGCCAGGCAAATCGTAACATCTTAATGGACCGCAGGACTTGAGAAACCCCAATGCAAACTGCTTTTTATGCTTACCGTATATACTCGCGTATAAGCCGAGTTTTTCAGCACCCAAAATGTGCTGAAAAACTCAAACTCGGCTTATACGCGGGTCATACCTCTGCTCTTCCCTCTGTCCTTCCCTCTGTCACCTCTGCCCCAGCCGGACTGCCGGCCGCTACCCACGTGGCGGCCATGGGCGCCGCCATTTTGAAAGCGAACGCCGGCAGGGAAGGACGCGCCGCCCGGAGCTCCTGGACCTGCTCCGGGCGGCGACACAGGCAGTCACAGGCAGTCCGGCTGGGGCAGAGGTGACAGAGGGAAGGACAGAGGGAAGAGCAGAGGTGACAGAGGGAAGGACAGAGGGAAGCGCAGAGGTGACAGAGGGAAGGACAGAGGGAAGAGCAGCCAGGGTGGGGAGAGCGACAGATGGGGGGGGAAGTGGCAGAGGGAAGCAAACATGAAATAGGGGTGGCAGAGGGAAGCAAACATGAAATCCGGTCGGCGACACAGTCAGTCACAGACAGTAACAGGTACCTGCCCAGTGTCCCCCAATTGTTGCGGCTGGGTCACATTCACATTTTGAAATCTGACATGGGGCCCCTAGGCTTATACACGAGTCAATACATTTTTCCAGTTTTCTTAGGTAAATTAGGTACCTCGGCTTATACACGGGTCGGCTTATACACGAGTATATACGGTATATTAAGCACACACATAAACCTGGAGCTTACCAAGACTGGGATAAAGGATTTTATTACATGCTGATGATAATTTTAAACGTCTGTAAGTACCCACTGCCCCACATACTCACTAAGAATAGGACAAGGGATTTTATTACATGCTGGTGATATTTAAAAACGTCTGTAAGTACCCACTGCCCCACACAGGAGGTGGCCACATTATTTATCAAAAGCACGGAAAAATGGCCTTTTAACCCCTTGGTGGAAGACCCCAAAACCACATCGTTTAACTATCGCACAAAGGGTTATATATTTCATTCGATTCAAAAACTACTACACTATATTGTGTTTGCATTTCCTTCTTGTGTCTACCCTGAGCTTTTAGCGCTGGTATATCTTCAATTGAAGAAAAGGTTGTTTGCATTTTGGTCGATCTGAGGGAGAACAGGTCATATACCGGCAAAGGGAGTGAACTGCAGAACCTTGGGATCTTGCCTTCCATTTACAGACATGGTTCTTTGCTCATTGTAAGTGTGGTTTTGTTGAAGTGCATAAAACATTACCCTATTTCATGGTGAATATTGCTGTATACAGTTTGTGTGTGGGGGGGGGGGTTGGTAGGATGATGAAAGATTACTGGCAGCACACTGACTTCTTTAACATGTTTTATTTGTATTCAGTTCAACTATTAATCAACATATATTTGGTCTTTCTTAGGCTGGCTGCATGTATATTCATGGAGGTGTTGTCAACATTCAACAAAACAAAAGAACTGGATCTTTATTTAAAATCTGGCTGGTGGTGCCAAGTCTGCTGGAACTTTGCTGGGAAAACCTGTTAAAATATTTCCCTCACCTTTGTCATCTACCCACCCAGCAGCTGCTGCAGCTTGGACTATCACTGGAGCTTATAGAACGAATAAAATGATGCCCCCGTCTATACACTGTCCATCTTGCTCCCAAATACTGTTCAGCTAAGCAAAAGTAGGATCCCTGGAAAAGAGCATGCTGCTAGCAAGAATGGAACCCCTGGGCCTTACGTAGACACAACATCAGTGGCCTTTAATCTGTTTCATATTTAGGAAAACCAGCACATTTGTCAGTGGTATTTACCCAACTGCCTATACTGGACATGGCATGGAAACTTTTAAGACTATTTATTCTCCTGCTTTTATGTTATTTATTACTGATTTCCGGGGATTAACATTTTCTTCACTCTGGATTGTTGTCCTTCATGTGTTTTTAATTTGCTGCCCTGCTCTGAGCCCTGATTGGAATAGATTTAATAAATTATTGAATTTCCGTGATCACCCAGCACCACTTTGTCTTATTCCAACAGCCTGTGAATGGCACCAATGCTCTAATTTTTAGCCCGAATATGTGGTTGTTTGAACTATTGGCATGATGATGGCTGATGGAGAAGCCCTGAAGATTTCCTACACACTTTATACAATTGAAATCTGTAATTGTTCAAGATACTCCTCTGATATTTAAACTATTCAGATCTAATTCTCAGATCTCAAAAAAGGTAATTTCGCCTTTTAATTGAACTTGCTTTGTGATCTGGACCTAGTCTAAGCAGATTTATTAGCTTTCAGTTGTCATTCAGCTGTCTGGTTGCTTTCTGGGCTTCCTGGCAAAAGAATCAATGTCTGGCCTACAACTGGGCAGTGTCTGTATGCAGAGTTTAATATCCAGGAATCTCAGCAGTGTCACACCTCCATAGTGAACTTGCATAGCCACAGCTGTGTTTTCATTGTATCAGTTGCCACACCAGCAATGTGGCTGGAAAGTATGAAATGAGAGTGGTGAAAATGTCTTTATTAGCAGGGACAAGACTTGCTTTTCTGCTAAGTTTGATTTACTTCCCTTCACTGCAGCAAGAAACAATATGTTTACTTCCATTTTTTCTCACTAAATGTGACATTACCTCTTTACAAACCAGTGCCAGTAGCTCTGACTAGTCCTGCTGCAGGGTTCATTTACAAAAACCCGTGCCATGGTATCATTGCTGAATTTGTTTCTCTCTCATCCCAACTTCACTACAATCTGCCAACTCATTTGCTGTCTGGGTGCGATGTTGAGCCTCTGTCAGGTATGATGTATAATTCCTTTACAGACTGTACAATCAGCCAGACTTCTGGTGAGTCAAACGTTCCAGTGCTTTATTTACAGGATTTCAGAATTGCACGATCCCTTAACAATTAATTTCCTCAGATATACTCTTTCATTCGGGTTCGCCATTTAAATCTATTTTTTTCATAAACTGCAATGCATGTCTAGTTCAACAGGGTTTCAATGCAAAGGTCCCAGGCACAGTGGAATGCATAGGCCAAACATGGAAGCCATTATGTCTGCTGGAAATTCAGTCTGATATGCACTAAATAGAGCAATTATATTATTCATAATAACTTTGAATGAATCCAGACCTCAGAAATGTATTTATTTGTCTCCAAATTTTGTATTCACCATTAGGCCTTCTTCCATTGGGAAGCACATTAAATTGACTAATATAGTACTCTTTGAATTGGTCAGATAGCATCTCTCTCATAAATGTTGGATCAGGAACCTAGAGAATATCTAAGCATGGAGGAATAGGGAATTCTGTTGTTTGAATAACACACAAGCCAGGGCTGCTATTTCCTTATGAACTTGCTGCTTGAACTAGCACAGTTAGCTTTCCTCACTATTACATTTATGGGAAAGTATACCTGATTTTTGGGCATGGGCTTATGTAGAAAAAGTATATAAACAATAGGGTAAGGGCAATGGTCTCTGCAGCACAGACTGACTGTCATGGTTTCCTTTCAGTCTGCACAATATATATGTAACAAATATATGTTTTATTTCTGCGAGTGCAGATCGTGTTAATGTAACTTTTCTACATAAGCCCAAATTAATTAGCTCATGTCAAAAATATCTACATTTTTTTTTTTCCAAAGTTCTAACCTATCATTGTATCATTAGATGCACCTCAACAGCTTGTCATTGGCTAATGATACAACATAATAAGCCTGTTTTTGTAGAGAGAAAAGTATGGTTCGTTTAATGCTGAACAGGTTAAAAGAAAAGGTACATGATTGTTTCTAACTATATTTATTAGATTAATTAATAATAATAATAATTGTTTTCTAAAGGGCAAAACAAACTAGTACCATTCACCCTGCCCCTCAGGAACAGAACCCATTTTAGTATTGACCAGTGGGGCTTATTTATGAACAGAGACACCAAATAGAGATAAGCTTGGCCTTTTTTAGACTTCATAATATTAGCAGTTTTTGTACTGCAATGAACATAAAGGTGTTCGAGAAGCATCTTCTGCTCATCTGTCAGGGTGAGGCAAAACCATAAATCATTGATGCTTCTCTGCTCCATTTTATCGCCCCTGTTAACATTAATATGAGCAGCATCAGTATCTTCAGCAGCTTCAATTTTATTGCGTTCAGCCATTGCCCAAACAGAACAGCCGAGGGGGCTCCTCAAACACATTCATATTATTAGCAGCCAAAAATAAATTCATGCAAACGAAAGTGCTCACAAGCCCTCTGAATAGTTGTGCAGTTAGTATGGGTAGATGCTTGGAGAATTGCTATTAGAATGTAGCCTGCTTTGTGTTTGTGTTGCAGCCTGAGCTTTGTACCAAAACATCTGGTCTCTACTGCATCATGTTTCTTCCTTTATTTGTACATTAAACACACCAGTTTTAGTGCCTTTTTAGTTTATCATCAAAACAGGAAACTCATTATGATATGTTGGACATAACAATCTACACAGAACTGTGAAAATGCCTGAGAATTATTTAGCAATTTCTACTTTGTAGTGTTCCCACATAGTGCTGGCCACTATTTATAGCCTTTTCTTTGATTTAACTCTGATTTTGCTTCATATTGCTGCTACAACGTGTCCGTGAAGGAATGACCATTGTTTCATAGATAAAGGGGAAGTTTACCTTGAGCTGCGTGATGTAGGGTACCATGTATTATTTTTTTATTTACACTTCCTTTTAAATACATTTTCCAAAAAAACAGGATAAGTAAAAAAGTGACGCAAACTGTTGCTCCTTTTAAAGTAAAATAGAGTGAAGATTTTTATATTTCTGCAACAGATTCTGAATTTCCTTCTGCCAAAACCATTCGTGCCCCCCCTCCCCCCGGGTGCATGTAGAATGTGAGGGGTAGAAGATAATTTTCTATTGGAATTTATCACTTTTCTGCGTCTATGCTCCAGCTACTCGGTTTTACATTTAACTTGCTGTCTGGGCAGTGCATGGAATGTTTAACAAGAAGATAGGCTTGGACTGAAACAGACAAATTGATTTGAACACCAAACCTCTGTCTGCTTTCTGGTTGCCGGGGTGACTGATTATAGCAACTGTATTTCCCTGAAGTTAAGGCAGCATGTAGCTTCAACCATTGCCCTGAACAGCTTTTCTCCTCCTCAAGTGTCAGTGCAATGGAAGCTTCTCTCTTCTGGCTTTCCTAAATATACACTTTTCCTTTTACCTTACATCTTGAGAAAGGCATCTCTCAAGGTAAACTTCCCCTTTAAGAAGTGTACTTAACTGAAATGCATGAAGCTGTGCAACCTTTCTTCACTACTTTCTCTATCTGGACTTGGGCTAAGAACTGGGGAGAAAGCTGCTTGATTTGTTTTTTCCTTTGCTTTTTAAAATGAATCTAATGCTGAGATATTTGTCATTATTATAGGATTTCAACCTGAATGTTACTGTACTTAGACCAGACTGTAGTGTCCAGTTAATATGGAGTGAAATGCGTTGCCATACACAGGTACTGGGCAGACACACAACTCCAAGTCTTGTTTAATTCCCTCAGCATGTTGTATATATGTGATAAACCTCTGGCTTTTGAATGCTGTACTTTTATTGTAAAACCAATGAAGTGCAATATTTTACTTTTAATTCATGTATTGTCTATTTTTTTCCCCTGATTAAAATGTATTAAATGATTTTTTTTTTCACCATGCAATTCAAAATTTGTTGTTTTTATGTTTTGGCATTAAAGGATAAGTAAACCCTTAAAATAAGTGATTGTAAAACTGATGAGTGATATTCTAAGCACTTTTTCAATAGTGTATATGTGTGTATGTATGTGTATATGTATATATATATATGTGTGTGTGTGTGTGTGTATATATATGTATATGTATATATATATATTTATATATATTTATATACACAAACATACACACACACACACACTAAACAGAGCAAGCTTCTAGAGCTGTTTACTCAGGTATGGTAACACATTCTACAGAATAAATATAGCATTCTAGTTTGCACTATTGTGGTTAATCTATTGGCAATAAACTGCCTTGGTAGCTTTCTTTGTCCTTTAAATTCTAAGATATTAAGAAATACATGTACCATTAATGATTGAATTTTTACAACAGTGACACCTTTTGCTAAGTTTCCACCCATGATGTAGCACTCATTCATTTTACATTCACTTATTTTAAAGGTTTACTTATCCTTTAAGAATGAGATTGAGTTTTGCATTGATCTGTGGCAGAGGGGGTTGTGAAAGCTGTAAGGTGCGATGGCTGCTGTACATCAGGGAAATAAGATTTCTTACAAACCTTCGGTAACAGTCAACCCTAATAACTGGCCAAACAGGAAAGGAGAAACTTGGAATGTTCCAGGCCCGGCCTGTCAAACTGTCATCTTTTTACCAAGCAGCACATTGGTTGGGTGGACATAAGGAAGGTACAGAAGGGTACAGTTGTTATTGGACTGTTTTCTCTGTTTTATGGGGGAGACCCTCAAATGCAAAAAGATGTTCAGTTTGGATGATTCCTACTGGGCTTTGGATAACCAGGAAGTTTATGGAAATGGTGAATTGGGGAGTCGCACAGAAGCTCTTCATCTCATCAATAAAACGACTATTGAAACATTTGTCTGTATATTTGTAGTTTGCATGAAATTTGCAGACACACCTGGGCCAGTTCAGCCTGGTACATGATCCTCCCCCCAAGCATTAGAAGCAAAGAAAAAAAGGTACCAGCGCTACAAGGCAATTGCAGTGTTTATTGTGTTAAGAAATAAACGTTTCAGGAGCATGCTTGGTTGCATTTCATTGAAAACTTCTCATACCCAGCCTGGTCTCACAGGCTCATCCTCCCCTGCTGTAACTTTTATAGGAGAGCTCTCTCCCAAGATCAACACCCCTTTAGACAAAGTATAAGTTACAGGTAATGAAGATTTGCGATATTTTTTACTTCCTAGTTGCCACAGGTTATTAAAGAAGGGGTTTAACCCTCTAACTGCCAAGCACATAGGTACTATGTGCTGGCAGGAAAATGCTCTGACTCTCAATCACATAGTGCCTACGTGCTGTGAAGCAAAGGGCAAGCTCACTGCACTAGTGGCATTTGCTGCTGTGCAAGCGAGTTCTATCTGCCCCCAACCTCCTAGGCAACGACCCAAGGGGGCTGACTAGTCGGTGCTGCGACACTATTGTCGGAGGACCCTACTTTTACCTGGAATCTTTCACGAACATTGCAAGGGCTGTTGCAGTACCAGATTTGGCTCCGCCCACTCACTTCTGCAATCCTGGACCCTCCAACGCTGCCAAGGACCCCCCTGCCCACAAAACCGTTAAGTGTTAAATTGTTCTATTTACACACTTACACACACAGGCCCGGACTGGCAAATGCCAGATGGGCCGCTTGCTTTAAAATGAACATGGGCTGCTCACCTAAAAATGCTAATTAGCATTTAATATGTAAATGAGCCAATCACTTTAGAAATGTTAATGAGTAGTTGCATGAGGCAGCCTAGTCACACATGGTAATTGAAGGGTGCATGGTCTAGCTGGGGACACACAAAGGAAAATTTAGAATATACTGTAAGTACAGGGCCACTAATCCATCTGATACAATAGTTGTGATAGAAATTAGGGTGAGATACTTGTTGCAAGGTCCAGTTCCAGCACATAGGGTGTATAATATTGCTGGGGATTATATGGTAAGGGACACTTAAAATATCTTAATAAACACTAGGTCTAGTTATCTTGAGGTTGGAAATATATATCATGCTTTGCATGCGCGTGAATACATGGGCTGCTTTTTCCTCCCAGTCCAGCCCTGCGCACACACACACACATGCATTTACATGCACTACACGTTTTACTAAAGGTAGTTTTTCTTTTTTTTATTGCTTTGGACATTTTCAATAATGATTTGAGGCATTTATATACAGTGTAATATTTTGCTAATAGACACAACTGCCATTTATACAGTGTGGAATAAATACATAAAAATTAATAAATGAAAAAAAACAAGTTATCCCATACAAGGCTTCATATATAATGTAACCATGAGGCTTTTTTAATCAGGGATGCACCGAATCCAGGATAAGGTTCCAGATTTGGCCTTTTTCAGCAGGATTTTCGGGGGTTTGGCCAAATCCAAAATTGAGGATTCGTGTACCCCTACTTTTGGATATTGGAAGATGCTGGTCACATTCGTATGTCTCTTTTCAGTCTCAGGGAGAGCTCCCTATGTTTGATACAAACCTGCAATGATGTACAGTATATTGCCCAGTATGAAGCACAATCTTTTCAGGGGCACTTTCCATGTCTTTGGATATTTATATAGAATGCTGTTAAACCGGTATAATGGGGAACAGCTTATTGGTGCTATTAGTCTGATGGGAATTTAAAACACAAACACAAGCATGTAGGATTGTTATACAAACTTGTGAGATTCATATGCAACGTGAACTGAAACATTTAAAAATTAGCTACACTTCATTCGATGTAAGAAATATCATAGAATAACATTTCTTCAAATGTATTAGTATTTAAAGGTTATTTGAAGCTTAGTGGATTATCTCACCCTCAGGGTAACACACAGAAAGCCAAGCGTTATTGGAAAGCCTTGATTCCCTCTGCTGTTCCGTCAAACCACCACTGGAATTGATTCACTCATGGGATGTGGAGATGAAAGGCAAACAGCAGGATAGCTGCTAATCAGTGCGTTATTGTGCGTCCATGTTGGTTACATTAACTCATGTGGAGACAGGTACCCAAACCATTGGTTGCAACAATATAATTGTACTTAATAAATGTGTAGCAGAGTGGAATATTCTTGTGTAAAACCTGCTGTTAATTGGAATACGCACCTTTATTAAATACACTTTAATGGGTTACACAACATACAAATTCTGTTATATTGGTTGCATTGTTGAACTATAAGATTACTTGGAGGCTGCACAGTCTAGCAAAGTGATTTAGCAATATCAACTATGCCTAAACTATTTGATATTGGTACAACTGAACACTGTTGTTAAATCAAATCCTGCCTTATTATTATTTGGAACTTTTGAATTCAGTACTGTGGTTTAAACTATGCTTGGGTAATATCCCATTACTTATTTATTACTAATTAGTAGCACATTATTAATATGTGGATACAAGGCCCCTTATGTTCATGTTTTTTATGGGAAAGGGAAGCAGATGTTTAAATAAAACATATTTGGTTTGATCTATAGGATTGTCTCATGCAGTGTATATAGTGGCCCTATTACTACCAGGTTAATGGATTCATTGGTTTCATACAGGTTTTAGCATTTGATTTATTCTTAATTGGGAAACCAAAGTTCCCTGGTAGTTGGGGTATTGTTCTCACTTTTTTTGTAGAATGTTTTTTATTGAATTTCCAAAAGTACAAGTTCTGATTTTCTATGATATGCAATTTTCACTGTGAGTATAACGGGTCCCATATTACACAGTAAATACATGTAAAAACAATAAACTGACTCGTGTAACATGTGATGTTGTTCAGGTGACATTATAGTTAGTCGGTGATTCAGTTTGTGGTGGGATCTCTTCTCGTTCTAAGGATCTCATGTAGTTTTGTGACTCTATAACCAGTTCCACAAAAGTTCAGTATCGTCCCAAGTGGTGTTGTGTAGAGAATATACTGTTAAATGTTGGGTGTGTCTAGATAGGGAGGTTATGTAGATTGACTATACCTCCCAACTATCCCGTTTTTCAATTTAGACAGCTCAACCTGCAGTCCCGGGATTGTTACTGAAATGTCCAACTTTCTCCTGCACTGAACAGCCAGTCAGGTGATGAAGAGGCCAGCCCCCGAAACGTTATGCTTGTTTGACACAATAAACACATAGGGGTCTTTCCCTTTTGTATTCATTTCTGTGTGCCGATTCGTCATTTGCTTGTTTCCTGTGGATCCAGGGGAGTGCGTCTCCCTAGAGGACTGAGCACCAGACGATTGCATCACAGAAAGGCCAGGGAGTGCATACGAATTTCACTTGGACCAAATTTTGTAAAATGAACATGGTAATTAGGGGGTGTGGTCAATAATGATGCTGTGTTTTGTTCCTTGTGTGCCATTGTTTCTAGCCAGTCCATGAAAAAGAAAATATAAATATATATACACACCAGTTTGGTAAGATTCTTTAATATGCCACTTAATTTGATAAAAACTCTGTTGCTTAAATATTCATTTTGGGGGTATAGTTTTCCTTTAAGTGTTTCCAGTAAGTGCCTACTTGTGAGCAGAATGCATCACTGGCCATGCCCACAGACACAGAGATCTGCTCCAGGGGTTGTTCTCACTCTTTAGGTACAATTTCAGTCTTCTTGCAATGGATCAGACATGTCTTTTTATTTTTTCTAGTGGCATACAGGACTATTATTTAACAAAATGAAATCTAGTTCAAAATCTGCACTTCCCATAAACGTTCAATGATGTGACTTGACTAGTTTCAGGAAGGTACGGAGTCTCCCCCTAAGCCATTCAGCATAGCAAGAATATACAATTATGTATTATTTCTTTTTCCAATATCAGCATAACCTACCATAGCTGTATGAAAACCTGGCACCTTAACACACATAATCTGGTTATTTTACCTGCCGCTTTAAAATAAACAGGCAGGGGCAACTTAATGGAAACATTAAGAGTTTAGGTACCATCAATGTAATCCAGTAGGTGAGTTTACAGTCTTACACTTTGAAATACATCCCACGGCCACTTCTCTATTACAACGTCCCCTTATTGCTTTGCACAAGACAATTCCATTGGTGAGACACCGACAGTCTTTATAGAGTGACGAGAAGGTTCCCCTGTTGGCACACCTATAGGAGGACACAGGAGAAAAAGCGCTCTAAATTACTTTATTTCCAACACTACTTAAAATTGAATAAAATATGTTGTCAATACTTTATAGACTTAGTATGTAGTTACAAATTCTCAAGATATGAGAAGTTCTACAATTGAAAAGAAACTGCCTGCACAGTCCATGAAATAATAAAGATACATTTATGGATACAGTTGACGCAACATTTTCAGTGTTTAGAAATCAAATGAAACATTCCTGCATAGAGTACGTCCCATTGAAAATGTTTCCCCAAAAGGGAAACATTTTGCAAATCATCAGAATGAAAAATATTCCAAGACTTTATTTAACCTTTTACTGGTGGCGAGAAAAACTGTATAACTAATAACAGTTCTTGCCAGCGGGCCCATCTGTCAGTAACACTAAAAACAGACCAACCGTAATCAAAACATCTATAAAATCTGTCTCTTTCCAAAACCAAGGCTTTTTTGTTCATATTTTTTCAGAGGCACCATTATAGATAAATATTAATTTGAAAAAAAAACAAAAAAATGTATCACAGAAAAACCGCTTTGAACCTGAAATCCTGGCCACATCAAGGATCAAAGGTCCCCAAATATCCATAAGATGTTCACTCCAGATAAGCCAAGGTTGACTCTCCTAAAATACAAAGAGTTGAGATTAGCAACTGCCCAATTTATTTGCAATAGTATATGATTAAACAGTTAAACAGATAAAAAAAAACGTGATTTCCAAACATATTAGAAAACACAGGAAGGCCAAAGACATTTGAGTGATACATTCCCTCTACATACTATAAATATGAACTTTACAACACTGGGGTTACTAATCTACAGAGTATCTGTCTGTATTTGTAGCATTGGCCTAGTGATGTACTGTTCTGCTGAAAGGAGACGACTATGAGTTAAAAATAATAGTTCTACATAGTGTCATAAAAATACACAGTAAATGAGACTTCGATTTGAAATTACATTAAAACATTGATCGACGGTTATAGGATATGTTATCCGGAAACCTATTATCCAAAAAACTCCAAATTACGGGATGGCCGTCTCCCATAGACTCTATTTTAGCCAAATAATCCATATTTTTAAAAAATGATTTCCTTTTTCTCTGTAATAATAAAACAGTACCTTGTACTTGATCCAAAGGAAGATAATAAAAACAACAACAACACAAATCTACATGCAGATCCTATTTTCTTCCTGGATGTTTGCTAATTTAAAACCACCAACTCGAATTTGAATGTGAGATTTATCACACTTTGACCCTGGAAGCAGTTCTGATTCAACTATTCAACAAAACCTGCCCGAGTTCATGTAGAAGTCAATGGAGGTCCCTTGAACCATTTCCTTGGACATCTATAATAATAAGTGGTCACTTCAAGCATTTGCACCAACATCTCTAATAAAGACATATATAAATGACCTATATGTAGCCGCCCTATTCAAACTGACCTGAGCCCCAGTGTACTAATGAAGTTTCACTATGGAGTAAGAACATTAGAGAAAGTGTTCGCTATGACTTTGAAACTTTGCCAGCGTTCAGCTGCTGAGACCCATCTTTGCATATGAGTGAATTAGTGTAGTGGTAGTGAATTATCACCTGACGAAAAAGCGCAGAGTGTGGCGAAGCCTTGGCAGGCGAAAATCCGCCCTTTAGTCAATTTGACGGAAGGAATTTTATTATTTAGCAACACTGTATCAGTAAATGACAGGACATGTGAGGGAATATCTCTCCTAGTGATATATTTTAAGAAATGTAGACAGTATTGGCCTCAACCCAAGAATCTGCAAATGCAGCCCCAGTCTAAGAGCTTCTGCTTACACTGAACAGTGATATATCTCTGGTGTAATCGTTTCCTGTGAATAAATAAGTAGATAAAATAAAATTCAGAATGCAAAAATCAGGACAGTGCAGACAAACAGTTGTTCTTACCCAAGCATCCCCGATTCTTTGGTCTTTATTATATACAGGAACATGAGTAATGTGTGAAACAGGTTGTTTCTCCCCTGAAAATACAGTGAGAGTGAAAACATTGACTAAAAAACAATCTTTATTTTTATATGAAAACTACATACATTCAAAGGACAAGGAAAGTCAAAGCCCCTCATTAAAGGGATCCGGTCATCGGGAAAAATGTTTTTTTCAAAATGAATCAGTTAATAGTGCTGCTCCAGCAGACTTCTGCACTGAAATCCATTTCTCAAAAGAGCAAACAGATTTTTTTATATTCAATTTTGAAATCTGACATGGGGGCTAGACATTTTGTCAATTTCCCTGCTGCCCCAAGTCATGTGACTTGTGCTCTGATAAACTTCAATCACTCTTTACTGCTGTACTGCAAGTTGGAGTGATATCACCCTTTTCCCCCCCAGCAGCCAAACAAAAGAACAATGGGAAGGTAACCAGATAGCAGCTCCCTAACACAAGATAACAACTGCCTGTACTTGAACTACTTGAAGATGAACTACCCCTTTAATGGATGCACCCAGGAAGTATGAGCTTCAATGTCAATACATAAAATATTTCTACAAATACCTTTGGCAGGCTGTAGATGTGCTTCTGATAGACTAACTCATAGTAGGGAGGATTTATACTGCTCTGGTGGATGCAAAATACATTTTCATTTGAAATATCTGATGGTGAAAAGAAAAATATTACGAAAGTCAGTGCAAACCTATACAAATTCAGTTGCTTAAAGGAATTGTTCAGTGTAAAAATAAAAACTGGGTAAATAGGCTGTGCAAAATAAAAAATGTTTCTAATATAGTTAGTTAGCCAAAAATGTATATAAAGGCTGGAGTGACTGGATGTCTAACATAATAGCCAGAACACTACTTCCTGCTTTTCAGCTCTCTTGGTTTACACTGACTGGTTACCCTGGCTACCAGGCAGTAACCAATCAGAGACTTGAGGGGGAGCCACATGGGTCATATCTGTTGCTTTTGAATCTGAGCTGAATGCTGAGGATCAATTGTAAACTCAATGAACAAAAATGTACCATGTGGCCCCCCTTCAAGTCGCTGACTAGCTCAGAGTTATAGAGCTGAAAAGCAGGAAGTTGGATTCTGGCTGTTTTATTAGACATCTGTTCACTCCAGCCTTTATATATTACATTTTTGCCCAACTAACCATATTAGAAACATTTTTTATTTTGCACAGCCTATCTATTTACACAGTTTTTATTTTCACACTGAACTGTTCCTTTAATAGCTTATAAACACTGACACACACATATACTGTACCTGGTTTATCTGGAGCCTGGACAAAATGCTGAGAAGTAAACGTTTTCCCATCTGGATATTTAGGATGGGGTGGCAGGCGAGAGTCCAGATACGTGCAAAATATATGCATAATGATCTTAAAAAGAAATAATGATTTAATAAAATTTGAACAGGATTAACCTTGTAACCAACAGGAAAATACAATATACTGTATATCTGGAAACATGCATGATCTTCATATAACTGAGGATTGAGGAGGTAGGCGGGGATGAAGCCCAGAGCAGGAGGAGGAGGAGCCACTTTAACCTTTTAGTGTCCTTTCTCCAAGCAACAGGATCTTCACCCCATGGTGCCTGTGTCCCCCCCAATCTAGGCAAGAGAAATACTGTATATCTGGAAACATGCATGATCTTCATATTGCTTTCATGAAATATTTATCTCTGTCACTCACTGGCAATTTTCAATACATACAAGTTGCAGTGAACACAATATAAAATGGTTGCCTTCCAAATGCTTTGCAGACACTATTTAAAAAGCCAAACTAATTAACATATATTTTACATACACGGCTTAGAAAAGAGCAGCAACAGTGACATAGAACAAAAGCATTTGTATGCAAAGCAAATTTCCACATCTTTTATACAAAACATACTGCAGAGTCAGTTGGAAGGTCTGTATCCCATTTTCGCCCCTTAAAATCTCCTCCTGAATTCCACCGGAAAGAGCTCATACATCCTCCATGTGACAACTCTAGAAAATGAATATTTCTATGAAGCTATTGGTGTAAACGACACAAACAAGAACAGACATTAAAAATAAAAGGCACTACATCTGCCAGTTAGTGCTTTGGTATTCCTTATACTAAATAGCCACATTCATGATTATTATATATTAGTTTGGTGGTTTGCCAGGGCAGCTTTTTACTTCTTTATGTTATCATTCTTTGCCAAACTAAATTTATCCTTAAAAACAGGTAAAGAGACAATCCTGGAAAAATTTCTCCAAGTACAGCTGTACATAAAGTCTAAAGTGAATAGGGCTGTGGAACATTCTTATAGTAAATTTTGCGGTGAGGTCTCTTCATACTTTGATTAATATGCAGCAGAGGTTTGTACAACCATTCTGATCTATTAAAGGGGACCTGTCATCCTAAGAAATAATTCCAAATCTTACTCATGCAATATAAACGTCACTTACAGTAAATAAATGATTTCATTCTTTTTTCTTTTAGTCTTGGAACTCACAATCACATCAAGCAGGCAGGCGCCATTTTATGGACTTTGTTATTAATGCAAGCTTTGCATCATGCCAAAATCTTGTTTATACACAAGAATGGGGACCCTGAAAGTCATGTCCATGTACTGGCTACACAATTAGATGGTGAGGAGGGAGGGGAATGTGGGGAGAGCAGTGACATTTAGGAAGTGTAGAATGGAGAGTGAAAGTAATTGCCTGCCCCACCTCTATGCCTAAGGCATAGAAAAGGGGCAGGCAATATATGATTTCGGAAAAATGCGTTAATAACAGGTATGGATGTTCTAATTAAAGTATTTCATGTTTAATTTGAAAAGGACTTTTATTATACAGCTTTTTAGGTCTGGGTCACGATCCCCTTTTAACCTCTCCCACATTCTTACTACAGCAAAATTATTTGTTTAGTTGGGGTTAGCATCTTGTTAAATGTAAACATTTCTATTCTTAGAAACTTTTATATGTTGCACTCATAGGAAACTAATAAATCCAGACAGTTTATTAAAGCTATATTTTTATAGTTCTCTATCATCATTTCACATAGGCAATCTCCTGTTGATTTTCCTTTTTTATATTCAAACCACTTGCTGTTTATGACCTGCAATAAGGATAACAACACAGGACATCAAACAGAGCTTTCTTCTTATCCCTGCTTCTAATTAAATCTCTTAAGATTACATTAAGCTAAATTCCCTGTTGGGCGGTCCAAAGCATTGCAGAGGGATCCAACATGAAATCCTGTGGGGGGAAATTATTTATTTCTTTTCACATATACTCCTGGAAACCCATCAGAAAGATGGCTAGGGTGAGATTTGGGTTGACCACTTATTTGGTGCCTTATAGCCTTGAAACTGTGGCTCAAGGTCTAGTTTTTATAGCTTAGTTAATTATCTTAAAGATCAACAACTCTTCTTCCATAATAACCAATAAGGGGGTTATTTTTGAAAATTTGAATTTTCTCACTACTTTCTGAAAACCACTCTCACCAAATCTGTATTGACTTTCCCACCCTATTAATCAATAAATTTGTTACAAATTTGTTATTAATCACAAAAATGTATTTTGCTGGAAAAGACTCAATGAGAAAATACCTTTAAGGCGCTCATACAAGTATTCCTGATTTGGAGTGATGTCCAGATACTGCACTATGATATGTAATGTTGGTATGAGTGGGGCTTTTACTAGAGCTGCTTGCTTCAAACTGGTAATACTTGATTCTGCAAAAAGAATATCAAATAAAAATGTGAAGTTGTTTTTTTAAATGATGTCTGGTCCGTTGCTATTATTTACCTCCTATCTGTAACTCAGGACAACCAAGTCTTCTCATTTGTGTTTTCACTGAGTCCATCTCATAGACCAATGGGACCAATATTGTTTCATTAATCCACTACAGAGAAACAAATAAACAAATAGTTAACTACTGGAATAGCACACTGTGATGATACTAAATATGAAAAATTGTGGCCTGCACAAAAGAGAGAAAGAGTCATGGATTTTGTTTTTCATACCTTTCAATTATTTGTAGCATCCTTTTATGCAATAGTGGTAAGAAACTTACCACAGTGTTTAAGACAACTCTCAACACCACTGTTAATTAGTAGTGCTTTGGGAAGATTATGTCTATTCTGCCTGCCTGTGTGACAATAACCTCTGTCCTAGTTTTTGCAAAGGAACATCCTTATTACCCATTCCCTTACTGCGGGCAACCTAAACAACTTTCTACTAGGTTGTTTTAGATTCATACTTGCCCTTTGCAATTAATGATTATATATTTATGCATGTATGTTCCTCAAATGGCATTCCATAAAACAGATCGAATAAATCTACTTCTACATTTATTACCAAAACAAGTAATTAGCCTTAATATCAAAGAGTGTATATATTCAGTATCACACACCAACTTGTTTAATATATTTGCTTTAATATATTTGCTTCACATATATAAAAAGTTGTAGCTGTTACAGGCTTTAAGTCATGCAAATTTGAAATTTGAATAAAGGCATTTGTAAACAACTTAGTGCTGTAAGAAGATTTTTCAGAAACACTTTTAGGGTCACTTTTTTCCATTTTGCACACTCAGCCTTAGAACAAATGAAAGTTCCCCTTAAAGGGGAATTGTCGCGAAAATGAAAATTTTATATAAGCTTCAGCATACTGAAATAAAAAGCTTTCTAAATACAATCAATTAAAAATTCTGTTTCAGAAACGATGCAAAATATTTAATTGATTGTATTTACAAAGTTTCTTATTTCAGTATGCAGAAGCTTATATTAAATGTATGTATTATGTATGGTAACTATGAGCTAAATTCTTCCATACATTTCGGAATTTTGCAGTCCATGCATCCATGTGGTCCTGCAGCGGACGATTCATTATGACTTTTGCCCAAACCTGAAAGAAAAAAAAATGCTTTGCTCATGTTGAGAGATCAATTGCAAAAATGAGCTTCATATACATTAAAGGGATACTGTCATGGGAAAAAAAATTCTTTTCAAAATGAATCAGTTAATAGTGCTGCTCCAGCAGAATTCTGCACTGAAATCCATTTCTCAAAAGATCAAACAGATTTTTTTATATTCAATTTTGAAATCTGACATGGGGCATATTGTCAATTTCCCAGCTGCCCCAAGTCATGTGACTTGTGCTCTGATAAACTTCAATCACTCTTTACTGCAAGTTGGAGTGATATCACCCCCCTCCCTTCCCCCCCCAGCAGCCAAACATAAGAACAACGTGAAGGTAACCAGATAACAGCTCCCTAACACAAGATAACAGCTGCCTGGTAGATCTAAGAACAACACTCAATAGTAAAAACCCATGTCCCACTGAGACACATTCAGTTACATTGAGAAGGAAAAACAGCAGCCTGCCAGAAAGCATTTCTCTCCTAAAGTGCAGGCACAAGTCACATGACCGGGGGCAGCTGGGAAATTGACAAAATGTCTAGCCCCATGTCAGATTTCAAAATTGAATATAAAAAAAATCTGTTTGCTCTTTTGAGAAATGGATTTCAGTGCAGAATTCTGCTGGAGTAGCACTATGAACTGATGCGTTTTGAAAAAAACATGTTTTCTAAAGACAGTATCCCTATAAAAGGGGCATTCTACATTATGTTTCTTCTGAGTCAAATAAATAATGCTTACAAGGATTATATATATATATATATATATATATATATATATATATATAGATATATATATATAGATATATAGACAAATACAAGATTCCTCTGCAGAGGAATCTTGTATTTGTCTATATGTATTTTGTGGTCACACCCTCATTGCAGCCCCGCCTAATGATTTTAAAAACTAGTGGTGAGCACAACTTTCCCATATATATATATATATATATATATATATATATATATATATATATATATATATATATATATATATATATATATATATATATATATATATATATATATATATATATATATATTAGACTTTTGAAGTTGAAAGAAAAGAGGGCAAAGAGTACAGAGATTTTAAGTGTTTGTTCTCAAAAATTAGATTTTCATAGTTTTCATTCCTTGAAAGCAGGAGATTACGGTTACTTTAGCTAATTGGACAACTGTCTCAAGTTACTTTAAGAATGTGTTTAAAGCCTGAGCTAGAAGAGTCAAAAGCTGGCCATAGACTCAAAGATCCGCTCGTTTGGTGACATCGCCAAACGAGCGGATCTTTCCCCGATATGCCACTAACGGCATCGCTAATATCGGGGGTAATTCAAACGTTCGGCAGTATGGTCGAACGATCGAATTACGATACGCCTAGGGGCCTCCATACACAGGCAGTTAAGCTGTCAAATTGGTCTAAACGACCGATATCGGCAGCTTTATCTACCCGTGTATGGCCACCATAAGTCTACAAACCTTCCCAAACCTTCTTTTGGGACACTACTACAAAACTAAAACTGTGAGGAAACGGATTGCTCATTAAAACGCTAGTGGACCCACATTTTAACTTAGTACTGTTATATCTCCAGCTAGATATACTCAAGCCCCCACCCATTATTGGATGGGTTAATTTCATATTTATAAAACAATTGTAAGAAAACAAGAATCAGTAAAAACCCCAGGTTATATTTCTACCTCTTCAGCAGCATGCTTGGAGCCAAGATCAGCTTCATCTTTATGTGCAGAGGGAGCTTGGGAACGACAGGCTAGCTGGTACTGAAACTTGCGTAGGGTGTGTGCATAATCACCCACAGAACGGCTGTAATTCCAGAAGGTTGGACTGGTTGAAGTTGAGCTTGCATCTGGACCTATAAAAAAGTGGAGACTTTTCAAAACATGTCATTTGAGAGAACACACTTGACTCAGTTCAGAGTTAGGAGGGTAAACTAGACAGGGACTAGACAGGGAGGAGAAGGTAAAATCTGGTAAATAATGTTAGCGGAATGGAGCAGGAAAAGAAGTAGGATAGCCTGGAGAGGGATACTGTGGGTGGAGCAGCAAATCAGGCTGGAGCAGGGGAAGAGATGCAGGACAGGCTAGAAGAGGACAGAGAAGCATGACAGACTAGAAACAAATGGAGAAGCAGAACATACTATAGTAGGACCAAGAATGCAGAGAAGCAGGTCAGACAGGAATTGGACAGAAAAGTAGGCGAGACTGAAGTGGGGCAACGAATCAGGACAGACATCAGTGAGACAGAATGGGTGGATAAGCAGAAGAGACTGAAGAGTGCCAGGAAACAATGCAGAAGGGTTTAATTAGGGCATGACCAATAAGGCTACTGGGAGGTAGCGGACACAATGAGGAAGGCAGGTAAAAAAACTGATTCTAACTTGCTTCCTATCCCAGTAATTAGGGCAGCAGCAGCAAGTAGCTGGGAGAATCTTTAGATCCCAGCAGAACTACATAAGGTTAGTAGCTTACACAGAAGCTACTAAAGGAAGAAGCAGGAAAAATAGATTTCTGAAGACTACAGTATAGTTAGCCAGTAGAAATAAATATTTACACAAAAAAGATATTCAGAAATGTATACATATAATTGAAATCACAAGTTAGCCTCTAAGTTTCTCAATTATGTTTCCTAGGAGATAGGGCTTTTCAAGAAGAAGAAGAACAGGCATATGCAGGCGGTAAGTATATGGCTCTGCTGCACCTTATACCCACTAGGACTTTACAATAAGCGAGTCTGAATGAAGAAAAATATTAGGTAGCAAGGGACCATTGTATGCCACAACCTCTTCGCCACATAAATACAGTGCTGCTTAGCTTACCAAGCTGAGCCCGATGCTGTTTCTCTTCTTCACTCCGTAGGAAAGTGTCCAGTAATTTCAGGTCAGTCATATAATCCTCTTTATCTGTTGGAGAGCTGTAAGCAGATGGAGATGAACGGTAGCGAGATCTCAAACCACCATTTTCCACTGGACCAAGATTACTAAGGTATTGTGGAGAGCTAGGAGAAGGACTGTAACTTGTAATCTGCCAAAAGGAAGAGATGTTTTTCTTTGAGATAAATAGGATAAACAATGCACACTGCTTCATCCAAGTACTGCAGTTGTCACACATAACCAGGTAAATCTATACTCGAATGCGTACCAGTATTTCATAAAGAATTGTTTGAGTAGGAAACATCTAGATTGGGACAGATGTTTTGGAAAGGGGAGGTGTAAGTAAGGGAGCTATTTCTCAATACTATAAAAGTAATTTTGAACTGTATGACTACACTAAAGGAAAGGAAGGAGCAAGAAAATGGACACAATGGTTACCAGACCTGGGCGTGGAGGATATTCTGGGAGCCCTGCACCGCTGTATAAAAGAGCTCTCTATGGAATCCTATAGGGAAATGTTTTTGAAAATCTTTCACTTCTCAAACTATTCCCCTCATGAATTACATGAATTGAAGTTATAGCAACATATTAATTGCCCAAAATGTGCCCAGCAACACATTAATTGCCCAAATATGTCCCATGCTCTATGTAGCTGCCCAAAAATCAAGAAATTTTGGAGGGAGGGGAGAGACTATTCCAACTTCAATCTACTTAATTACACCCTAGTAACCCCTGAGTGGGCTACTTTAGGCCTCACAACAAGGTTTGGATTGAAGCATATTCACAAAGAAAAAAAAACATTTCAGGACATGTGAGAGTTATATTACAACATCATCCATCAAAAAAAATCAGATGTTGGCACAGTGCTTCCAGGGGACTTCCTCATATATAAAAAGAATGATCCTTCAGTAACCACCAATTTAAATATAACTGTTAGTATGTACTGTCAAGAAATTAGTATACAAACAAACTGCATTTGTTGTACAACACTTATATCACATGACCTATGGCAAATTCTATTCTTAACTTGGCAAGGAACCTACAAACTTTGTTTTTGTTTTGATAATACTTTAAGGTTAATGTATTCCATTAATGCATTCTGAAATTGTAATGCTTATGATGTGCACTTTTTTTAATCATGATTTGTACTAAATACATTATGTTTTTGTAACACGGAAAGAGACTACAAGACTGCATTGGTTGTTATAATGTATTTTTTGATGACCTACTGTAATACCAACCTTGCAAACACAATGTAATGCCTTTTAATCACTATATATATATATATATATATATATATATATATATATATATATATATATATATATATATATATCTATCATAATTATAAATATAGGCAGTGTGTCAGGAATAACAGACCAGATCTGGACACTAAACAATGGGGCAGTGGGAATGTTGCCTCTATGGTGGAAAGAGAAACGGAGTTTCCACTGGAGGTGGAAAGGTAAAGGCTAAATATAGTTGGCCCTGCTTCCACATGTAGCTTATAAAAATGTTAAAAATACCATACTTATAAAATTAGGGTCTACAAAAGAGTAGTGCTTTCAATTACACGCTTACTGGTTACAGAAGGGCATGAATGTAGCTTCTAGAAATAAGAATTATGTGCCTACTGGGAGCAGCAAAGCAAGCCTATACCAGCATGTCCTTTATAACTCAGCCATCAACACATTTGATTAGCAAGCAATACATTCCCGATAAAGCTCTTTTTAATAGTTATAATGTTCAAAAAACTCCAACATTCAACACTCACCTTAGGGAAGCTGTTAGAGGAGTATGAAACAACTGAAGTGAAAGGACTACCACTGTTTGGGAGCATAGCCTGTATCTGAGGACTGTAGCCACTGATGCAAGTAGACGAGAATTTTGGACTGGAGCTAGGAGACCGAGAAGGACTGTAGCTCAGGACATTCTGTCCCTGCATACTTGGAGATGGTGTAGAGACTGGAACCTTATTTGTGATGAGATCCGGTTGTGGAGAGGACTGAGCCACTATATACATTAAAAAAGGGGGGTAGTAAATAGTAATTTTCTATTCTCTATTAAAGAAAACAACATAGCTATATAGTTAATTCAAGTTGAAAAAAAAGACCTCCAGCATGCTTTATTGGCCTCCTTGTACATGATGAAAGTTTCAGGAGTACCCGGCTAAACTTGAATACCTTTCAAACCAACCTCCAAACAACAAACCGCTACTATCAAACCATAACAGTTCTACTTTGCAACATCTTTCCTTGCTTACAAGAAGAATATGAATATGTTCTGTGTTTAATCTGGTTAACATGTTGTATACTCCCAATGTTTGCACGTCTAAAATTTAGAGTCTTAGTTTTGTATAAATGTATCTCTGCAAATGATCACCATTGCCTAGATGCTCACCCATGCAAATCCTAGAGATTAATTCAGTATAATTAATTTCCAGATCCAAAACAGAGCTTTTCCTTGTGGGTTTCTGAACTACCTGAAATAAAAATTGGCATTTTTGCAAACCTATCAGCTTTTTCTGAATTGGCTAGCCCTTTACTCATGTCAGTGTCTGGATAAGTTAAGCAAAAGAACCATACTGGTCAGGAAAAGCAGCCAAAGAGACATTCTCAAATAGAAGATATGAACCGAGAGCCTTTTGTAAAACAGAAGGTATTAACATGACTCATGACATGCTAACATATATACCACTGCCTTCAAACAAAAAATTAGAGGCTTTCACCTTCACTTAAGGAATTATATGTAGAGATATGCAAATGACTCCTTAGTGTCCTTATGGCCAACTATGCATACAGAACTGCTTGTTTAATAGCACAGACACAGACTAATAGTTCAGAGCAATATATCCTACTTGCAGACAGCCTGTTTACAATCTCCTTAAATCTAATCAGTGTAAGATACTGGAACATGACTTCTGTGGGGGTAGGACTTGTGAAGCAGAGAAGCAAAAGTTGTGAGGCCTTTTCTATTTTGCTTCATTCTACTCGCTTATACTAGGCGGTTTGTAGCATACACAGATTTTCTTTATAATCTTAAATAACATCATCCAGAGTGGATGTTGCTATTTGTGCAAACAAACCTGAAATGAAGCAGAGTCTTTCAGATAAACCTACCACAGTGTATAACTGAATTCTATAGGAAACTTTCATAGGCCATAATTAGATAAAAAGCTGGCAAAACAAAAAAAGAAACATTAAATAGTGCACATATTAACATATTTTCATAACTTACTTGAATAAGGTACACCTACAAGCTTTTGCTGAGATGGGCTCAGGGTTATATTTGGAGAAGCCATTGTGTATTTGAAATATCTCCAAAAATCAAACAGTGCATTCAAACTGAATAAGGATGCCAGGGCAAGTTCTAAGAGGTGAAAAAAACACGTCATCAGATCGTCATTTTAGTTCAGCATAGTTTTAGGTCAACCTCCCCTGTCCAAGACACATCTTTATATGATAGTATGAATATAATTTTGGTAAGGTGGATAATTAGCACACAGCAAAAAGCTGACAGCGCTGCTTTACAGGGTCATGAGGCATTTGACAGCAAAACTGATACTGCCACAAATAATCAATAATGGCGATGCCAGTATGTCATTAGTATATCACTCTGCCATAATCAGTGTTGTTTACCATATTAGTATTAGTAGTAGTACAACCTTAAAATTAACTTTCAACATTATGTAAAGTAGAAGTCTAAGCCAATCTGCAATTCACATTTTTTTTAAAATTTATAATAGTTTTGAAATGTTTAGATATTTTTTTTCTCAGGTTTAGAATTGTAACAGGGTACTAAAGCTTAATTAATTTAACAACCGGGCAGCAGTTAGATGAACTTTCACTTCATATTTTAATACTTTTTATATTTTGTTTTAGACCATAACCCAGACAGCCCAAACTAGAAAATTTTTAACACAAAGAAGGCCAACACATAATCATCAACAGCTCAGTTTTCCCTCTACTGAGGGGAAAAAACCAAAACGCTTACCAATGTACCACAAGGGCCAGTAAGCAATGTTATAGTAGGTACTTATCATTTTTCCAGTCCTGCAGACAAAAACAAAATGCAGTGAAAATAATTTTACAAAGAGTTAACAAATATCATACTAAAATGGACTATAGTAAAACCATTTAAGTGAATCTAAAATTCTACAGTTGTATGACTGTAAAACCAACATACATTTCAGTGTAAATCATTCCTGCCAAGGACACATTCAGCAGACCCCAGGCCAAAACCACTTTCTTAGCATTTGCCTCCTTTCTCATCTTAATGGTGGTATCAATGAAGGACATAGCTGTCCTTTGCTCCTCTGCCTTCATTGTTAAATGACTAAAAAAAATGACAAATAGTAAATAAAGACAAATTAAAATAATATCGAATGACATGGCATTTATACAGAAACAAAGGGTAGTGATAAAAGGTGATGCAGTGATAGCAGCCCATGATGTAACTGTGTTTTCAGAGCCTTTAAGCTTTTTTTTTTATATATATATTCCTGCAGCTAATCCATGTACATATACAATTGTACACCAGCCTTACATGACAAGGCAAGTAAGGTATTGCACTGGAACAAGCTGTGCAAAATTTAAACAGCTGGCATCTTCACCAGTCCTAGTGGACTTCCTCCTGTATCTGTCAACTAAGGATGGCATAGAAGCTATTAAATATTTTAGGAATGGGACATTAGCTGCAAGGAAATAAAAAATGCCTGATGTGTTCCCCAATAAGCAGTGGGAGGCAGTGTGGGGATGACATACAAGAACACTGGTGTTTTGTGCCTATGTAATTATAGGAGAAAGGACCAAAAATAAAATGGTTAGCATGGCACAAGACTGAGCAGAATAAAAGGAATAATATAGGAGATTGCAGAAGATCTCTTGCACTCAATATAAAATGTAAAGTCAGCTGTCCATCTCTTCTAATGTTTCTGTTTTAGGTTTAGGATGCTTATTAACTTCTTCAGGTTCAATGATTATTTCAGAAAGATCAATCTCAGGTAAAGGAGTCCTCCAGTAAGACACCAGTAGAAGAAATAGGGGAATGGTACAGTAAAGTAGAACAGTTAAGGAAAGTAGAAGAGGAAGAAACAAAGTAGAGACAAGAAGGACAAAGATTTGTGGGAAGTGTAAAAGAGAAGAGACAAAATGAGTTTGGAGAGAGGAAAGAAAGGTTCTAGAAAATAATGAAAAAGTGAATTAAAAAAGGAGGTACAACAGGCAACCCATCAGATATCTGTCACAACGCAATGGACATACAATGAATCCCCACTACACTATATGTCCAATGATTTTCCAATGCAGATGCTGCTTGACATCCACATTAATGAATGGCACAAAAGTTGCAGCAGAACATACTCAAAAGTGAACGCCAAACAGTGAACTGTAAGAGCAGATTAACCGTAATCTATATAAATGTAATACACAGGAGTTACATGTGAAGCAGCCATGTACAACTGAAAGCTACTGTATGTTACATTACACCACATGTCCAGCAAACATGCTGCTTGTCACGCTGCTACACTACAGGTACTACAGTATGCCATGACATTTCCTTGACAAAACAAGTTTAAAAAACCTTTAATCTACATTAAAAAATTGCACAATATATTACACCTTCGTTCGTTTTGACACTGTATATTATGAGCTGATTAAACCCACGAGTATAAATAATACATGCATACACAATGGACAATAACCAGGCTACATAACGACGTGACTACACTTCAGAGTCGTACAATGTCGCACTACTATTTACCGCTTCAATCCCCGACCCCCTTCCCGCCTATTCTACATTCACAGGCCCCAGCGGCGTAACTTTCTTCTAGCACTGGAATCCCTCGCGTTGCAAACCTCGATCTCAGTGAACGCGTACACGTCATCACCATGCGTCTTTTTTTTTATTTATTTATTTTCAAAGAAGCATTGCCGGTTATAAATAGACTATTTCCGTAAAGAGTTCAGTGCCTAATACGCATATAGTCTCCTAAATGTGCCTCACAACTGTTTAGCTTTTCAGTGCGTAAGCAGCTGAGCTCAGTGACCTACCCAGTATAAAGCAGGGAAAGAGAGACTAATGATTTGCTTCTTTAAAGGAACAGTAACTTTTTTAAAGAATAGAAAACATAATTTTCTGTTGGCCTGCAGGTTCTGATCGGTTTGCTTTAGAAACACTATTGTAGTATTGTATAAACAAGCTGCTTTAGTGGAGATAGTTGAACTAGGGCTAAATGGCACAGGTTCATTTTTGGAATATCAGATAAAATCTGTAGAATATAATGGAGCCAATTAAGTTAGAAAAGTTGTATCTTTTTCTGGCTGTTCAGAGCAGGAGGGATGAGACAGGGATGCCTTCTGTCCCCAATCATGTTTATCTTGAATCCTTGGCAGCATTAAAAATAGGTCCGGACCATAAATATTCAGCGCTGCGAAATATGTTGGTGCTATATAAATACATGTTAATGATAAAAATAATAATAAATTATGCCTCTTTGCAGACAACATTTTAACACAGCCTCTTGCCACTTTACCCGACTTCTTCAACACTGCCCATAAATACGCAGACCTATCAGGCCTTAAAATGAATTATGCAAAAACCCATGCCTTGAATATTATCCTTCCATTTCCAGCAGTCAAGCTTCTCAAATTAAATTTTGTTGTTTATGGCAACTGCTACACCTGGGGATCAGAATATCCCCACACCTACAGGATTTTTACAAACCAAACTACCCCCTCTGGAAAGCAATCTCAGAAATTTTAGAAATATGAGAAATCGTGGATAGACCACATTCACGCAGTTAGAATGACTAATCTGCCTAAACTTTCGCATTACTTTAGAACTTTCCCAATCCCTATCCCCAAGAAATTTATAGATGTATTCAGTATATATGAACAAGCAGAAATGTATGTCATTTCTTCGGATTACCTTGGGGGTTGCACAGACTCCTGGAATGTTTACAGCTATATGAATGGTTTACAAGTTACGTTGGAGCCAGAACCCTGTTTTATTTATATGAACAAGCAGCCCAACTATCTAGATTTCCACAATTATATGCTAACCCACGACCAAAATGGGTTCTCGTGGAGGAATCAGTTATTTAACACATTAAACTTGCTGCAATTCCATGGTTACCGTGTGTACAATAATCTTACACCAATGTTTGAACAGGCCTCGGATATTTGGGACAAAAAATATAAAACAATTATCCCATTACCCAGCCTCTCCAATCCTGGGTAACCCAGAATTCTCTCCTGGAGTAGGCAGGAACTCATTCTGGTGGTGGAAATCCAAAAGTCTGATAACCATAAGGCTAGGGGCACACAGGCTGTTGTCAGCCTGTGTATTTTTTCAGGCTGAGAGAAGCAGATCTACTCCATTGATTTGAATTCGATCAGCATGTGTGTGGTCACACATAGCAGAGCTGAAGCTGAGTTTAGTGTGTGACCGCACACAGGCAGCTCTGATTCAAATCAATAGAGGAGGGGCACTGAGCAGATCTGTTTCTCTCAGCCTGCAAAAAAACTGCTTTATGCAAGTACAACACTTTTTGAAATCAAAATATAAAGGATCTGGTAATCAGCCCCCTCATACCTAAAAACGATATGTGTTACCTTCCCCTCTGCCATCTTCTTGGCCTTCTTCTATAAGGTAAAACAGTATTTGGCACATGTGCATTTGGAGCATTCCAGTATTCATATCACTGTGCCAAAAAGTTCAGTGAATTATCAAAGGGAAGGAAGAAGATGAAAGGAGGCCAAAGACCCAGAAGATGGTGCCCATGAGCTCCGCTGCATAAATAAGTAAGCATGCTGCCAGGGGCACTTTCTGGAATAATGCACAATGTGAGTAGAAAGCAAGGGGGGGGACTATCAAGGGTAGTAGGGCTTTTCTAATTTGGGGGGTTCTCCTTTAAAGAGGCACCATTTTCATTTTGATGTAATTTTTGATTTAGACATTGGCTTAAATTGTTATGTTACTCAAATAGATTGTTTTGATTGTTTATAAAGTGTTGTTTCTAAAAAGTTGAATTTTGTCTTTAAGCTTTATTGTTATAGAAATATATAATTTTAATGTATTTAAGGTAACTAAACACCATGTTGAAAAACAAATATCATATAAATGGAAGTCCTGTATCTGTAAAACAAGACCCTGTCTCACACTACCCCCTCCTTCTCATCTCCCCACCCCCTTCAATACCCTTACCCCTCTCCTTCCCCCCCAATAATAAACAAAAAATGGACGTAACCAGGACTGAAAGACAATTTATTGATGTTTAATAATAGGAATGTATAGGTGTATAACATTATAAAGGTATAAGTATAGGAATGCACCGGACAGCCCAGTCTGCATACTTAAAGGGGACGTTCACTTAAAATTACAAAAAGTCTTTATACTGGCAATTAACTGCCATGATTTTACAGTGGCTCATCACAGATTCCTTTATTACATAAATCACAACTGCAGAAACAAAACCTACATTTTTCAAAGGGGTAATTAAAGACTTAAGGGCATTTACAGGTATTAACATCTGTGCGGGAGAACGGGGAGGAAGGACTATGGAGGGTAGGGATTTTTATTAGTTTGGGGGTTTAGTTCTCCATTAAGGGTCAATGTAAGTGTGATCATTACAGGTCCCACTAATCATAAGCAGTTAAGGGGTTAAAAACCCATCTAATACCTCACATTTCTCCTCCCTTGCAGAATAGCAACTTTGCAACACACACTAGCTTTGCTGTGGATGCCTGTAGGAATCTTCTTGGCGCTTTCTCCCTTTTAACTTCTGTCCTGTAATGCGGTTACTAAAAGTAGAGCCTATTTATAGATGGAGGAGCCTCGCGCCGGTACTTATGCACGAGGAAGCCGAGCGATCAGCGAAACGCGTAGGGCGGGCAGCATAGGTGGACGGTGAAGGACCAGCTCCCACTCATTCCCCATGTAGACAGGTAGAAATTCTGGGGAATTGATTGGAAGGGAGGGTGAATGGGTCTGACTCTCAGGGGCAATAATTAATAGTCTTCGCTTTAAACTAAAGCAAAAATTAATTACTACCACCTATCCACCGTATGTCTGTGGTTTTAGATATATGTGTATTTTAGGGACACGGTCCCACACTGCTCCCTGATGTTAGGAGGAGTGAGTGGTTTTGTGTTTGTAGCTGGCAGTGTGTATATACATTTTTTATGGATTATGATCATTAAAAGTTAAGTCTTAATCTACTGATATACTGTCCGGATCTGAACTGGTTAGCTTGAAGCTCATGGACACTACATGGTCTATGTGTAATGAATCCTGTGTAACTTCAGTTTTCGTGTGTATGGTTACTGAAAGTAATCTGATTGGAGGAATCAGCAACTGAGAGGAAAAAGGTGCAGGGTTGATTTTAGTCTTGATTTCATTTTTATAAACAGTGTCTTTGGAAGTTTTGACAACATAACCAAGGGCTTTCTCTTAAGTGGACAAGTTCACCACTTTTCCAATTCAAAAAATGTGTAACTATGTAACTAAAACTATAAATGACTTTTATTGTAGACATCTCTAATATTAAAGAGCAAAATATTTGAAGTCAGGGGATTAATTTAAAATTCAATGTCTATTTCACTATTTAAATGGTAGCAAGGTTTTGATTAATAAAAGACAGCTTTACTATATCATTGCTTCCCACATGCTTGCCTTTTAATACTGGTACTGCTTAAAGGAATAAGTTATACACTAAAATTGAAAAAATTTCTATGTTTATTAAACTTGTAATAGTTATTAAATAATATCTGCTGTTCCTTAAAGGGGTAGTTCACCTTTAAGTTAACTTTTAGTATGTTATAGAATGGCCAATTTGAAGCCACTTTCAATTGGTCTTCATTATTTATTTTATATAGTTTTTTTTCCATAATTGGTCGTCTTCTTCAGACTCTTTTCAGCTTGCATATGGCGGTCACTGACCCCATCTAATAAACAAATTCTAATAAACGTTCTATTCAGTCACATTAGGATAGAGAAAAGAAACAGCAATGCAATTTTCAATAAATATCTATGTGTTTTTCAACACTGTACATAACATTTAAAACAGAAGTAGCATTACCACGAAAAAGCTCTCAATCCAGAAGCATCACACACACACATAGCACCAGTAGCTGTGTATATGTTAAGATACCAAAATAGTCAAATTGCTGCATGAGATGATGCCGGTGAATTTCATTGCTGGCATTGAAAGAGTTACTCAAAAATTTCACTAAACGATAAATTAGTATTATCTAAATGAAATAAGAATCATGTTATTTACAGGTGTATTTATGTAATGCAGCATCTGTTATTTGATCATGGTATCACTGTACCACATACAATCATTACCTACACGTCTGTTTTAAAATTCTAATAGTAAACATTGAACATTAATTACAATTGGGCTTTCTAGACACTGCAAGAAGACAAAATTTCATCTCAACTTGTTCCCCTATAAAGTGATTATAAATATTTTGTAAACATCCTACTCGCTCACAAATGTAGTTCCTAGTAAATTACTGTCTAGAAGCTCAATACTGCTGGAACATAAATAAAACAAAGCTATTAGAAAAATAGTTTTGGGGTTTAATTAGGAAATTTCTTCTAAGCCCCTGGCTTATTTCCAGGGCTTGGAGTGTGAGCTGGTGCTGCTTTGTGACCGGGCTGAGCTGGCAGATGATGGAACTTTGCTGTTTCTCGAATCCATTCTGAGGCGGCCTAGAAAAAAAAAAGCAAAATTAAAGACTATTAATAGAAAGAACAAAAGTAACATGAATTCAGATAGAAGTGAAGGTTACCAGATCACTTGAGAATTCAAGGGTTTATTTAGGGCTACAGATATTGCAATATAAGCCCTGCAAACTACATTTATTAGAAGTGCCAGATTAAGCAATTTAAAAGAAAAAATCGTCACATGAAATCAAGGGCAATGGATATTTCTATAGCCTATAATTCAGCTGTAACATAATGTGGTCATTATTTTCAAACGGTCATGGGATACAGTCATGATTTTTATGGTGTCGTTTTTATTTCTAAATTACATTGTTTACACTGCAAATAATTCATTCTACCATATAAAATTTTATTCATGAACCAACAAGTGTATTTGTTTTAGTTAATATTGGTGTGTAAGCAGCCATCCCAGATCAGGTAATTTTGCCCGATCCTGTGCTTTCAGAAAAAGCCAGCACTTAATGGAACTGCTTTCAGGCTGGCTATTGTTTCTCCAACTCAATGTACAAGGCTGGATTTCTTGGGTGGGTGCCTGTCCACACTCCCCGCGCGTGCAAGCGCCGGCAAATGGCGCTATTGAATAGGGACGCACAGGTCCCCATAATGCGGCTGGGCGACATGCCGCCCTAGGCCCGGGCCTATATGGCCTCGCCACAAATCCGGGCCTGTCAATGTAACTGAAGGAGTCACATTGGGGCTTGGATTTTTACTACCGAGTGCTGTTCTCATATTTACCAAGCAGCTGTTATCTTTTCACCTTCCCATTGTTCTGCTGAATGTTTGCTTGGGGGGGGGGAATGATGTCACTCCAACTTGCAGTGCAGCAGTAAAGAGTGACTGAAGTTTATCAGAGAAAAAGTCACGACTGGTGGGACCTGGGAAACTCACAATATGCGTTTTGAAAAAAAAAAAAAAAGTTTGCCCATGACAGAATCCCTTTAAGCAAACTCCTAGGTTTCTACAAGCAAATGGGTGGGTTATAAAGAACCTAAATGCATGTCATGATATACACACTGAACATCTGAACTGTGCTTTGCTTATGAATTCAAACCAGCTCACATTAACTTGTTTTGGGAAAAAAATGTTGGACATAATGTACACAGAGTACTTACTGGGTGTGCTTGTGGACATGAGCACATTTTCTAGATGGTTCTCTATCATTTCCAGGTCCTGGGATGAAAATCTCCACTTGTTCTCAGCAGGTATAATGGGATCCTTTGGTGTTCGTTTAAGAGCAGACTTCGTCTGAGTGGGTGGAGCCAGACAGGTGATTGGAAAAGAGCCAGTTGTAAGACCTTGAGGGAACCTTTGTGATATGACTTTTAAACCTACACAAAATAAATACATTTTTTATTTCAATGGTAATAAATCTTCAGTGGGGTTATTAGATAATGAACATTAAGTACCATTATTTAATGTAGTACACAAACAAAAAATGAAATTTCCACATTTGATTTATGTAAAAGTCTACTTAAATTTTCTATATACAACCATATCTTTAGGTTTAACAGAAATGTTTTACTTTGTGTTTAATGGAGTGTAGCTTTATTAAATCAAATCAATCATACATAGAAAAACAGTGTATGAAATAGAGAGTAAACATATCATTTGTAGTTGAGGGTCACAATATTGTATATCATCTACCAATGTACCACAATGTGTTTATTGAAATCTTACCTCCAGACAACATGAACAGATTCTCAAACCCTCGCTCACACATAGTGCTGGCAGCTTGACTGGCTACTCTCTCATCTTCGTCATAGAGGATAATAATTTTACCATGAGCATTTCTCTGGGTTTCATACATTAAGGATCACAAAGTTTAACACCCAAACAAAGTATCTCAGCTTTTAAAGTAGAAAACAATGTTATTAAAAAAATAAACACACCAAACGGTAGTGTCTATAAATACAATACGGTTTCACATATAGTCTCACAATAAACAACTCCTTATATAACATTAATAAAAAAAATACATTTAAATTAACTCTATGAAATAATAAGCCTCTTTTCAAAGACATTGGTTTGCCTTTTCTCTGTCACTTCTTGCACAGTTCTACACACCCACTGGCTGCAGGACTTCAAAAGAATTAGTGGTACTCTGAGTTCCAAACCGCCGCAAAGCTTCGTACGTGTGTTTCAGAGACATCTGCCTACTTTAAGGAAGAATGGGCTCTACACCTCTTTTTTTGGTAAAGTTCTGAAACGTAATAAAATAATTCAAAAACTACAAAAAAATGAAGGTCAATCAAAAAATTGCTTAGATATACTATGATTCTATGATATACTAAAAGTTAATTTAAAGGTGAACCACTCCTTTAACTCCCAGATCATCTTGTTTATATTCATTCAGTAGAGAACTAATCGAGAATCAAATGTGCTGCTGTTGCTGTTTGCTTCAGTATACTGCCTTGCCATTATTTTAAAATTTTCACAGATAACCGACTACAATTCTTAAGGCTAGTCTTTATATTGGATGGCCTCATCATCATGGTTGCTTTGGGAGAAAAGAACCATTGTATCTTGTGCCATGTCCCAGATTGATGAACTCAAAAACAGATTCCTAGAGAATAAGCTGGTTACCTTATCCTCAAATTGTGGACGGCAGAGTTTTGCGGGTGATACAGCATGGCTATTCAGCATGCTGTCTGGCTCACTAATAAGAGTTTTAAAAAATCTTCTGACAACCAAGGCTTTCAAGAGCAACTTTAATAAATCATGGCAAGAGAGTATCATAGAAGAAAGCAAAAAAAAATGTTGCTAAAGTGATTTTAACACTACATAGTTTGAACCTCAAAGGCCATTTATCACATATAATGCAACCAAACCGTGATAAAAACAACTATGAGCACACTCCTATTCCAAGTTAAACTATTGTGAAAATGTTATATAAGCATCATCATACTGAAATAAGTAGCTTTCTAAATACAATCAATTAAATATTCTGCATCGTTTCTAAAATAATCAAGTTTATCTTCACTATCCCTCTCTCAGCATCTGTTTCTCTTCATTCTGTCTTCATGCAGGAGTTGTGTCATTGACAGATGCAATATAGGTGATTTTAATAGAGTAGCTCTAATACATCTTCTAGGCAAAAGGGGCCCCCTATAGGATATACTGAATCTAACTGTCAATGAATATCTGACACCCAACTCCCGCAGGAATACAGAATGAAGAGAAACAGATGCGGAGAAGGATAGTGAAGATAAACTTGATTATTTCAGAAATGGTAAAGAATTTTTAATTGATTATACTTAGAAAACTTCTTATTTGTGTGATACAGTGCTCTATAGAAGTACCTCAGGCCGAGCCCCCCCCCAAGCCCAACATTTGGCACCCCTCTCATTTCATTTCAAGTAGTGTGCCAAATAAAAATCGTTAACATCCTAGTTTTGCATTCTTCTATGCCCTAAAATTGCTTTATTCTGTGTAAAAAATTAATGACTTGTAGCAATGTAGAAGCAATTTTTGCATTTCTGGTGTGATAACCTTGGGTGGAGGGTTGTTCACAGTGCTTCCAGATGATCAGTGTGGTATAATCAAGCGTAGGGCCAAAACTTTTTTACTGTTCATATCAAATACATATTTATTATTAAAAAAGATACATATTCTAGGATTTCAGGTGT